>NC_053499.1:26631239-26956596 GCF_905171775.1 Rana temporaria | reverse complement strand
TTATTTTCTAAATAGGTTCCTTTAAAGTGGTTGTAAGCCCACTTATGCAACTTGCACCTACAGGTAATCCTTACCTGTAGGCGTTTGCAATATCTCCTAAACCTACAAAGAATGCACCGTTGTCTATGGCGCATGCGCGCCGTAGACAACAGCACTGCCACACTGTCAATGACGGTTTTATCAATGGATAATGATGGCTTTGATGGCTCCTGCGCGCATGGGCGGTGACGCCCATCCCCGCTCCGGCCAATCAGAGTTATTCGAACAAATGCTAGGGTACAAACATATATAAGGACATAAATGTAAAGACTTTCCATAATAAGTCAATGAGGACTATATACGAAAAAGAGTGCAATTAAAAGATAATGTATACGGTACCCAAAAACATAGTACAAAATAATATAGATAAGTTGTTTGATTTACCATGAAGGTGATTTTACCTTTGGTTTGTATAATTTTACACAGAAAAATTCTTTATTAGGGAGTGATTCTAACTGTAGGGCGATGGGCTACGTGTGACACATCACTGATCACAGCACCCGATTACAGGGAGCTGTGATCAGTGTCCTGTCACTAGGAAGAATGGGGAAATGCTTGTTTACATCAGCATTTCCCCATTCTTCCTCCCTGTGACACGATCGCGGGCATCCCCGTGGACATCTAGTCCGCGGGCCCAGTGGTCGTACTCACGGAGCTCGCGGCGGGCGGGCGCACGCGTGCCCACAATGTCGCATCCTAAAGGGGACGTACGGGTACGTCCATCTGCCCACAGGAGCCATTGTGTCGAAGTATATAGTTGTGCGCTGGTCCTTAAGTGGTTAATACTATGCAATTGATAAAAAAAAATATACAGCATGCTTAAATGTGTATTTGTAAAATAAAGTGCTTACTAAGCAATAAAAAATATATAAAAGAAGCAGTTTATAAACGTGCAAATAATATAATATCAATTGGAAACTATTATGGTTTTCCTGATTAGCAACTATTCCATTGTGCTGATTAGAAACTTGCCTGATCTACAGAAAAATAGTGGTTACATAATCCGCATTCCCCATAGTAATATCCATATTGGCAGGTTACAAGGTCTCCATCCGGGTCATGGGCCAATAACGTAATAGTGGTTGCACAGTTCTGTGGAATCCTTAAAAAAGAAACAGTATTAACTGTTATTTTCAACATCAAAAGTTAAAGGCAAGTGTATTATATTTTTGCATAAAGCTGACAGACATGTATAAGGCTGTATTCCACAAAGTCTCCAGTGTACACACAACCATTTTTCATGTCATGGAAAAAAACGAAATTTTTCTCATAGTGATTCCTCTCAAGCCTGCCTTGCATACACACAATCATGTTAAAAAATGCTCGAGCAAAGCGCGGTGACGTACAACACATACGACAGCACTATAAAAGGAAAGTTCAATTCGAATAGCGCCACCCTTTGGGCTGATTATACAAATTTCCCTTCTCATAACTTGCTTCTGAGCATGCGCGTTTTTTCCCCCTGTCGTTAAAGCCTACACACAACCATTTTTCACGATGAGAAAAACGACGACGTGAAAAACAAGGGGAAAAAATAGAGCAGGTTCCAAATTTTTAATGCCCATTTTTCTCGTCAAGAAAAATGCTCTGGAGCCTACACACGACCGTTTTTAATGACCAATTTAAAAGATGGCATTTTTCTTGTCATGAAAATAGTCGTGTGTACGCGGCATCAGAGTATGGACACATACATGTCTATACCCATCTGCTATTAGATTGTAAGCTCTCATGAGCAGTTCACTCCTAACCCTCTTGTATTGTATTATAACTTCTGAAGGGCTGCGTAAACTGTTGGCACTATATCAATCCTATATAATAATAATATTAAAGAGTATGTAAACCCAATACTTCATATTCCTGATATGTGCCTGCTGTCCCATGTACTTGTATTAAAAAGTATCAGGTTCTCTTTGTATTCCTTCTTTTGTGTTAACTAGATTAGGCAAGTTAGGTAGTGGTGTGCAGGCAGTTTAACATATATATATATATATATATATATATATATATATACATATATATGTATACAGTGCAGTCACTGCAGAGTATATAATGCATTGAAAAGGTTAAGAGAAACCCTATAACAGAATGAAGAAAAAAAACTTCACGGGGTCCCCCCCAAAATCCATACCAGGCCCTTTGGGTCTGGTATAGATTTTAAGGGGAGCTCCACACCAAAAAAAAAAAAAAACAGCGCAAGGTTCCCCCCAAAAGCCATACCAGGTCCTTTAGGTCTGGCATAGATTTTAAGGGCAACTCCACGCCAATATTTTTAAAAACATTGGCGTGGGGTCCCTCCCAAAATCCGTACCAGACCCTTATCCGAGCAAGCAGCCCGGCAGGCCAGGAAAGGGGGGGGGGGGAGTGAGTGAGACAGGTTTTTGACATTTTAAAATTTTCTGAATATATGTTGGCAATATATTGATATAATTTAGCATTTAGGTTTCTTATACCGGCATATAGTTTTCTGTAAATGTGGTACTTTACCTTAAAATTGGAATGATAGTAGTCACAGGAGAGGAGTTGGGTTTCTTGGTATCAGATCTTGTTCCTAAATCCACTGCTGTTAAAAGTTCCCATCCTCCTTCTGTGTAAACGTTATATACCCAGCAGCAACTGCTCTCTCTGTGTATAGAGATGAAAAGTAGAACTATTGAGCATGGCAAAATGGCAAATTATTGTATATGGGTGTAGGATCCCCCCTCTACATTGTAAAGCGCTGCGTAAACTGTTGTCACTTTATAAATCGTGTATTATTATAATAATAATAATAATAATAATAATAATAGAAGTCATTGACACATATTCTTAAAGGAGTTGTAAAGGAAATTTTTTTTTTGCCTAAAATTAATGTCTGCAAGGTAGACAGACAGAATAGTGTAATGATTCTGTTAAAAAACTAGTAAATACCTATTAAATTCCTTCATCTATATCACCTCCGACGTTCTAGTTTCTGTTCTCTCATTCACTTCCTGGTTTGCATCGTTCGTTCATGTATGAACTACATTTCCCAGTATGAATTGCGGCACGCCCAGTAATTCACACCTCCTTGAAGTCTCTAACACGTAGAGAGCGTCCTGCCGCACAGATGTAGTTCCCAGGAGGGGGTGAGCACGTAACTGACCACCGCAGTAAAGCCTCCCTTCACGGTGGTCAGTAAAATCAGACAAGCATGAAGTGAACAGAACAGAGAAGAAATAGAGCAACTACTGAGCGAAAACGAACAATGAGGAAGTGAAAAGAGGAATATATGCAAGTAAAGGATGCTTATTATGAAAAAAAAAGGTTTTCCTTTACAACCCCTTTAAGGCTGCGTTCACATCTGAGCGACAGCCGCGTTCGTGTGTAGCGGTGTATTTTGCCGCGAGTACAAAACTTTCACTTTTTTTTTTTTTTTTTCCAAAGTCCTCCCATTGCTGTCAATGGGAAAACGCCTATGTCGCCTGAAAAAAAGGGTCCGGGACTTTTTTTCAGGCGACAGGCGTTCGGCGTCTATGAAATGTGAACCATCTCCATAGACAGCAATGGGAATTCTCCCCTCGAGCGACAGAAGCGTCCGGCGTTTTGTCGCTCAGGTGTGAATGGGGTCTAAGTCACAGGGGTGCTTTGTGTTTATTAACGCAATAATATTATCACAGAATGTAGCTCTGCTTAAAGCGGATGTGCCACTAAAAACATGTATTAAAAGCCAGCAGCTACAAATACTGCAGCTGCTGACTTTTAATATAAGGACACTTACCTGTCCTGGAGTCCAGCGGTGATCGCAGCAGATGACGAGCGATCGCTCGTCACCCTGCTGCTCCCCCCTCCATCCACGGTGAGGGAACCAGGAAGTGAAGCGCTCCGGCTTCACTGCCCGGTTCCCTACGGCGCATGCGCGAGTCGCGCTGCGCCCGCCGATTGGCTCCCGCTGTGTGCTGGGAGCCGAGTGTTCCCAGCATACAACGGGGGACGGACGGAAGGTAAGGAAAAAACCCGTCCTTTGCCCGTATCGTAGGGCCGGAAGTGGGTGCAGATACCTGTCTGTAGACAGGTATCTGCACCCCCCTCCCCCCTGAAAGGTGTCAAATGTGACACCGGAGGGGGGGAGGGTTCCGATCAGCGGGACTCCACTTTAGAGTGGAGATCCGCTTTAACCAAGCTTCATAAGCTCTATGCACACTGGCTTTTTTTTTAAGCTACTAGAATAGGGTGACCCGACATCCCCAGTTTCAGGGGACAGTCCCCTGATTGAGGACACTGTCCCTGGACCAAGTCTGTCCCTGGTTTTGCCCCCAGATTGGATTTAATAGGGGACAGGGGCAATTTCAAAGACAGTCAGTGCAGAATTAAAATAAAAAAATTAGAATTACACACCCCGATTCGCCGTGCCTACTAGCATGGGGGGGTTGTATTTTTGCCATTAACTGTGCCCCTTTCTGATGATCATGTGCTGGTCGGAGCGGAGGGAATATTTCTTCAGTTTCGGGCGCATGCCCATTCAGCTCCACTTGCATGTTCTTCTGCCTTGGCTCAAATCCTGGCCAGCCGCCTGCCTATCTCCTTGCCTTCCCTGGCGGAGTGATCTTCCTCCGCTCCCCATCCAGTAGGAGCCGGGCCCCGAAGAGTAAGAATTGTGAGGCAGGCGGCGACGGGTAGAGAGTTGCTGATTGTTGCCATTACTAAAGAAAAAATATGTCCCTGGATTTCATATTAAAAATCTGGTCACCTTATCCTAGAAGCTAAATAGTGTTATCCTCAGTGGCGGCCGCTACATAAGGGGCGCAGGCTGGGAGAACCTTCTGGAAAGAAGTAGGAGGTCCTAGCACTACTCTGAGCCACTCCCAACCCAGAATGAAATCAAACAGGCCTAGCAACAAGCCAGACCTGCTTAAATTTGCCTATGCTTTCTAGCACACGACTAGAGGGTGCTACTCATACAATTGGGTATTTTGTGAAATAGCATTTGCTTGCTGTTATTTCTGTATCTGTAGAAAAACTACAGTCAGTATCAGAGGAATGCCCAATTCCTGCCTGCACAGACACTACACTGAACAACACACCAAGAACTGTAGAAAACCTCCTTAGTCCCAAAATGTATTGTAAAGAAAGGGGGGCAAACGTTGCAGCCAATCCTTTCTGGTTCAGATGAAACTGACATTGTGGAAGTGCACCACTGGCCATCTACACTGGGATAATATACCCCTATGATTTATAAGGATATTAGGATTTACCTTAGAGTTTAGCTTTGAAGGGTTAGAAATCCTAACAGGTTATTTTTTTATTGCTGTCTCCACTGGGTATATTCACTCTCTATTTCTCCTGGGGACCATTGTCATCATAACATAAAGTGGTGGGAAATCCAACATTTATGGTTGTTACTGCAACAGAATGGGAGAAGGAATCCTAAGCACTTAGGCAAGTAGAGTTTAATGCTGCCCCAGTCGGGAGGGTTAGTGTTAATTAAGTTCCCGGTTCTTTCTTGGCTGGCTTTTTTGTGTCTGACCCACTGGTTCTGTGTATTATAAAAGGCATGGGGGTCTGGACGATGGGGGGGGGGGGGGGGGCTTGAGAACAAGAGAGAGCGGTTGTTGCTGTTACTGTTGCCAGAGTCCATCTAGCTAGCCTGCTGAACATGCCGGGACCAAATATTGAATATTTGCCTTCAGGATCCTTCTACAGTCTAGGGGGATTGCTGGGACCTGCAGTCCCCCCTGTAGATGCCAATTCTGGATACTACCATCATGGACCCAGTTAGTTATGGACTCTATTTAATTCAGGTATGCTGGGGCAGCCACAACTCTGAGTTAGGGATTAGTTGCCTCTGTTTGACTGCCACGTTATTAAAGTAATGGTTCTGAAACTTTGCCTTTGCCTGGTCTAAAGTTACTCAAGGGGGTGTAATGTAAGTAACCAACACACATAGTCCACAGTTCGGTTCAGCTAAGCACATTGAAGACAGCAGTACAAGAGAGGGATACAAGTGTTACTAAGGTTAATGAAGGATTTTCTAGCAGCCTGTCGTAACATGGGACAACAGGGATAGCCTCTTGCAGGAGAAGTTGTTGTCGGCACTCTCCCAATGAGACGGTCTGTCTCCCATAGTAATGGGAGCAGATCAGCCCTGCAGAGGTCTTCAGCTTGTGCACAGGTATGCAAGAGGAAGAGTTAAGTGAAGTGTACACATTGAGGCACCCTGTTCAAGCCAGGTGCCAAGCGAAGCCCAGAAGAACCCACCCCAGGTTAGGCCTCCTATCTAACCCTTACTTGGTGTCCTACCCTTCCAAGCACACCTTTCCAGTGAAAACGGTCTTAAAATGTGTTTATTCTCTAGTTCTGATAAAAAAGATATTTAACCAAAGCGGTACACTCTTAGGAAAGAGACCAGGGGTAGAACTGACAGCGGAAGACTGGGAGAGGATTCATAAAAAAAATACTTCAACAACACAGATCTTACCTTAGTTGGAAAGGTTTGTCGATAGGTACACGTCTTTTCATATATCCTTCATCCTGGTACCAATGGCTGGGGCTGGAGGTCCTGTTTTCCATGGGTATAACGGTGTTCTGAAACTCACTACCACAATTTCCAGAATTACAGCCCCAAGAAAATCTATATGATGGATCAGTAAATGCTGTTTCGTATTTAAAATCAACCTAAAAAACAGCATAACAGAAATATTCAGTTCCAATCTATTCACTCTACTCTATCCTCCTGTCTTCATGTTCCCAGTCAGTAGATTTGCACAACAGCACAACCTAATGAGCTGCTAGTGTTGGTCATCCCTTTTACTGCTGGACAGTGGACATACTGTATGCAGAGGTACCAAATGGGAGTTATGGGAGTATGCTATAGGCCCCCTAACCTGAGTGAGGAGGCGGAGGTGGACCTCCTATCACAATTTGGATTAGCAGCAAGGATGGGAGGTGTCATCATAATGGGGGATTTTAGGTGGGTAAAGTAGTTATTCCTGCGCTACAGTGGAAACTATGGCCCAGATTCACGTCCAGCGGCATATCTCTGCGGTGGCGTAACGTATCCGATTTACGTTACGCCGCCGCAACTTAGACGGGCAAGCACTTGCTCCGTAAGTTGTGGCGGCGTAGCGTAAATCGGCCGGCGTAAGCCCGCCTAATTCAAATTTGGATCAGGGGGGCGTGTTTTATGTAAAACTACTGTGACCCGACGTGATTGACGTTTTTGCGGAACGGCGCATGCGCCGTCCGTGGAATTTCCCAATGTGCATTGCTCCAAAGTACGCCGCAAGGACATCATTGGTTTCGACGTGAACGTAAATGACGTCCAGCCCCATTCACGGACGACTTACGCAAACGACGTAACTTTTTCAAATTTCAACGCGGGAACGACGGCCATACTTAACATTGGTACGCCGCACTTATGCCTCATATAGCAGGGGCAACTATACGGCGGGAAAAGCCTAACGTAAACGTCGTAACTTTACTGCGTCGGCCGCGCGTACGTTCGGGAATTCGAGTATCTAGCTAATTTGCATACTCGACGCGGAATTCGACAGAAACGCCACCTAGCGGTCAAAAAAAAATGCAGTTAAGATCCAACGGCGTAAGAGACTTACGCCTGTCGGATCTAATGGATATCTATGCGTAACTGATTCTAAGAATCAGGCGCATAGATACGACGGGTCGGATTCGGACTTACGACGGCGTACATGGCGCTACGCCTTAGTAAGTCCTCTGAGAATCCGGGCCTATGTGTGCAGAGGGTAAAGGTGCGGCAACTACCGTATGGGCCAACCACTACCCACAGTGACACATGGAAAAAATCAAGAGATGGTGTTATTGCGCTCTGATTGTATAGAATGGTGTAATTGGTAAAATGTATAAATAACCAAAATAGTATGATTAATAAATGAATGTGCAAATATGCAAATAGACTGACTGAAAGAGCCCCCTTTGTACACACCTCCCCAGTACAGACCCCCCTCCCAGTTTAACCATTTAGTACAGACTACCCCACTACAGACCCCTCCAGCCTAATCCTTCAAGACAGACCCCCCAGTACAGAATCCCCCCCAATACAGATCCCCCAGCCTAACCCCTCAATACACACCCCCATTCCAGCCTAACCCCTCGGTACAGACCCCCTCAATTCAGACCTCTCACAGAATAGTCCCTAATTCTAACGTAATCCCTCAGTACAGACCGTCCCCCCGTACAGATACCACTCAATACAGATGTGCCCCTTTCAGCCTTATCCCATGAGTACAGGCCCCCTCCCCCCAGTACTGACACCCCTCAGTACAGACCCCCCTCCCATCCTAACCCCTTAGTACAGACCCCCCCCCCCCCCAGGTAAGACACCCTTTAGTAAAGACCCCTCACTCAGCCGAACCCCCAGTACAGACACTCCCAGTGCAGACCCTTCCAGTCTAACCCCTCAGTAGAAACATTCCCAGCACAGACATCCCCAGAGCAAACTTCTCTCCCAGCCTAACCCCTTACTACAAACCCCCAAGTACAGATTTCCCCCTGTACAGACATCCCCCAGTACAGATCCCCCTCCCAGCTTAATCCCGCTGTGCAGACCTCCCAGTACAGATCCCCTCTGCCAACATATTACAAATTCCCAAGTACAGACACCCCCAAGCACAGATATCCCCCCGTACAGACAACCCCCAATACAGACCCCATCCCATCCTAGCCCCTCAGTACAAATCCACTCCATTCAGACTTTTCCCAATACAAACCCTCCCCTGGCCTAACCCTTCAGTACAGACAATGGGCAGGCTGGTTGTACTGAAGTCGATACATCAATCGACTTCACTACAATCAGCCTGATGGATTTTTTAATGCAGGCTATACCCACCAGCAGTGATTATTGTGTTCTGCCAACAGGGAAGGCTCCCTGCTTGGGATTCCCCCATCAACACTGACTATGTTAATGGAGGAAGGAAAGAAAATTGCATAATCTATGAGCTACTTTAGTGTTTTGACCCTTATGTATACTTCAATTATATTGTAAATATATACTGTATATATACAGCATATTACCAAAAGTATTGGGACACCTGCCTTTACACGCACATAAACTTTAATGCCATCTCAGTCTTGGTCCATAGGGTTCAATATTGAGTTGGCCCACCCTTTGCAGCTATAACAGCCTCAACTCTTCTGGGAAGGCTGTCCACAAGGTTTAGGAGTATTTTTATGGGAATGTTTGACCATTCTTGACCATTTTTCCTGAAGCGCAGTGAGGTCAGGCACTTATGTTGGATAAGAAGGCCTGGCTTCCAAAGGTGTTTTATTAGGTTGATGTTAGGACTTTTAGAGATAATTTAATAATAAGACATTTTTGTATAAAAGTGGGTACTCACAAAATTCAACTGACAAACGGCCATAAACACAGTGCATGGACATGCACAGCACACAGAATACAGTTAACGTGTTTTGGGGGCGCACCCCCTTCCTCGGAGCTAGTCAAGTTCCTTCACCCAAAACTCGCTCATCCATGTCTTTATATATAGGATTTTCCTTGTGTAAATGGGGAAAAACACATATGCTTCTACATACTACAAGTACATACCATGCTACATATTTATTAGTGTTACACAGTAATTTTACTTTACCGTTTCACAGTGATGGCGCTGATCAATCAGAATTGATCAGGTCAGTCCGTGAAGCGCAGACGAAGAAGAGGGAGAAGAGCAGCAAATTCAAAACTCCTGACCACTGGACCAGCTCAGCATCCCCAGTGGTAAGTACAGCAAGGACCTGGTGGGCTGGGGGAGAGTGTCCAGTGCTAGTTCACCTTTTAACCACTTGTCCACCGGGCCTATTTTGGCACTTCTCTCCTTCATGTAAAAATAAATTTTTTTTTGTATAATGTGAAAGATGATGTTACGCAGAGTAAATAGATACCTAACATGTCACGCTTTAAAATTGCGCACACTCATGGAATGGAGCCAAACTTCGGTACTTAAAAATCTCCATAGGTGACGCTTTAACATTTTTTACAGGTTACTATTTTCGAGTTACAGAGGAGGTCCAGCGCTAGAATTGTTGCACACGCTCTAATGCACGCGACAATACCTCACATGTGGAGTTAGAACGGCGTTTACATATGTTGCCAGGACTTGCATGCGTGTTCGCTTCTGCGCGCAAGATAACGGGGACAGGGGCGTTTTGAAAAAAAAAATATTTTTTATTTTACTTAATTTTTTTTATTTTTACACTTTTTTTTTATTTTTTATCACTTTTATTCCTATTACAAGGAATGTAAACATCCCTTGTAATAGGAATCAGTGTGACAGGTCCTCTTTGATTTCATGCGTGTAAGCCTGGAGGAGAGATGTGGGGTCTTATTGACCCCACATCTCTCCTCCAGGCTTACACGCATGAAATCGGTGAAAAAAAATCACCGATCACATGCCGACAGCCGCGATTGCGGCTTTGTTTACTTGGGTACCGGGCGTGATGTTATAACGTTGCGCCCGGGCCTCCGACGGTCATAGAGATGACTGGTGACCATCTGGTCACCAGTCATCTCTATGCTTTCCAGGCAGCGCTGACTGATTCGCTCCCCGATGGCACGGGAGAGCCCGGAGAAGCACCGGATGGCGGCGGGAGGGGGAACCGCCGCTTTGATCGTTCTTATCGTGCACAGAATCGGCGGCTGAAGACGGCAATATCTGAATGATGCCTGTAGCTGGAGTCATCATTCAGATATCACCGCACAAAGTCGAGGACGTCATATGACGTCCTCCCGTGGACAAGTGGTTAAGCGAGAAGCTAAAAATTTGTACATGATGTACATTCATTTTTAAAAATGGAACAGCTATTGTACAAGTAGGAAAAGGGCATTAAAATGTATTGTTCAAATTACAATTATAACTCCAAAATCAACTACACAAAGGAAACCTATCACATGGAAAATATGGATGTTGCCGTTACTGATCCCTCCTTCTAAAAATGCTAGTTGACTGGCTGTCATGCTGACCCACTTCCTTCAATACTTTGAATCACCAAGCTAGAACAGTTTAATAAGAATATGGCTTCCAGGAGGGATTGAAGCCAGTGGGTAAGCCAGCAATGTAATACTTCCCCAGATGACAGTTGGTCTGATAAAAACGGATGACAGTTTTATCCTTTGTAAACTTCAATCTAAAATTTGAATATCTTATACATACATTTATCAAAATCAGGAAATCTTACCACCCATCCGTTGGAATATTTCTCACGTGGTCTGAATGACATAGACCCACCCTGCATGTGGGACCCCAGTACAGCATTGATGAGCGACACACAGAGAATCAACACGTGCCGTCCCCCCATCTCGGTTCATCTGAGACTACTTGTTGATGCAGCACCAAACTTATATATATATATATATATATACTAAATAATACAACATTGACAGATTCATGGCTTATTATCTTTGTGCTGGGAAAGAAATTCCCACAATAATAATAATATCATAATGTATGACATTTCCACTGATGGAATGTGTTTGGAATGTATTTCTTATCAAATGAGGAAGCAATTTGTTACGTGAGATAAACCATTTCACATGATTTGTATGTGCTGTAAATATTGCAATAGGCCAACACATATAGTATGCTTGCCATATATATATTTTGTTATTACATTCATTTGTAACACTATTGTAGTCAATACATCCACACAGACGTGACATGTTTAAAGTGTACTTGCATAGATCAGTCTGTGTGTTGAAGGATTTAATAAACTGTTCTGAGGCTTTTATATGGTGTGCAGTTCCTCTGTCCTTTTTGGACATACCCAAGCACCCTTCTTCTGTTAAAGACAGTTGTATCTCCTCACTTTGGAAAGATTTCTCTTTCTTGCTATTGTGTCTCTGGGACAGAAAATGAAGAGAAAATGCCTAAATGTAATGCCCGACAACAAAAGAAACAGCCGTCAGATTTGAACTATTCTGTACTCTATTCAAATATAGTTTTAGCTTGAGATACACTTGAAGGCAACAGAAAACAAGTTATTCATCATAATTAGAGTTTAGCGGACACCTGGATGTTCGGGTTCGGGTCCGAACCTGAACTTAAAAAAAAAAGTTTGGGTTCGGAAACCCGAACCCGAACTCCGAACCCCATTGAAGTCAATGGGACACGGACTTTTAGAAAAAAAAAATGCGCGGAGGTCCCCGCAAATTCGATAACCAGACCCTTTAGGTATGGTATGGATATTAAGGGGAACCCCGCCGTCAATTTAAAACAAAAATGACGTGCGGTTCCCCCTAAATATCCATAACCAGACCCGTTATCCGAGCACGTTGACCTGGCCGGCCGCAGAAAAGAGGGGGGGACAGAGTGCGGGCCCCCCCCCTCTCCTGAACTGCACCAGGCCACATGCCCTCAACATGGGGAGGATGTCCCCATGTTGATGGGGACAAGGGTCTCATCCCCACAACCCTTGCCCGGTGGTTGTGGGGGTATGCGGGCGGGAGGCTTATCAGAATCTGGAAGACCCCTTTAACAAAGGGGACCCCCAGATCCTGACCCCCCCCTGTGTGAAATGGTAATGGGGTACACTGTACCCCTACCATTTCACGAAGGAAGTGTAAAGTCTTGTAAAAAAAAAAAACACACACACACCGTAGAATAAAGTCCTTTATTAATAAAAAAAAAAAAGAAAAAAACTCCAGCGGTGATAATCCACTCGTTCCCGGCTTCCTGCTTCAACGTTGTCCTGATCCTGCGACGGCTGCGGGTGATCTCCAGCGATGAGAAGATCCTGCGACGGCCGGGTGATATCCGCTCCAGCGATGAGAAGATCCATCCGGAGCGCAGCATCCCCGACCTCCTCCCACCGCTGGACACAGCCCAGCGAATGACGCGCTGGAGCTGTGACATTACTTATATAGAGGAGGCAGGGCCACCCGTCACGTGACCCCGCACCCTCTGACGTACCCTCTGCTACGTCACTGGGGAAGCCCAGAGTCTTCCCTCTTCCTGGGCTTCCCCAATGACGTAGCAGAGGGTACGTCAGAGGGTGCGGGGTCACGTGACGGGTGGCCCTGCCTCCTCTATATAAGTAGAGCGGAGATCACCCAGCCGTCGCAGGATCTTCTCATCGCTTGAGATCACCCGCAGCCGTCGCAGGATCAGGACAACGTTGAAGCAGGAAGCCGGGAACGAGTGAATTATCACCGCTGGAGCTTTTTTATTTTTTTATTAATAAAGGACTTTATTCTACCATTTCACACAGGGGGGGGTCAGGATCTGGGGGTACCCTTTGTTAAAGGGGTCCTCCAGATTCTGATAAGCCTCCCGCCCGCATACCCCCACAACCACCGGGCAAGGGTTGTGGGGATGAGACCCTTGTCCCCATCAACATGGGGACATCTTCCCCATGTTGAGGGCATGTGGCCTGGTGTGGTTCAGGAGAGGGGGGGGGGCGCACTCTGTCCCCCCCTCTTTTCTGCGGCCGGCCAGGTCAACGTACTCGGATAACGGGTCTGGTTATGGATATTTAGGGGGAACCGCACGTAATTTTTTTTTTAAATTGACGGCGGGGTTCCCCTTAATATCCATACCAAACCTAAAGGGTCTGGTTATTGAATTTGCGGGGACCTCCGCGCACTTTTTTTTTCCCGAACTCCGATCCCGGACCCAAACTTTTTCCAATTATTCGGGTTCGGGAAAAACCCAAAGTCCGTACCGAACCCGAACTTTACAGTTCGGGTTCGCTCAACCCTAATCATAATTAAACCAATGACAAACAATCACTATTTATTTTTATTTAACCATCTATCTACTTACCCATCTATCTTATTTTATAATTAACTATTGTAAATCAAAATATTTTACATAATTTACAACAAGAATATATATTTTTGTGGTGGTTAACTGCTTGCTGACCAGCGCACAACGATATACGTCGACAGCATGGCACGGACAGGCAGAAGGACGTAAATATACGTCCCCTTTAAGACATTGTGGACGCGCGTGCACCTGCCGCAAGCTCCGTGACTCCGTCCACGGGTCCCGTGGACTCGATGTCCGCGGGCATACCCGTGATCGTGTCACGGTGAGGAAGAAGGGGGAAATGCTGATGTAAACAAGCATTTCCCCAGTCTTCCTAGTGACAGGACAGTGTACACGGCTTCCTGTAATCGTAAGCTGTAATCACTGCCGTGTCACAGTAAGCCCAACCCACCTACAATTAGAACACCTCCCTAGGCACTTAACCCTTTCAGGGCCATCTAGTGGTTAACTCCTTCACTGCCAGTGTCATTTTCACAGTAATCAGTGCATTTTTATAGCACTGACCCCTGTTAAAATTACAATGGTCCCAAAAATGTGTCAAAAGTGTCCGATGTGTCAGCCATAAAGTCGCAGTCATGATAAAAATTGCAGATTGCCGCAATCTAGTAAAAAATAAATATATATATATAAAAATGCCATAATTCTATCCCCTATTTTGTAGATGCTATAACTTTTGCGCAAACCAATCAAAATACGCCTTTTACCAAAAATATGTAGAAGAATACGTATCGGCCTAAACTGAGGCAAAAAAACGTCAGTCCCGCCCAGCCTCTTAAAGAAACATTTTTTTTTTTGTCATTTGAAAAAATGACAGTTTCAATTTTTTTTTTTTTCTTGCATTTTAGTCTAATTATGAGATCTGAGGTCTTTTTGACCCCAGATCTAATATTTAAGAGGACCTGTCATGCTTTTTTCTATTACAAGGGATGTTTACATTCCTTATAATAGGAATAAAAGTGATCAATTTTTTTTTTCAGTGTAAAAAGTAATAAAATAAATAAAAATAAATAAGAAAAGCAAAAAAATTTTTTTTTAAAGCGCCCCGTCTCGACGAGCTCGCGCGCAGAAGCGAACGCATACGCGAGTAGCCGCCCGCATATGAAAACGGTGTTTAAATCACACAAGTGAGGTATCGCCGCGATCGCTAGAGCGAGAGCAATAATTCTAGCCCTAGACCTACTCTGTAGCTCAAAAAATGCAACCTATAGAATGTTTTAAACGTCGCCTATCGAGATTTTTAAGGGTAAAAGTTTGACGCCATGCCACGAGCGGGCGCAATTGTTAAGCGTGACATGTTGGGTATCATTTTACTCGGCGTAACATTATCTTTCACAATATATAAAAAAATTGGGCCAAATTTATTGTTGTCTTATTTTTTATTTCAAAAAAGTGATTTTTTTCCAAAAAAAAGTGCGCTTGTAAGACCGCTGCTCAAATACGGTGTGACAAAAAGTATTGCAATGACCACTATTTTATTCTCTAGGGTGTTAGAAAAAAATATATATAATGTTTGGGGGTTTTAAGTAATTTTCTAGCAGAAAAAAATGTTTGAGGCTGGGTTCACACTACTACACTACTTTCATCCTACTTTGCTCTGTGTTCAATGTTTCCCTATGAGAGCGTCTTGTAGCGTCCTACACAAGTCGGTCCGACTTTGAAAATGCTCCCTGTACTACTTTTGGTCCTACATTGATCCTACTTCAGGCCCATTGAATATCATTGAAGTCGGACCAAAGTAGTATCCTGTTCATGAAAGTAGGATGGATGTAGGACCAATGTAGGATAAATGTAGGACCAATGTAGCAGAGCAAAGTAGGATGAAAGTAGTGTAGTAGTGTGAACCCAGCCTTAGTCTTGCAAACACCAAATCTTAAAAACACCTAAGGTCTGGAAGTGGTTAATGACCAATGAGGAGGAAATGGGTTTGTTTCACACCTGGGAAGCAAAATTATTTCTGCACAGTGGCCCCCTTTGTTACCAAGCAGGGAGGATATGGTTATCTAAGTGGAGGGTTTACTAAAACCCCACTTCTTGAATTTGTGATCGAGAATGCTCTGCGGACCATTACTTTTATGTTCACTTTCCATACAATTAGCTTTTTGAGATCACTGATTGATTTAGATAATATCCCAGTGATTGCCCATGGTACAGTAAGAATTTTATAACTCATCAGTAAATCAAACATAGAAAAAGAGTAATAATGTATATAAATATAAAACCGACTAAAGACAATATTTATACTGCAATTCTTCATAGCGTTTGCACATTAACTTACAGATAACATTTAAAATGACTACGTAATGATGGATGTGTTGATCATAAAATCATCAAGGAAATGCAGGATAATTGTTGTAGTAAATCTTTCCTGTTTAGATAAAGAAGGAGAGCTGTACAAATATGGGAGAAATACAGGAAGGTGCACTCATCTCTACTGATCGACATGAATTCCTTCATGCTCCAAGTGTTGGTGGTCTGCCTTGTCTCAGGTAAGAGCTTCTGTATAATAGCAAACTACCTGAGAGTCATCAATGTTTAATATTTTGCAAAAGGAATAGGAAATAATTTTACACAGGAAGATAGAATCTCCATTTAAAGTGTATGTAAAGGCTTTTTTTTTTAGGTGAGTTTTGATTGCTGTCTGTGTACCTGTTAGGGAGTTTAACCCTCCATTTGCCCTTGTGTTCATTGTCTTTGAGACAGAAAGAGACAGATTTACTAAAACTGGTGCACACAGAATCTGCTTTTAACTTCAGTTTGTTAAAGCGGGGGTTCACCCTTAGAGGGCACTTTTTCCCCTTAGCTTCATGCTCGTTTTCTCTAGGGGAATCGGCTATTTGTTTTAAAATATGTGCAGTACTTACCCGTTTACGAGATGCATCCTCTCCGTCGCTTCCGGGTATGGGCTTCGGGAATGGGCGTTCCTTCTTGATTGACAGTCTTCCGAGAGGCTTCCGACGGTCGCATCCATCGCGTCACGATTTTCCGAAAGAAGCCGAACGTCGGTGCGCAGGCGCAGTATAGAGCCGCACCGACGTTCGGCTTCTTTCGGCTACGAGTGACGCGATGGATGCGACCGTCGGAAGCCTCTCGGAAGAATGTCAATCAAGAAGGAACGCCCGCTCCCGAAGATCCATACCCGGAAGCGACGGAAGAAGATGCATGTCGAAAACGGGTAAGTACGGATCATATTTTAATACAAATAGCCGATTCCCCTAGACCGAACGAGCAGGAATCTAAGGGGAGAAAAAAAAAATTTTAACAAATGGGTGAACTCCCGCTTTAAATTAAAAGGAGTTGTATGCCACTTGCCCCCCCGTTGTGTTCTGGGCTCCCAGAACCCAACGGGGACCAGTGAGGACGGCGCAGCGCAACTCGCGCATGCACAGTAGGGAACCGGGCAGTGACGCCGCAACGCTTTACTTCCTGATTCCCTCACCGAGGATTTTGGTGCAGGGGCAGCCAAGAGACGAGCGATCGCTCGTCCTCTGCTGCTGACGTCGCTGGACTCCAGGACAGGTAAGTGTCCATTTATCCATTTATTAAAAGTCAGCAGCTGCAGTATTTGTAGCTGCTGGCTTTTAATATATGTTTTTTTTTTTACGGCGGAGCTCCGCTTTAATGCATCCTATGCATTAAGGTGAAAAAACACCTGGCAATCACCGGGACCCCAGCCGCCACCTCCCCCCGTTTTACTTACCTGAGCCAGTTCACCTGCTTGGCACATCCCTGGCGTTTTCTTTTCCACAGAGTCCTGGCTTTGATTGGATAGATTGATAGCAGCGCAGCCACTGGGTGCCGCTGCTGTCAATCAAATCCAAAAATGTGGGCACCGGGGGGTGGGCCGAGTCATACTCGGGAGTGCGCCTGCAAGGTAACCCTCTCAGGAGAGCTCTTCTCCAAGGTGGTTATCTAATGTGGGGAGGAGCCGCGAGAGCCGCAGAGGGACCCCAGAAGAGTTCGGGGCCACTCTGTGCAAAACAAACTGCACAGTGGAGGTAAGTATGACGTTTGTTATTTTAAAAAATATATAAAAGGAACCTTTATTATCGCTTTAAGCTTTGACCCCAAAAAAAATTGAATCCGATTGGCTTTTATGCACATCTGCACCAGATTTTGCCCTGTCCAGATTTGGTAAATCAACCCCATAGTGTCATTTATGCCATCTATCGCCCTACGGGAGCTTTCTATCTCATATCTGTTAAACAGACGTATGCACAATAGCATTATGGTCACTTTGAATCAAAGTCATACAACCTTTTATATATATATATATACATATATATATATATATATATATATATATATATATATATATATATATATATATATATATATATATATATAATATATATATATATATATATATATATACAGAGCTTTTTTCCTCAGAAAATAGGTGCAGGAACTCAATCATGACCCCGTTCAGATTTCAAAAACAGTAGAAGTGTCTTAAAGGTGCATTAAATACCAGGATTGCATTACATACAGAGTGCAGAGTTCAGGTGGTTACACACAGAATGCAGAGCTGTCACTTGTAAACACAGAAACCAGACTTCTGTGTTTACAAGTGATTGTGGTAAGCAGGCACCAAAGGGTCTGGGCCAGAGGTGGTGGAACTGAGTTCCCCCAAGTTTCCCCTGAAAAAAACCCTGTATATATATATAAGCAAAATTGTGCCGGTTTCAGAAAAGGCAAGATATCTACCATAGCCACGTGATTGTGACCTATCTATGTAGTTAAAGGGTAACTAAAGGTTCAGTTTTTTTTTTAAAACAAACATGTTATACTTACTTCCTCTGTGCAGTTGGCCTCGAACCTCCTTTTCTGGCATCCCTCAGCTGCGTTCCTGGCTCCTCCTGTTCTCGAGTGCCCCGTTGGAGAGCTGCTCTCCCTCGGGGCACTCGGGCGGCCGTTCTCCCGTGCTCTGCTGCTGTGTCCATTGACACAGACAGCAGGACTCGGTCCCCGCCGCTCGGCTCCCGCGTCATTGATTGACAGCAGCAGGAGGCAATGGCTGCGCTGCTATCAATCTATCCAATTAGGACTTGAGACACTAGCTGGAGCTGCTGTGCTTGTCCCCGCCACTGGAAACACCGGGTTCAGGTAAGTAAAAGGGGGGCTCTGGTGGACAGCTGCACCACAGGAGGTTTTTTACCTTAATGCATAGAATGCATTAAAGTGGAGTTCCACCCATAAATATAACATTACATCAGTAGTTTTAAAAAAATGTCATTAGTCCTTTACGAATTTTTTTTTTTTTTAGATGCCTTCAAAGTGTTGTTGCTAGGCAGAATAGTTAATCTTCCCACTTCCTGCACCTAGGTGCTTAATGCACCGCACAGACTCCTGGGAATGTAGTGGGTGTAACTTTCTCAAAGAATCATGTGACTTGGACAGCACAGGTGCTGAAACCTGATCTGACACTGCTTGTGCAGCACTGAGCATGTGCGAGATCTGCAAGGCTGAAATCCAGGAAGTCATACAGTCTGGCTTCATGATGCCCACACTTAAGATGGCCCCAGTCAATTTCTATTTTATAAAGTGTCTAAATGCTGTAACAACCTAACAAAACGGACCTTAGTTTACAGACTAACTTTACTAGAATACATTAAGCTTGTGTATTACAGGGGTATTTATATTTAAAAAGTGAAATTGTGGCCGGAACTCCGCTTTAAAGGGGAGTTCCAGCCTTTTTTTGTTTATTAAAAGTCAGCAGCTACAAAAAGTATATCTACTGACTTTTAATAAACAGACACTTAACTGCTCCACGGTCCAGCGATGCGGCCGCCCGGAGCGTCGCTCCCCTCCCCCCCCCTCTCCGCCGGGGCATCCATTCATATTGTGGGCACCCGGCCATGACAGTTTTCGGCTTCACAGCCTGGCACTCACTGCGCATGCGCAAGTCGTGCTGCGCTTTATGAGTGGACATGGCGATCCCCTGGGACATGTGACATGTCCCAGGAGATCGCCTAAAGGGAGGGGCCGCCTAGGGCGAGAGGAGGAGTCGCCTAGGCGGTCCCTGGTCGGAAGGAGGAAGTGGGACAGGAAGTGCTTAAATCCCTGTGCTTCGAGAGACTGCCTTGATAGCGGTCACCTACCTTTGGTAAGGAGACTGCAATACCACTATTTGGGTGTCTTATTGGTGGAAGAAGAGCCCTCTTTTCACAAACTCAACTTTGTGCACCATTTCGAATTACACTATAAGGATTGTTTCTTTCATGGTTTGATTCAATCATCAATGTGGGACTGTTTATTCACCATTGACTTCCTCAATTTTTCTTTTTTTCATCACTGGTTGGTTTTGAATGTATTTAAATACAATTATATTGTATACCTGTGTTCATCTATCAGGTCTTGTCACGGCTTATTTGTTTAGCGCTGTACCTTGTTTCATTTATTGTCTAAAATTTGGTATTCAATTTTTTTGGTACTGGCAGCTGTACATCCCATTATCACTGTAGGAATTTTTTCACTTTTACATTTATCTAGCGCAGTGTTTTTCCTTGTTTGGTCTTTTTTTCTATTGACATACTTGTGAGTGTCATGTGTTTTCTTTGTGCGGCATGAAAAAAAAAAAAAAGGTGCTTGCAATTCTTTGGTGTAGTTTTCGCACATTGAGCAGCCCATTGAAATTAATAGGCTGCCCAAAAAAGCAACGTGCGCACACCATTGCACCTGCATGTAGTGTATCTCCCTAGAGATGACCACTGTTGCACTGCAGAGACCAGGGTTGTCTGTCTGCAGTAGCAGCCAGATATAATTGAAGGCATTCTTTGTTGTTGTTGTTGTTGTTTTCTAATCCTTCCCCATCCTATCAGGTTTTTATTATCAGGGAGACTCGCCTTATCTATTTGTCCTGGTGACCTTTATTCACAAGCGTGAAAGTAAAAGAAATATTCCAAATTTTAAGTTCTCACTTGGACAGGAATAGAGGGAAAAAAATCCATTGGGGAATTTTGTCTCTGGTGACCTTGTGACAACCAGAGATTTCCTTCACTTTGGAAATTTCCTCTGACTTCCTGTTGTGGACAGGCAGTTAAGAGAAATCTCACCAATGGGACAAAGATTACAGTGGTAATAATCCTCTCCAACTGTAACCAAAAAGAAAAAGAAAGTTCTACTTTAAAAGACTCTTTCTAAAACCAGACTGGACAAGGTATTCAGCATGCATTTTTATATTACTGCCACCTCCTTGCCATTTATTTTATTTTATTTAGTTGTAGTTTCTCA
Organism: Rana temporaria; assembly: GCF_905171775.1. Taxonomy (NCBI): domain Eukaryota; kingdom Metazoa; phylum Chordata; class Amphibia; order Anura; family Ranidae; genus Rana; species Rana temporaria. The sequence goes on along the minus strand of NC_053499.1, from coordinate 26,935,576 downwards.
ATACGTACAAAGTTGCCTTTAGTTCTATTTTAAATGGTCACTTTATAAAGCAGTGAATGTGACTTTCACCAAACATTGGTTGGTGGAGAATCAATTACTTTCATTTACAACATATGGATCTAGAAGATTCTCCACAATAAATTGTTTAGTTAAAAAAAAAAATGTTTTATATATATATACATATATATATATATATATATATATATATATATATATATATACACACACACACACAATGGGCTAGATTCAGAGAGACTTACGACAGCGTAACAGTAGATAAGCCGTCGTAAGTCCAAATGTGTGCATTCTTCAAATGAGTTACGCCTCACTGTTGCCAAGATACGACCGACGTAAGTCTCCTACGTCGTCGTATCTTGGCTGCATATTTACGCTGGCCGCTAGGGGCGTTTACGTTGATTTACGCGTTGAATATGTAAATGAGCAAGATACGCCGATTCACGAACGTACGTACGCCCGTCGCAGTAAGCTACGCCGTTTACGTAAGGCGTACGTCCGGCGTAAAGATAAAACACCTCTCTAGGTGGCGCAGCCCATGCAAAGTATGGACGTCGGAACTGCCGTCAGATTTTACGTTGTTTACGTAAGTCGTACGTGAATGGGGCTGTGCGTAAGTTAGGTTCACATTTAGTCGTCGTATCGTAGGGATTATTTGCTACCTGATTTTGAGCATGCGCGCGCATGCGCCGTACCAACAGCGATTCATTTACATGGGGTCACGGTTACTTTACATGTAACACGCCCACTACCTGCCTAATTTGAATTAGGCGGGCTTACGCCGGCCCATTTTCTGTACGCCGACGTAACTTAGGGAGCAAGTGCTCTGTGAATACTGGCCTTGCCTCACTATGTTACGTCGGCGTAGTGCAAATAGGATGCGCTACGCTGGCCAAAACATGCGCCCAGGTACCTGAATCTAGCCCAATGTGTACTATAAAATTAATCACATTAAATAGTCCCTAAAACATATTAATAGCTCCCCAATCCTTCCAGAAATCATTGCAAACACTTTCCTTATATCCTCCAGCTCATGGTGTGGCCGTATCCATCATATGTGTGGGCATGTGAAACCCAGTTCCTTTTTCTTCCTGGTTTTCAGGGAGAGGTGCATGCTGGGCGATTTTTAGGCACAGTAATGCTCAGAGACTCCTGGGAAATGAGTGTCATAATTTCCCAGGAGGCAATGGGGTATTAGGACAGGAAGTTGAACCACCTAGAACCAGGAACTAGGCAGCTTACAAAACTTGACTAGTAACAGCCAGATAGACGTGAGTAAAGTGAGTAAAACAGCTGTTTTAGGGTGGAAATCTGCTTTAATGCAAAGGTTAGGCTACTTTTTTCAAACAAAAGAATTTGCATTGTAAGCTTCCTACTCCTATGAATTAGATAATATTTTTAAAGAGTTATTTTTTTTTATGATACATTTTTTTATTTTTTTTAAGAAAATGTTACAAAATAAATTTAATGAGAAATATAAAATACTTTTGTAGATAAGTGCAACTGAAAATGGCTTTGGGTGTGCACAATACATGTGACTTAGGTTGTTGGCCCCCAGCATAGAGCATAGTTCTGTACATTTGCTTGGAACGATTACGCATGTTTATGGATAGGTCATTCTAATCTCCATCTAATTTTTTGGTGTTAGCTTTATGCTGGCCAGAATCTTGGTAATTTTACCAGCAATTTTGAAGTAATTCTGAAGCTCTCCACCAGCTTTCAGTCACAGCAATCTGCAACCCACTGTTCCAATTGTTTGCCAGGTTCCATGTTGGTGACATCTCCCCAGATGCAGACTATTATAAAGACAGATTTCAGCCCTCCACTACTGTGCTAGTAGTGTAGTTTTTAATGTCTACAACAAGGTTGAATTAGAAGAAATTCGGTTTAACCTTAAACTACGTAGAGGGTTCTTTACTGTAAGAGCGGCAAGGATGTGGAATTCCCTTCCACAGGCGGTGGTTTTAGCGGGGAGCATCGATAGTTTCAAGAAACTATTAGATAAGCTCCTGAACAACCACAACACACAGGGATATACAATGTAATACTCTGAAAGAATACATTAATATACCAGATTGCATATTTTCTTCCTGCAGGTCTGGCATTTACAGCACCGAGTTTGAAGAAAGCACGAGTGGTAAGATAAAGGACAGAAACATTTTTTACTATTAGAAAGACACGACACAAGACACAAATATATGCAATTGTATATAATACACAGGCAACAATCGGGTAACTGCTCCAATATGCAGGCAGCCAATAGGCAGCAAATATACAGTAGTACCAGTGGCGGTGCGTCCATAGAGGGCGCAGAAGCGCCACCCCCTCTCACTCCTGCTCCACCACTGAAAAACAATACATGGATTCATGCATTGCATGAATTGTCGCCGCTGCTTACTATTCAGATGGCCGGCCCCCTGGTCGAGTGCCGGCCATCTGAATAATGGAAGCTGGTTGGCTGTGGAAGTGTCTATCAGAGCCAGCGGCTCTGATAGGCTTTTCAAATACAGATTACTGAGGCCTGTAATCGGCTTCCAAATAGTTAACCAAGGGACGCACAGGGTGTGCGTTCCTTGGTTAACACTGACACGCATCTCAGCCAATCAGGTTCATCTGATCTGGTTACCAGTAACCTGATTGGCTGAAGCGACATCGAGGGCGGGACTACTTTGAGGGATCGTGGAGGAGGATCCGAGGATGGCTGACCAAAAAAGGTAAGTGCCAGGCAGGGGGGATGGGGGATGGCAATCTGGCGGCATTTTAGGGGCAAACTGGCGGCAATTGATGGGCACAGTGGCTAAAATGGCATGGCACAGTGGCTGCATTTGGCATGGCACAGTGGCAACAATTGATGGGCACAGTGGCGACAATTGATGGGCACAGTGGCGACAATGGCATGGCACAGTGGCTGCGTTTGGCATGGCACAGTGGCGACAATTAATGGCACAGTGGCTGCGTTTGGCATGGCACAGTGGCGACAATTGATGGCACAGTGGCTGCGTTTGGCATGGCACAGTGGCAACAATTGATGGGCACAGTGGCGACAATGGCATGGCACAGTGGCAACAATTGATGGCATGGCACAGTGGTGACAATTGATGGGCACAGTGGCAACAATTGATGGCACAGTGGCTGCGTTTGATGGCATGGCACAGTGGTGACAATTGATGGGCACAGTGGCTGCATTTGATTGCATGGCACAGTGGCTGCGTTTGATGGCACAGTGGCGAACATTTTATGGCACAGTGGCTGCGTTTGATGGGCACAGTGGCTGCGTTTGATGGGCACAGTGGTGGCAATTGATGGGCACAGTGGCGGCAATTGATGGGCAAAGTGGCGGCAATTGATGGGCACAGTGGCGGCAATTGATGGGCACAGTGAGGCTGCAATTGATGGGCACAGTGAGGCTGCAATTGATGGGCACAGTGAGGCTGCAATTGATGGGCACAGTGAGGCTGCAATTGATGGGAACAGTGAGGCTGCAATTGATGGGTTTTTTTTTGTTTGTTTGCGCCCCCCAAAAATTTTGAGCACCAGCCGGCACTGAACAGTACACATCAAAAAACAGCCAACTGGGACAATATGTAGGTAACAAATGCACAAACTTGCAGTATGTGTTCAACAAATGGGAACTAGGGCCACAATAAACAGGAACATTTCATAATATTTCATAATATGTAGACAATAAATTGACACTTGTGACAGTATGTGGACAACAAATGGGCACAAAAATGTCTGCATAAAAAAAATGCCAGCCAGCAAATCACCCTGCACCAAAACCCCTCACTAGCTAAAATCCTCCTCCTCCTGCAAAACCTCTCACCAACAAAAATCCCAACCGCCCCTAGCAAAAGCCCCACTAGATAACCCTCCTCCACCAAAAAGCCTCCCCCCAACAAAACCCCAACAACAAATCTCCTACCCTTTCCCTATCAGTTTCACTTCTTCCACTAAAACACTTACCAGACCTTCGATACACTGGCTCCCGGTAAAGTGAGGGAAGTTCTGCTAAGCTTCCCCCTTGATGGTGTCATGTGAAACATCAGAACTGAGGGGGAGGTTTGGGGAACTTTCTTCAGCTTCGCCCTTCCTCTGTATCTAAGCTATGACAGGGGTGGTCTTGCAGAGCTGTGGACAATGTAGCAATGTCCATCTGACAGTGGGATGTGGTAATCGAGGCCCTCAACGTAGATGCCTCCAAGGTGGACCATCCGCCTTCCTAGGTAGTGATCATGAGCATTTCTGCTTGTCTTAGGAAAAAAATCAAAGCATTGGGCCAGATTCAGGTACCCGCGCTGCGGCGTAACGTATCTCGTTTACGTTACACCACCGCAAGTTTTCAGCGCAAGTGCTTGATTCACAAAGCACTTGCCTGTAAACTTGCGGCGGTGTAACGTAAATGGGGCGTGTACCATTTAAATTAGGCGCGTTCCCACGCCGAATGTTCTGCGCATGCTCCGTTTGGAAATTTCCCGCCATGCTTTGCGCGAAATTACGGCGCCCCGACGTGTTTTTTGAACGGCGACGTGCGTTACGTCCTTTCGTATTCCCGGACGTCTTACGCAAAAAAAACAAAAATTGAAATTCGACGCGGGAACGACGGCCATACTTTAACATGGCTGGTCTAAATATAAGCCATGAAATAGCAGCCGTAACTTTGCGACGGGAAAAGCCGACTAGCGACGACGTAAGAGAATGCGACGAACGCGCGTACCTTCGTGGATCCCCGTAAACAGCTAATCTGCATACCCGACGCGGAAAACGACGCAAACTCCACCCAGCGGGTGTTGGAGTATTACGACTACGATCTGAAGCCGTACGCCTGTCGGATCGAAGCCTAAAGCCGTCGTAACTTGTTTTGAGGATTCAAAACAACGCTACGACGCGGCAAATTTGAAAATACGCCGGAGTATGAGTAGATACTATACAACTATATAGATCAGACCAAAATGAGGGACAAAATGAGGAGGAAAGAGGGACAGAGGGACATTGCTCCAAATCAGGGACAGCCCTCGAAATCAGGGACAGTTGGGACCTATGCCTGAAGGAGCTCACAATCGAAGGTACCTAACTCACATTCATACATACACATACTAGGACCAATTAACCTACCATCATGTCTTTCGAGTGGGGGAGGAAACCCATGAAGGCACAGGGAGAGCATGCAAACTCTGTGCAGGTAATGTCGTGATTGGGATTCAAACCAATGACTATTGCTGCTAGGCAGAAGTGCTAACCACTTAGCTACTGTGCTGAAACTTTTGCAGTATGTTACAACATGCACGCTAACATGCATTGCATTAAGGCAGCCCATTCACAACTATTAATAAAAAATATCAGCCACGCAGGAAGCGCAATTTTTCAGTGATTCAGCTGATTCACAGACTTTAAAGGAGTTGTAAATAAAATAAAAATGTATGCTGAAATGACCGTTTACAGGGTATAGAGACATAATAGTTAACTGATTCCTTTTAAAAACGATTAAATATAGATAAAAATCAATCATATAATGTACCTGTAGTTTCTAGTTTCGTTTTTGCATGTTGTTTCCTGCCTCTCTGCTGTACAGAGCCACAGAGCCAATACAGGGCAGTGATGGTTTGGAAAACGAAACTGATTGGTGCTGTGGGGTTTTAGACACACAGGGCTAGATTCAGATAGATTAGCGGATCTTTAGATCCGTGTAATCTATCTGATTTACGATCCGCCGGCGCAAGTTTTTGAGGCAAGTGCTGTATTCAGAAAGCACTTGCCTCTAAAGTTGCGCCGGCGGATCGTAAATCCCCCGGCGGAATTAAAATTCTGCGGCTAGGGGGGAGTTTACTATTTAAATCAGGCGCGTCCCCGCGCCGATCGAACTGCGCATGCGCCGCCGGCTAAATTTCCCAGCGTGCATTGCTCCAAATGACGTCGCTAGGACGTCATTGGTTTCGACGTGAACGTAAATTACGTCCATCCGTATTCGCGACCGACTTACGCAAACGACGTAAAAAATTCAAAATTAGACCCGGGAACGAAGGCCATACTTAACATAGGATACGCCGCATATAGCAGGGGTAACTATCCACCGGAAAAAGCCGAACGCAAACGACGTAAAAAAAAAGCACCGGGCGGGCGTTCGTTTCTGAATCGGCGGAACTCCTCATTTGCATATTCCTCGCGTACAAAAAACGAAAACGCCACCTAGCGGCCGGCCCGGAATTGCAGCCTAAGGCCTCGTACACACGACAGAGAAACTCGACGTGCTTGGCACGTCGAGTTCCTCGTCTCGTTTTGGGATGAAGCCGCCGAAGAGCTCGGCGGGCCGGCTTCTCCTATAGAACAACGCGGCCAACGAGAAAATAGAGAACATGTTCTCTATTTTCTCGTCGAGCTCCTCGGCGGCTCCATCGAGCCAAAACTGTACAGACGACAGAGATTCTCGGCAGAATCCGGGTTTTGACCGAGTTTCTCGGCGAATTCTGCCGAGAATCTCTGTCGTGTGTACGAGGCCTAAGATCCGACGGTGTAAGTCACTTACACCTGTCGGATCTTAGTGAGATCTATGCGTAACCTGATTCTATGAATCAGCCGCATGGATCCGACCGACGGAACTCTGAGATACGACGGCGTATCAGGAGATACGCCGTCGTATCTCTATCTGAATCCGGGCCACAGTAATCACACCTCCTTGATTAGTGACCACAGAGAGAAAGCCCCCAGCACTGTGGTTATCAGGAAACAGACAACCAGGAAGTGTGGAGATCGGAGAAGAATTATAGCAACTTGAGAGCCAAAACGAACAATGAGGACATGAAAACAGAACTGCATAAAAAAATGGTTTTCCTTTACAAACCCTATAAGTAGCACTGCAAACTTGGAAGCAAAACCTGAATATGCAATGAGAAGACATGACTGGCCCATACCCAATATAATTACAAACTAAAAACAAGAGCTTTTAATAGATTAAATATTGATTATTTATCAAGCTGGCCTAGATGACTATACATGACTGATTCATTTTTAATTGTTTGCAGGTGACCTGCATTACTGTAAAGAAGTAGTTAACACCGGTTCAGCCTTTGTGTTCTAGGTACGCCGATCCATGTGTGTATGAGGATAAGCCAATCTGTGGGACAGACGGCCACACCTACAGCAGTGAATGTGTGCTCTGCGAAGAAAACAGGTTAGTAGAAATGGTAGGATATACTCTAAATAAAAAGGACACTTGTGATCATGGAAAGCCCAGATTTACTTGTGAAAGATGGCCTAGGGGAAATTAAAGCGGAGTTCCACCCATAAAAATAATTTTACATAACTGTGCAGGAAAAAACATAACAAATGAGGTTTGGAGAAAAAATATATATTTTTACTTACGTTATAATTCCTTAATTGTAGCTATGACTAAGCATTGAAGTTCAATGCGAAACGCGTCAGCTGTTTTCCCCACTGTGTGCTGATTGTTGTAGTGCATTTTTTTCTTTACCAATAAAGGGCACGTCTTTTTTAAGACTTTTGGAGTGCGGCTGTCTATATATTTCGCCATTTGCATATCCTGTGCATTGCCAGCACCCGTTTGGTTCTTGAGTGGACAGTGATCACCTTAGGTGTGCTCACCTGGAGTGGCGGTCTTCTCACCTGTACGTTATAATTCCTGTTGCTTTGTGGTCCCGTCTAATCTTCCCCTTTCTCACCACGGCTCCTGACGTCACTTTCCTTGGCTCCTCTGCTCGCTACTGCTCCTGGGAGATGTGTGTCATCATCACTCAGGAGTCAGTGGGCAGCGCCGAGGGCTTCATTGCCATCACAACAGGGCGGGCACTTCCGATGACGACGCCTGCTGTGATGGCAACCTGTATAGTTTACAGCGCCGCTATGTCATATTACTGCACAAGCGTAAGAACGGGCGGTGCATGCTGTGAATACAGCAGCGCCATATCCCGGAAGAATATGCTTGTAGGCATGTGAGGTAACTGCCAGGACAGGATATTATAAGTTACTTTTTTATCTTAAAGCGGACATCGAGCGGCAACATTTTTAAAACACATGAGTGGTTTATGTTTATGTTCTGATCCTAAGATATGCATAAAAAAAAAAAAAAATTCTAACATGTCGTTGGAACTCCACTTTAAGGATAGGGGACCTTAATCAGACTTTGCCAAATACAGTGGAACCTCGTTTTAAGAGTATGTTGGTTTGAGAGCGTTTTGATTTGCGAGCAACTTTTTTTTTTTAATTCTGACTCACAAGACAAGCAGAATTCAAGCTAAATAGGCCTGCAGTACCTCATTTGGCCTGAGGTACGGGGGCGCCGGAGCTGAGCAGAACCGAAAATAGGCCTGCAGAACTTAATTTGGCCTGAGGTACGGGGGCGCAAGAGCCGAGAAAAGCCTAACATTGGCCTGCAGTACCTCATTGGGCCTGAGGTACGAGGGCGCAGGAAATGAGCCAAAGTGTCCTTGGGCATTTTCAGACGTTTTCGGTGCTCTCTGGCACCCCCCACCTCTGGCCGCATTTGGTATTGCATCCCATTGAAGTCAATGTGGAACAAATTATTTTCATTTCCGTTGACTTCAATGGGAAAACTCGCTTTGATATGCGAGTACTTTGGATTACGAGCATTCTCCTGGAACGGATTATGCTTGTAATCTGAGGTTCAACTGTACTGCCAAACAGCATTCAGTAACCTAAACATCCAACACTCCCGGTCAAACAGCCTTTAGGCTGGGTTCACACTACTACACTACTTTCATCCTACTTTGCTCTGCTACATTGGTCCTACATTTATCCTACATTGGTCCTACATCCATCCTACTTTCATGAACAGGATACTACTTTGGTCCGACTTCAGTGATATTCAATGGGCATGAAGTAGGATCAATGTAGGACCAAAAGTAGTACAGGGAGCATTTTCAAAGTCGGACCGACTTGTGTAGGACGCTACAAGACGCTCTCATAGGGAAACATTGAACACAGAGCAAAGTAGGATGAAAGTAGTGTAGTAGTGTGAACCCAGCCTGAATGTAAAAAATCATAATTGTTGACCAAAGAGCAGCTGCATCCAATTTGGTCAATATCCAACACCTGCAGTAAGAGATTTATCCGTCAGTGTTGCATAGTGTGGATGGGGGAACCTGTTCAATTTTGTTTTGTTCAGCCTGCAAAATGAACAGGGAGTGATGATGTCATCTCCTTCATCATGTGACAATGTTCAGGCCTAGTGATTGGCTGCTGGTGTGAACAACTACATCATGCTCCCCCATACCCAGAGGGACTGAGTATTTTGCAATGAAAGGGCGGTGCAGGAGTAAAGGAAAGGTGAATTTCTTCACAGTCACTGGCGCTTATGTTAAAATATTTCCCATAAGAAAACAAAGGGCCAGATTCACATAAGAGATACGACGGCGTATCTGCTGATACGCCGTCGTATCTCTGTTTCTATCTATGCGACTGATTCATAGAATCAGTTACGCATAGATAGCCAGAAGATCCGACAGGTGTAATTGTTTTACACTGTCGGATCTTAGGATGCAATACTGCGGCCGCCGCTGGGGGGAGTTTGCGTCGTAAACCAGCGTCGGGTATGCAAATTAGGAGTTACGGCGATTCCCGACGGATTTTCGCGTTCGCTACGTCGTCGCTAGTCTAGTTTCCCGTCGCAAAATTAGTAGTTTTTTTTAGTGCCTTAACTTTACACAGAAATCGTATTGCTGTATAAAGTATGGCCGTCATTCCCGCGTCGAAATTTAAAAAATAACGTCGTTTGTGTAAGCCGTCCGGGAATACTGAATTACGCTACGCGCGTCGCCGTTCAAGAAAATGACGTCACAGCGCGCAAAGCACGACGGGAATTACGAAACGGAGCGTGCGCAGTAGGTCCGGCGCGGGAGCGCACCTAATTTAAATGGCACACGCCCATTTAAATTGGGCCGCCTTGCGCCGGAGGCCGCCGGCGGAGGATTTCATCGCAAGTGCTTGGTGAATCAGGCACTTGCGATGAAAACTTGCAGCGGTGTAACGTATCTATGATACGCTACGCCGCCGCAGTTATATGTGAATCTGGCCCAGAGAGCCCAAGCTGTCTTGGCCTACTGCCCTTCTACTCCACTGGTCATTTGGACTGCTTTTCAACTGATATGACTGATGGAACAAATTATGGTATTTTCCAATATTCACTCATCTGTAACCACAACTGTCATTGACTCTGGTTGGCTTTATAGTGACCACCAAAAGCATTTTATGGTTTAAGATGCATAAACATGTGCACTCAGACCTTTCTAGCATGCCTGTTTATTAAAAGGACAAGTGGGGGTAAGATTAGGAAAACACCCCTAAAAATTTTTTAAATCCATTTGCAACCGAACAGATTGGTCTATGGTCATCATCATCTACCTAAATGCTGTTTACATTATGCTTCAGCAGATTGTCAAAGAAATTTTCCCCTCAGGGGCGTTGCTAAGTGGCAAAAAGACCGGGGGCTTCAGTCGGAGGTCAAAGGCCAGAAACGGGGGGTGGGGGGGATGGTGTATGTGACGCAGGCTTTTTTTTTGGGCTGGCCCATGACCTACATACACTGACCTACCTACACTGACCTACCTACACTGACGGTAGTGACCTACCTACACTGACTGTAGTGACCTACCTACACTGACAGTAGTGACCTACCTACACTGACCTACCTACACTGACCTACCTACACTGGCGGTAGTGACCTACCTACACTGACCTACCTACACTGGCGGTAGTGACCTACCTACACTGACCTACCTACACTGACGGTAGTGACCTACATACACTGACCTACCTACACTGACGGTAGTGACCCATATACACTGACCTACCTACACTGACCTGACCTACACACACTGACATTTACATACACATTACACTGTGTGTGCTGTCTGACCTACCTCCGCTCAGCGGTGTCACAGCAGGCACTACTGCAGTCAGACATTAATTCCGTGAGGGGAGGAGAGCCAAGGAGGGGAGGGGAGGAGAGCGCCGAGAGGGGATGTGGCGCGGCGGCCACATTGTAATTCCCGCCTTCTGGAGTGTGCAGCATCTATGATGGACGTCACACGTCCCGGCATTGGACCAGTGGGACGTCCATCATAGGCGTTGCCCAGGCTCCAGACGGCGGGAACTGCTATGAAACGCGTCGAGTCGGCAAGACTCGGCCACATTCGGCAAGGCTCGGGTCTAGTTCAGATCAGCTTGGTCTCGGCGACTCGCCCGCGCTCAGGATCAGATCGGTCCCGGCGGTCACCGATCGAGGTCAATAATGGAGACCTAAATGCCGGAGACTCTGGGCTTTTCGGGGACCCATTCGAGGCTCCAGCCTCCCAAGCCCGGGTCTCCCGATGCCCCTGGTTCCCCTCCCTTAACTCCAAACACTTTATTTTATACTAAATGTATCCACACCACAACAAAAGGACATAAAGTCATTAAAATAATATTTTTTTCATTTAAATTTATATTGTTTTGTCATAAAGACATTTATAATTCTTGTACATATTTTCCAGGGCGCGGACTGTGCAGTCCCTAATTCAACATGATGGCCCTTGCCCTTTCCTTCCTCTACAAGCAAGGATGATGAAGAAACCCAATCAACACTAAAACTACAATTTTAGCCTGCAGTGATGACAAATTAATCTTGGAACATCTATTCTACTGATTTAAACTGCTTTTATAAAGTTTATAAAATGTTAAAGCTTAACTCCAGTTTTTTTTTTTTTAGGATATAGTGGGGAAGAGTCAAAGTTTCTGTTGGGTTTTTACTTTTTTCTGTGACCTCGTTGGGAAAGGTTATTTTCTCTTCCCGTCCCTGTGACACCAGGACAAATGGTGGGAGTGATTGTCATCAGGACAGGTGGGCATTGGCAACATTATCAAAGCAGGAAAAGATTAAAGTGGAGGTTCACCCAAAAACTTAATTTTTAACATTAGATTGAGGCTCATTTTGTCAAGGGGAATCGGGTGTTTTTTTTTAAAATCGAAGCAGTTTTAGAGATAGATCTTCTCCGCCGCTTCCGGGTATGGGCTGCGGGACTGGGCGTTCCTATTTGATTGACAGGCTTCCGACAGGCTTCCGATGGTCACATACATCGCGTCACGATTTTCCGAAAGTAGCCGAATGTCGGTGCGCAGGCGCCGTATAGAGCCACACCAAAGTTTGGCTTCTTTCGGCTACTCGTGGCGCGATATATGCGACCGTCGGAAGCCTGTCAATCAAATAGGAACGCCCAGTCCCGAAGACCATACCCGGAAGCGGCGGAGAAGATGTATCTCTAAAACTGTAAGTACTGCTTCGATTTAAAAAAAAACACCCGATTCCCCTTCACAAAATGAGCCTCAATCTAATGTTAAAAATTGTTTTTTCGGGTGAACTCCCGCTTTAAGGCAGAATGGGTCTCTAGGCAAAGTAGCATCAAAACCAGTGAAGAGATTTATTACATTTATATTTATTGCTGCTAGAATTACTATTGCTAAATGCTGGAAATCCCCTATAATTCCATTTTACCTATTGAAGACCAAGTTGTCTTGGATAATGGTCAATGAACGTTTATCAGCTCTCAAAGATGATAAAATTGATTGGTTTAATGCAGTCTGGGAACCCTGGATTAATTATCTAGCACCCAATTAATATTTTTTAATTTTGTTCTAGAAGCTCTTCTTTTAGATTGGAGTACACCCTCCCCCCCCCTTTTTTCTTTTCTTCTTTTTTTTGGTTTATTTATTAATTTGTTTATTTTTCTCTCATTTTAAAATGAATCCTGTTACTACTGAATTGATCCTTAAAACTATAAATAGATTTAGTGCTATACTTTTAATCTAACTTGTATTATAATATAACGGTCTCATGTAACAACCGAAGAAACTCAAAAAAACACACTTATCTTTGATATATGATTGTATATTTGTTTTATTGCAATACAAGATAATTTGTTGTACCTTTATACTTATGAAACTTCAATAAAAACATTGAAATATAAAACTTGTTATACTTTTACATTTATCTAAACAAAGAATTTTAACCACTTCCATACAGGGCACGTATACACCTTCCCGCCCAAGCCAATTTTCAGCTTTCAGCACTGTTGCACTTTGAATGGCAATTGCGCGGTCATGCTACACTGTACCCAAACAAAATTGGCGTCCTTTTTTTTCCCACAAATAGAGCTTTCTTTTGGTGGTATTTGATCACCTCTGCGATTTTTTTTTTTTGCGCAACAACTAAAAAAAGACTCAAAATTTTGAAAAAAAATAAGTTTTTATTTTTTTCTGTTAAATTTTTTGTAAATAAGTAAGTTTTCTCTTTCAATTACGGGCACTGATATGGCGGCACTGATGGGCACCGATGAGATGGCACTGATGGACATCAATGAGGTAGTACTGACGGGCACAGATGAGGTGGCACTGATTGGCGGCGCTTGTATGCGGCACTGATGGGTACACATAGGCGGCACTGATGGGCACACATAGGCGGCACTGATGGGCACACATAGGCGGCACTGATGGGCACACATAGGCGGCACTGATGGGCACACACAGGCGGCACTGGGCACTCATAGGCGGCACTTATGGGTGGCACTGATGGCTACTTATGGGTGGCACTGATGGCTACTTATGGGTGGCACTGATAGGTGGGCACTGGGCATGGATGGGCACTGTGGGGTGGCACTGATGGACACTGTAGGGTGGCACTGATGGACACTGGGGCGGCACTGATTAACCTATGTTGCCAGTCAGTGCCCATTTGTGGGCACTGATTGGCATCATTTTTTTTTAATGCTTTTTTTTTTTACAGCCTTTTTTTTTTTTTAGCCCCTTTTTTTTTTTGATCTGCCATTTTTTTTTTACAGCCTTTTTTTTTTTTTTGAGCCTTTTGTTTTTGATCTGCCCTTCCGTGGTGGTCCAGGGTGGGCTTCCCTGGTGGTCCATGTGGCGATCCAAGGGGGGGCTGCGCTGATAAACAATCAGCGCGAACCCCCCCTGTCAGGAGAGCAGCCGTTCGGCTCTCCTCTACTCGCGTCTGTCAGACGTGAGTGAGGAAGAGCCGTCAACGGCTCTTCCTGTTTACATCGTGATCAGCCGTGATTCGACACGGCTGATCACGTGGTAAAGAGTCTCCGTGAGAGACTCTTTACCGAGATCGGTGTTGCGGGGTGTCAGACTGACACCCCGCAACAACGATCGCCGCAATGCGCGCCCCCGGGGGCGCGCAGCGGCTCAGAATCCTGAGGACGTCATATGACGTCCGGTCAGGATTCTACAACCACTTTGCCGCCGTCAATCTGTCATTGGCGGGCGGCAAGTGGTTAACAATACAAATTTTGGCTGCTGTTTATTGCTTCAATGATTCTTACATTATGTCCCGATACTCTTTGATAGTTGGAACACTCAGTCTTTGACAAGCTTTCTTAAAGTCCTGCATTTGGCAAAGTGCTATGCTGCTCCCAAAAAAGTATGGGCAGCTCTAAGCTTTTTCATGGATGCATTCTTATTACAATGCCCTACAATGACTGTATTGCCCAAACTACACCGGGAATATTCTATAATTTCATGTCTTATCCGAGCTGCTGCCAGCATCTGTGAGGTCCTGGGTTCCACTCCCTTTACAAAGAACTAGGGCTGTTACTGATTAAAATGTTCCTGTTCAATTAATAGATTTTTTTTTAAATTCGATCAACTAATTTCGATTAATTATAACCGTAATGTCCACACATATCCCCCGTAATGTCCACATCTCCCAGAATAGAAAGCACACTCACAGCATGTAGCAGACGATGACGTCAGCTCGCCGCTACTAGGCTGCCGCTGGGTGTACCAATATGGCTGCGGCTCCGGAGCTAGGCCGAAGCCGCGGCCTTTCCTATGGGCGAGACCACGGAGCTCAATCCGCGGATCGTACACGATCAAAATTATTTTGATCAATCAACGAAATTAACGATTAAAGCAAGGAATTAATCGTTCATTTCCACAGCCCTACAAAGAACATTTGTTTTTATATTATTTTTTAGGTACAATTTGTATATAATTGATTACTGTTGTAATATCAAACTTTCTCTGCCACAGGGAATAATGTTGATAGCAAAATACAGTATATACTATGAAGTGCAATGGAACATGACTTGGTAATGGTAATAAAAAGCATAAATGTTGGAGACGGTGTGATCTTAAAACTGCACTACTCAGAGCTGTAAGGATGCTAATGCTTCTTCAGTGCTCCATAACACATACACCATTTCATATTGTATTATTGCACTTTATCAATCACCAATGTGTCCAGGGCCGTCCGTAGATAAAAGAAAAATTCCTGGGGGGTTCAGTGTTGCGTACCCACAGAACAATAATTAGACAACACGCCTGCAAAACTGTGACAAATTGTGGGTTTGCCCAAATTGTGCTAAAAGAGGGAGGGGATTTAAACTTTATCTTACTCATTGGGGTTGATTTACTAAAGGCAAAGAGACTGTGCACTTTGCAAAGTGCAGTTGATCCAGAGCAGCTTAGTAAATGAGCTAACGATTTACTTTGCAAAGAATACCCAAACACGTGCAAGGAAAATAAATATTAAAAAAAAACAGCATTTTTGCTTGAACATGATTGGATAATAGAATTCAAAAGTTTCTGCTCATTTACTAAGCTCTGGAGCAACTACTCTTGCACAGTGCAACTGCAATTTGCAAAATGCACAGTCCATTTGGCTTTAGTAAATCAACTCCATTATGTACACATGCCACAGTCCTTGTACCCAAAAAATGTCCCGTAATTACACAGCTACATACAATATACAGAGCTCTGGAAGCAGGAATGTTCCGTTCCAGGGAAAAAAATTGAGTTGGGTTGAGCACTGCTCAGCCATTCACAGGAACCCTTGTATTTTATCGAAGAATACAAAGCTTCCTCTGATTGGCTGAGGTGAAGATTGCGACTTTATCCGACCAACACATCTGCCACTTAAATTCACTGACTGATGGCTCAGCTCCTAACTGTACAATAAAAGAAAATAGAAACTCCGGACCGCTGCACTCCAGTAGCCACCATTATTTTATAAAAAGTCCTTAAAAACAATGCAATTGCAGCAAAAGTAGGGGGAAAAAAACAATGCGTTTCATGCTAAACTAGCGCTTACTCCTAACACATCCATAACACATTGTTAAGCACTGGTTCAGTGTGAAACACATGAACAGTTTTTCCCTCATACTTTCACTGTGATTGCTGTATTTTTAGCCCCGGCTCACACTAGAACGTGGTTTTGGGAAATCCACGATCTGTACACCCAAATCGCACTGCCTTAGTGATCTTCAGCGGGTGTCTGTGCAATGTTACTGACATCCCAAACTCAGGTCTCAAATGCAGCGTGTTTGCATGCACCAGAACGCATGGTACAAAACTACCATGCGATCCAGTTGCAACGCGTTTTCAAAAGTAGTGCATACGCTACTTTGATGCAATGCATTGAGATCTGAGCCCATGCAAATTGAATAGGTTCAAATTGCACAGTGTTGAATCGAATGTGAATTGCACAGGAATGCAGTGTACATTCCTGTGCGATTCATAGGAAATTCATAGTGTGAACCTAGCTTTAGACCCGGTTCACACTGGGGCGACTCGTCAGGCGACGCAGCCACCTGACAAGTCGCGTCCCATTCTAGTGAATAGAACCATTCTAATAGGAGCGACGCAAGTCGCTCCGACTTAGAAAAAGGTTCTTGTACTACTTCGGGGGCGACTCGGGGCGACCTGCATTGACTTCTATACAGAAGTCATTTTGCAAGTCGCCTCTGAAGTCATCTTCATGTCGCCTTGCCGAGTCGCCCCCGAAGTCGTGCCGCCCCTGTGTGAACCAGCTCTTAAGGACTTTTTTGTAAAATAAAGGTGGCTACAGGAGTGCAGGTGTCCAGCCAGCCTAATAACACTCATTGTAATGCCACTCATATTCTGTGCTTTTAACATGATGACAGTGAACTGATACCTATGCTGCACAGGTATTAGGTTGCTGCCACTATGTTAAAAATACAAGAATATGGGTGGCATTACAATGGGGCACAGGCTATGCAATGCACAGGCACTTCTAGCAGCTCCCTTTCATTTCTATTGGGATAAAGCACTTTGTTGCCCTCTCCTCCCTTACCTCGATCACTGCAAGCGCTTCACTGCATGCAGTTCAGCAGCTTGAATGCAGTCATCGGAGCTTCTCCATCCCACACTCACACTAAAGCCCTGTACACACGATCGGTTTGTCTGATGAAAACGGACCGATGGACCGTTTTCATCGGACAAACGGATCGTGCGTGGGCCCCATCGGTTTGTTTTCCATCAGTGAAAAAAAATAGAACATGTTTTAAAATTTTCCAATGAATAAAAAAAACGATAGAAAAAAACGATCGTCTGTGTGGTCAAAAAATCCACGCATGCTCAGAATCAAGTTGATGCATGCTCGGAAGCATTGAACATCATTTTTTTCGGCACGTCGTAGTGTTTTACGTCACCGCGTTTGGACACGGTCGGATTTTTGACTGATGGTGTGTAGGCAAGACTGATGAAAGTCAGCTTCATCGGATATCCGACGAAAAAATCCATCGAATTAGATTTCATCAGATATCCGATCGTGTGTACAGGGCTTTAGACAGGAAGCCTGCGGGATGAAAATTTGGACAGCTCACTTTGTGTAACCATTTGATGAGGAGGCAGCGGCACCGTCCCCTGCTAGCTTCTCAGCCAATGGGTAGCTCCCTTCTTTTTACCCCTCAAATATTTTGGGATGTCTCCTCCCCTTATATATATGTCCCTGAATGTGTCTAGGGTTTGAGGGTAAAGAGAAAGAGGTCAGTGTGCGTTTGGACTATTTAAGCGTGCGGTCTAATTATGTCCCCAATGGCAGCTGGTGGCATATATGGAGGGGCATTATTTGTTCATTCATACAGTATAGGGGGGGGGGGGGGGTAAACTGTGTTTACAATATTTAGGGGGTTTACATCAATGGAATCAATACTTGTTTTTTTATTTTCTAAAAGCTTTATTGAGGATCAGTAGGTAAAAACAAAGCCAACATGTTTTTGCACACCCTTCGTCAGGGCTATGAAAACAACAGATCACATCATACTACTATATGGTCAATCTTTTTCTAGGATGTTACATATACAGACAAAGTTCACACCATACACAAAATACAATCTGCAAATGTATATAGACAGGGTACAGGGGGGGGGGGGGGGGATTTAGACCACTTTTCAAGGTAAAGGTACCAAAACTTGTGTGCCAGAAATATGGAAGCAAAAAAGTAGCCCACGTGTGGGGAGGTGTGGCACCAGTAAACACTCAGGCCCAGATTCTCGTAGCTGGGCGTAAATTTGGGCGGGCATTTACGTTACGCCGCCGCAAGCTTTTCAGGCAAGTGCTTTATTCACAAAGCACTTGCCTGTAAAGTTGCGGCGGCATAGCGTAAATCACCCGGCGGAATTCAAATTCGGCAGGTAGGGGGCATGTTTCATTTAAATGAAGCTCGTCCCCGCGCCGAACGAACTGCGCATGCGCCGTCCCTAAAATATCCCAGTGTGCATTGCTCCAAATGACGTCGCAAGGACGTCATTGGTTTCGACGTGAACGTAAATGACGTCCAGCCCCATTCACGGACGACTTACGCAAACAACGTAAATTTTTTTATTTTCGACGCGGGAACGACGGCCATACTTAACATTGGCTGCGCCTCATAGACCCATTGGCAACTTTACGCCGGGAAAAGCCTAACGTAAACGTTGTAACTTTACTGCGTCGGCCGCGCTTACGTTCGGGAATTCGCGTATCTAGCTAATTTGCATACTCGACGGGGAAATCGACGGAAGCGCCACCTAGCGGGCAAAAAAAAATTGCAGTTAAGATCCGACGGCGTAAGAGACTTACGCCTGTCGGATCTAATGGATATCTATGCGTAACTGATTCTAAGAATCAGTCGCATAGATACGACGGCTCGGATTAGGACTTACGACGGCGTACATGGCGCTGCACCGTCGTAAGTCCTCTGAGAATCTGGGACATAATAGTTAACTGATTCCCTTTAAAAATGATTAAAAATAGATAAAAACCAATCATATAATGTACCTGCAGTTTAGTTTTGTTTTTGCTGTTGTTTCCTGGTTCTCTGATGTACAGAGACAAACAGCCAATAGAGGGAAGTGATGCTTTGTAAAACGAAACTGGATTGGTGCTGACACACAGTAATCACACCTCTTTGATTAGTCACCACCGTGAGAAATCTCCCAGTACTGTGGTGATCAGGAAACAGACAACCAGGAAGGGTCCAGAACAGAGAGGAATTACAGCAACATCAAAGCAAAAACGAACAATGAGGACATGAAACCAGGACTGCAGTAAGGTAAAGGAAGCTATTTAGCTAAAAAAAAAAATCCTTTAGTGACCCTTTAATAATTCTTCCCCTTTTTTATACTTTTTTTTTCACAAATTTTATTTGACCAGAGAAGGAGCGAGTTTTTGACTTGCTTAAAAGAAGGCGTTTGGTCTCTTGGTGGTAAAGCAAGGCTTGTGCTGGCGACGCAAAACCCTGTGTGGCAGAGGGAACTTGATCTTTGAGTCATGGAACTCCTTGATGGCAGGAATCATCTCAACTAGGGTTGTACCGATACTAGTATTGGTATCGGGACCGATACCGAGCATTTATGCGAGTACTTGTACTCTCACAAATGCTCCCGATGCCTTAGCTGATACCTGCGAGTGGAGCTTCAAGCTGGCAGGGAGTGCAGCGTTCAGGGCGACCGGAGCCATCACATATGGTCTTGGAAGTGATGCTCCGTGTTGACGTCAGAGACGCCCATCTTGGTACACCCTGCACTCGGCCACAGTATGCCAGCAGCGGACATCTTGTTACACCCAGCCCATATAGTTTGGGCTGGGTGTAACAAGATGGCCGCTGCTGCTTTTATGCGGCCGAGTGCAAGGAGTACCAGCGTTGCAGGCAGCCTTCCCTAATGGCATTTTAGTGCCTGCCCATCAGTGCCCATAAATGTCACCTGCCAGTGCCTCCCAGCCGTCAGTGCCACCTGCCAGCCATCTATCAGTGCTGCAGATCAGTGCCATCTAATCTATATTGTGCTTTGAGAAACTGTCACATGACATTTAAAAAAAGTATTGGTAATCGGTATCGGCGAGTACTTGAAAAAAGTATCGGTACTTGTACTCGGTCTTAAAAAAGTGGTATCGGGACAACCCTAATCTCAACCTTCATGATCTGAATAGCATGAGCACCATGGCGTGCACCCATGTCGCGGTAGCACTGTGTCACAGCTTCAGCTGTAGTCAAGTCTCTATACTCTCTGTACATATTGTGTGTTCCACCACTCATAGCGTAGCCAGATGCCAAAGTTCTTCACTTTCAGTGGAGATTTCTCAAAAACTTGTCCGCAATACACAATCTCTCCAGATGCCTTCTTCATCTTTTTCAGTTGAGACAAAATACCAAAAACGAGACTTTGCAACAACATGGCTGGGTGCGAAAATTTGCATACGGTAAAGAGATGAACAGGTGCTTTGTCAGTAGGCAGACTGCATCTGATGACTTTGTACTCCCTTAGAGTGCTAGACGCCTCCATGCTGCCTCGATCCCTGCCGCCGAGCAAAAAAAGCCCTTTTTTATACTTTTTGGGCCAGATTCACGTAGCGCAGCGGATCTATAGATCCGCTCGATCTACGCGAATTAAGATCCGCTCCCGCAAGTTTAGGAGGCAAGTGGCTAATTCACAAACCACTTACCTCCAAACATGCGGCGGCGGATCCTAAATCCCCCGGCGGAATTCAAATTCCGCGGCTAGGGGAGTGTACTATTTAAATCAGGCGCGTTCCCGCGCCGATTTAAATATGCATGCGCCGTCCGAGGGAATTTCCCGGCGTGCATTGCTCCCACTGACGTCAGTGGTTTCGACGCTTACGTAAACGACGTCCATCCGTATTCTAGAACGACTTACGCAAACGACGTTAAAAAATTTAAATTTGACGCGGGAACGTCGGCTATACTTAACATTGGCTGCGCCTGATGAAAGCAGGGGTAAGTATACGACGGGTACGCCGCTACGGAAACGTCGTAAGAAGACCGCGTCGGGTCCGCGTACGTTCGTGAATTTGCGCATCTCGCTGATTTACATATTATTTATCGTAAATCAGCGGGAACGCCCCTGGCGCCATTTTTAAATCGAAAAAAAGATCCGACAGTGTAACACAGTTACACCTGTCAGATCTTAGGCCTATCTATGCGTATCTGATTCTATGAATCAGGCGCATAGATAGGACCAGTGTAAGTCAGAGATACGATGGTGTATCTGTAGATACACCGTCGTATCTCTTTGTGAATCTGGCCCTTTATCTTGTCAGCAGGAAGAGCCACACAGCGTACATAGGGGGACAAGGAAATCAACACTTCTGGAAGTGTTGATTTCTGCAAGCAGCAATTTTTTTAGCTTCTTTTCAGTGGCAATCAGCACAAGTGCAGAAGTACAGAAAACGTTTACTAGGAACACTTTCATTCAACTTTGATTTTAGTGACAAACTTTTAGATACCTTAGAATAGCCGCATATCATAACACATTAATCTGAGCAGTTCAATTCACTAGCAGCAGCATTTTAATATTATTATGAGTCCCACAACGCCGCCCACCCCTCCGGTTACTGAAGCAGAAATGACAATCACTGTGGTCTTGCTTCCAGACGCGTCTTCTGTTGCATTGGCTGCAGAAACAATGAACAATAGATATCAGGAGATACACTGACAATGTTAACAGCATTAGCATCTAGTTTGACAATTATGACATCAGCAAAAAGAAAATATATACAGCTGGTAAAAGAAATAATAAACACATCACCATTTTTCTAGGTGCTATTGACATGAAATTTTTGCCACATGTCAGTAACTAACAACCCATGCAATCCATACATACAAAGTAATAAAAACAAATACGTTTGGAAATTAAATTATTTTTAATAAAATGGAATGACACAGAGAAAAGGTATCGAACACATGAAGAAAGTGAGGTGCAAAAAAGGCATTGAAAGCCAAGACACCAGCTGAAATCTATCAGTAAGTACAAAGCAATCCTGCCCCTACTTACCGTATATATTCGAGTATAAGCCAAGTTTTTCAGCACATTTTTTTGTGCTGAAAATGCCCCCCTCCGCTTATACTCGAGTCAACTTTTTGCGCCTGATCTACTGGACCTTGAGGACCCGGTACCAAACTTGGCACACTTGTAACCCCACTCTTCCTCTACAAGTGTGCAAAGTTTGTTGTCTGGGGCAGTGGTTCCCAACTCCAGTCCTCAAGGCACACCAACAGGTCATGTTTTCAGGCTTTCCATTATTTTGCATCAGTGATTTGATCAGTTTCACTGCCTTAGTAATTACCACAGCCGTTTCATCTGAGGGAAATCCTGAAAACATGACCTGTTGGTGTGCCCCGAGGACTGGAGTTGAAAAACACTGGTCTGGGGGACCTACGGCTGGGGAGCACTGATTTTTTCGAAGCCGGGCACCCCTTCCATAGACTCCCATTTTAAACGTCAGTCTAGTCATGGACACAGTGAGGCATGCACATGGACACAGTAAGGAAAAGTGAGGCACAGTGAGGCATGCAGATGGACACCCTAGGCTTATACTCGAGTCAATACATTTTCCTAGTTTTTTGTGATAAAATTAGGTGCCTCGGCTTATATTTGGGTCGGCTTATACTCATATAAATACGGTATTTTACCCACTGTATATGTGGGTGTAGCTGGCTCCGACTCTCAGCCTGGTGGACCCAACAATATTTTCAGGATCCTTCAGGTACTTGGAATGATAGGAAAAGGGGGAAGGCAGCCTTTGCCCCCCTTTTCCTCATGGGAAAACGATGGATCCTTATGGGTCCAATTTCCCTGAGGGAACAGTTTTCCCTCAGGAGAATTGGCGGGCTCTTTTGCCCTGCAGTTGACCTCTTACTGCAAGGGGATTTTGGCGGGCTCATTGCCCGACAGATGACCTCTGCAGCTGGGGTAGAAAGCCCGGGAAAATCCGGTTTGAACTGGCCAGAACCATCCTGGTTCTGGGCTATTTAAACAGGGTTCCGTCCAGCTCAGGCTCATTCGCCTCAGAAGACTTAGGAGCTGTGGTGTTCTTTCCCCCCCCCCTTTTTTCTCTCATATAACTTTGTCGCAGTGTTTGTTATGTGGTAGGGTCACCTTTGTTTATCGAAGGGGGACTAGCTTTTATTTATGTTACATGAGTATGTGTTATAATATTAAATATGTGTATCAGCTGGTACTATGGTCTTTACATAAGCTGGGTAATTTTTTATTGGCAGCCTGGGCCGTAGTGGTTAGGTTAGCTTTAAGGCTTATTTTAAGGATATTTATTTATATAAATATTTAAATTATTTATTTATTTATCTATTTACCTTTGAAACCAATAATAAACACTCGCGGCCTTTATCATCCAACAAGTTGTCTGTTGTTTCTTATTTATTTAGAGTATTAAGGGTATGTTCCATATGTTTTCCCATGGCTCTGCTCTGTCAGATGATAGCAAGCAATAGCCCGCAACCAGCCAACTCTGGGTCACAGGCGAACAAAAGTAAACTTGTGTTTCAAAAGAGAAAAATACTCAAAAAAAGGTGCGGCCATACTGTTCTTTTAAAGCAGCTGGGCCAATGGGAATGAATAGGGGATTTGAATCTTTCTACCTGGTCGACCTATACCACAACCATATACCTACATCATGAGTTTTCAGGCAGTATTGTTTTCCCTATTGAGACTATTGTATTCCTAGCAAACCCCCCAACATCACCCCTCTTAGAAAAAATTCCTCTTCCCTCAAAATCCCGGCTTCTAACACAAATGTGGGCTGTGCTCTTCTCCCACCTCCCCTTCCTGTCTGTACACAGAACTCTCAGATCAAGATTGTGCAGGATTTGATTCCACTTTCTACCCATAATTTCTGCTTCCGGGACAAGAGCATTGTGGGGAGGAGATATGGGGCAGGTAATCCAACCCTGGACAGTTTGATCTGATTGTTTTTTGTCTTAACTCTGGTATACAGACAGAAAGGAGAGAGCACAGTCTGCACCTCCTCCTGGCTTTCTGAAATGGCACCCTGAACAATTATTTACCTATGCCCACTGTGTCCTTCACTTCGTCATGCTAATAATGGACAGCACATTTTACACAAAGAAGAATGCAGGAACTTTCTTTTACATCATAGAAGCTGACCTTTTTGTTTCCTCTGCTTTTTCTTCCCTCCAGTATTTACAACCCATTCTAACTATACATCAGATTTGTTTTATTTTGTCATGCTAGGCTTGTTCTTACCCGAGATGTCAACAGTCACGTCCTTCATTTGAAAAGGACGCTGAGAGATGATGTGTGGCTGAGTCTCATTCATCAGAGAACTCCTAAGTCTGTGGTTTCTGGAAGAGTTTACGGTACAGCCTTCAGCACAACGAGTCCTTGGATCCCCTTTCTTACACAGGATAACCGAGGAGCTAATGAACACCTGAAAGTTCAAAAATATTCATTATGATGTAACATAATATGATATATGGTATGATACAGTACATCGACATCTTGGTCAGCTCTTAGGCCGCGTACACACGATAGGATCGTCAGAGGACAACGGTCTGAAGGACCGTTTTCATCAGTCCAAACCGATCGTGTGTTGGCCCCATAGGTTATTTCACCTTCGGTCAAAAAAATAAGAATTTGCTTTAAAATTGAACCGATGGATGCCTAACCGATAGGTCAAAACCGATCGTTAGTATGCAAAAGCATCGGTTAAAAACCCGCGCATGCTCAGAATCAAGTCGACGCATGCTTGGAAGCATTAAACTTCGTTTTTTTCAGCATGTCGTGTTTTACGTCACCGCGTTCTGACACCATCGGTTTTTTAACCGTTGGTGTGCAGGCGCGACGGACCATCAGTCAGGTTCATCGGTTAAACGATGACAACGGTCCTTCGGACCGTTCTCATCGGATGGACTGATCGCGTGTATGCGGCCTTAGTCTCTACTAGCGATCAGGAACCATGACGAACCTATGACAGAGTTCACATGTGATTTATTAGCAAACAAACCTTGCAGGCTGCAGCTGTCAGTGTGTTTATTTCTCTGTACACACATATATATATATATGTTATAAATTACATTTCATAATATAAAATGTATCAATTTTATAATACATTTTATTGTTTTTAAAAGAGTTTTTAATGTAGATATTCCCCCCAATTTTTGTCTATTTGTCAGTCAAGAAAAATAAATAGGAGAAGCATTTTTTACAGTAATAAAAGTGCTCTAAGTTAAATTTGAATAAAAAATTGTAGGTAGGCAAATCAGTGATCAAATTAGTTATTGTGAAGGTAACCAACATAAACTGACAAATTTGATCCAGTACTCACGCACCAATGACCTCTGGTCACAAAAGGATTTTAAAGCGGAGTTCCACCCAAAAGTAAAACTTCTGCTTATTGCCCCCCCCCCCCCCCCCCCCCCCCCCCGGTGCCACATTTGGCACTTATCATCTAAGTATACAGGGACTCGAAAAATTCGAATATCGTGCAAAAGTTCATTTATTTCATTAATGCAACCTAAAAGGTGAAACTAATATATAATACCCTGTTTCTCCGAAAATAAGCCCTTCCCCGAAAATAAGACCTAGCGTTATTTTTGGGGATGGCTGCAATATAAGCCCTACCCCGAAAATAAACCCTAGTTAAAGTCGTTGTAAAAACATGTAATACGTTTTGTAAAAAGATTATATAATGTGCAGTGTGTCTCCTTTTTCTAACTTTGTTTTGGAAAATACCTTACTTACAGTGCCGCTGGGCGCTTACGTGACCGGCTGTAGATTTTCTCCTCTCCAACGTCAGCGGTCCCTTCCTCTGCAGTGCTCAGAGTGGAGAAGAAGAGCTACGGCGGGTCACTGTGCTGGCTATCATGCTTTAAAGGATCAGGATATATTTTTTTTGTTGGGGTTACAACCACTCTAAGATCGTCATGATGACATGACTGTATTTGAATAAATGTAGATTATTGTACATAGCGTAAATAAATAAGACATCCCCTGAAAATAAGCCCTAGTGTGATTTTTGTAGCCAAAATTAATATAAGACCCGGTCTTATTTTCGGGAAAACACGGTATAGACTCATATAGGCAATTCAGTTTGCATGTGTTGCGCTATATAAGTTTCTCACTCATTACATGCAAAGCAAGATAGTTCAAGCCGTGATTTTGGCTTACAGCTCATAAAAACCCCAAATCCACAATCTCAGAAAATGTGAATATTGTGAAAAGGTGCAATATTTTAGGCTCAAAGTGTCCCACTCTAATCAGCTAATTAAACCATAATACCTGCAAAGGGTTTCTGAGCCTTTAAATGGTCTATCCGTCTGGTTCAGTAGGAATCACAATCATGGGAAAGACTGCTGACCTGACAGTTGTGCAGAAAACCATCGACACCCTCCATAAAGGAGAAAAAGCCAGGCTTCATCCCCACAAGAGAAGCTAGGGACAACACTATTAAAGTGCTGAACCTTCTCCACGTTGCGTCCACGAGGAGAACACCTTGTGTGTTCCTAAGTACAGACGCCGAGAAGAACTTTGATAGGGTGAATTGGGCATACATGTTTTCAGTACTCCACCACATAGGTCTAGGGGAGAAGATGATTACCTGGATCAAAAAGATATACTCTAACCCAGACCTGGGCAAACTACGGCCCGCGGGCCGTATACGGCCCGGCGGACCTTTTAATCCGGCCCACCCCCGCCGCTGAAACCGCCGCCGCTGCCGCGTTAATCACCGCGGCGGGGAACATTAGACAGCGTTCGTTTGAACAGCTGTTTTCCCCGCCGCGCATAGACACTCCCCCTTGGACGGATCTGTCCAATCGCGAGCAAGGGGGAGTCACATAGACACTCCCCCTTGCTCGCGATTGGACAGATCCGTCCAAGGGGGAGTGTCTATGCGCAGCGGGGAAAACAGCTGTTCAAACGAACGCTGTCTAATGTTCCCCGCCGCGGTGATAACAGTAGGCAGGGCCGGGAGGGGTCACACGCAGCCACTTGTGCCAACACACGCAGCCACTTGTGCCAACACATGCAGCCACATGTGCCAACACATGCAGCCACTTGTGCCAACACACGCAGCCACTGTGCCACCATAAATTGTCGCCACTGTGCCAATCACACGCAGCCACTGTTCCCAAACACAGCCACTGTGCCAATCACACGCAGCCACTGTGCCAATCACACGCAGCCACTGTTCCCAAACACAGCCACTGTGCCAATCACACGCAGCCACTGTGCCAATCACATGCAGCCACTGTGCCCATCAAACGCAGCCACTGTGCCAATAACACGCAGCCACTCTGCCCATCAAACGCAGCCACTCTGCCCATCACACGCAGCCACTGTGCCAATCACATGCAGCCACTGTGCCAATCACACGCAGCCACTGTGCCAATCACACGCAGCCACTGTGCCAATCACACGCAGCCACTGTTCCCATCAAACACAGCCACTGTGCCAATCACACGCAGCCACTGTGCAATCAATTGTTGCCACTGTTCCCAAACACAGCCACTGTGCCAATCACATGCAGCCACTGTGCCAATCACACGCAGCCACTGTGCCAATCACACGCAGCCACTGTGCCAATCACACGCAGCCACTGTGCCCATCACACGCAGCCACTGTGCCCATCACACGCAGCCACTGTGCCCATCACACGCAGCAACTGTGCCAATCACACGCAGCCACTGTGCCAATCACACGCAGCCACTGTGCCCATCAAACGCAGCCACTGTGCCATCACATGCAGCCACTGTGCCAACACACGCAGCCACTGTGCCAACACACGCAGTCACTGTGCCATCAATTGTTGCCACTGTGCCCATCACACGCAGCCACTGTGCCATCAATTGTCGCCACTGTGCCCATCAAACGCAACCACTGTGCCATCACACGCAGCCACTGTGCCATCACATGCAGACACTGTTTAATCAATTGTTATTGATTAAACAGTGGCTGCCTGCCCCCAGCCTCTGTCCCCCTCCTGTGTCATGTCCCCAGCGTCTGTCCCCCTCCTGTGTCATGTCCCCAGCGTCTGTCCCCCTCCTGTGTCATGTCCCCAGCCTCTGTCCCCCTCCTGTGTCATGTCCCCAGCCTCTGTCCCCCTCCTGTGTCATGTCCCCAGCGTCTGTCCCCCTCCTGTGTCATGTCCCCAGCGTCTGTCCCCCTCCTGTGTCATGTCCCCAGCGTCTGTCCCCCTCCTGTGTCATGTCCCCAGCGTCTGTCCCCCTCCTGTGTCATGTCCCCAGCGTCTGTCCCCCTCCTGTGTCATGTCCCCAGCCTCTGTCCCCCTCCTGTGTCATGTCCCCAGCCTCTGTCCCCCTCTTGTGTCATGTCCCCAGCCTCTGTCCCCCTCTTGTGTCATGTCCCCAGCCTCTGTCCCCCTCTTGTGTCATGTCCCCAGCCTCTGTCCCCCTCTTGTGTCATGTGCCCAGCCTCTGTCCCCCTCCTGTGTCATGTCCCCAGCCTCTGTCCCCCTCCTGTGCCATGTCCCCAGCCTCTGTCCCCCTCCTGTGTCATGTCCCCAGCCTCTGTCCCCCTCCTGTGCCATGTCCCCAGCCTCTGTCCCCCTCCTGTGTCATGTCCCCAGCCTCTGTCCCCCTCTTGTGTCATGTCCCCAGCCTCTGTCCCCCTCCTGTGTCATGTCCCCAGCCTCTGTCCCCCTCCTGTGTCATGTCCCCAGCCACTGTCCCCCTCCTGTGCCATGTCCCCAGCCTCTGTCCCCCTCCTGTGCCATGTCCCCAGCCTCTGTCCCCCTCCTGTGTCATGTCCCCAGCCTCTGTCCCCCTCCTGTGTCATGTCCCCAGCCTCTGTCCCCCTCCTGTGCCATGTCCCCAGCCTCTGTCCCCCTCCTGTGCCATGTCCCCAGCCTCTGTTCCCCTCCTGTGCCATGTCCCCAGCCTCTGTCCCCCTCCTGTGCCATGTCCCCAGCCTCTGTCCCCCTCCTGTGTCATGTCCCCAGCCTCTGTCCCCCTCCTGTGTCATGTCCCCAGCCTCTGTCCCCCTCCTGTGTCATGTCCCCAGCCTCTGTCCCCCTCCTGTGTCATGTCCCCATTCTCTGTCCCCCTCCTGTGTCATGTCCCCAGCCTCTGTCCCCCTCCTGTGCCATGTCCCCAGCCTCTGTCCCCCTCCTGTGCCATGTCCCCAGCCTCTGTCCCCCTCCTGTGCCATGTCTATAACAAGTACTCGTACCAGTTTTCCAACAATGATATTTACTGCTTTTTATAAAGAAATACAATTGATTTTATGCAGTATTGAGTTTAGCCTTTTGGCCCGGCCCTCCAAAATATTTTTAGTTTCTCATGTGGCCCCATCGAAAAAATAATTGCCCACCCCTGCTCTAACCCAACAGCTCAGGTGAAGGCGAATGGTCTACTTTCTTCTCCGTTCTCTATTGGAAACGGAACAAGACAGGGATGCCCTCTTTCACTCCACCTCTTTGCCTTGTCCCTAGAACCATTTCTATGCAAAATAAGACTGAACCCGGACATACAGGGATTATCCTTAGGGGACTCCCAGTGCAAGATTTCAGCATACGCGGACGATCTATTCTTTTCACTGACAAATCCCAAGATCTTATTGCCAAACCTCCTCAAGGAATTTGGTATACATGGAGCCCTGTCGAACCTGAAAATAAACTTCTCAAAGTCAGAGGCCATGGGAGTGGCTATGCCCTCCCACGTCCTGCGGTTTATGCAATCTAGCCTCCGCTTTAAATGGACAGACTCAGCCCTAAAGTATCTGGGAACGTACATGTCAAAATACACCTCACGCACGTTTGATTTAAACTTTCCACCGATTTTAGCGAAAGCTCGCTCCCTGCTGGAGAGTTGGAGCAAGGGCCTGCACTCGTGGCAGAGGTAATCTGATAAAGATGTGTATCCTGCCCAAATTCCTCTACCTCTTTCAGGCCTTACCTATACATATCCCACACTCATACTTTAGACAGGTACATGCACTTTTTACTCGCTTCATTTGGGCAAACAAGAAACCCCGTTTGCGACGCAACTTGCTCTCACTTCCCAAACAGAACGGGAGTCTCGCACTCCCTGACATCAGACAATACTATCAAGCCACCCATTTGGGCCGGATTTTGGATTGGCGATGTAACAGGACAACCAAGTTGTGGGTGCATCTAGAATAGTCACAAACGATTGTACCCTTGGGGAGTGCACTTTGGTGCTACAGCGCTCTCCAACCAGGACTGAAATCCCACCCGACGATAGGGGCCACTCTTCGTCATGGCAACGAAGTGGCCATGCAGTCATCCCTCACGTCAAATTCCTCCCCGCTCTACCCGATCTTAGGTAACCCCAAATTTACATCGGGCCTACAACCTACGGAATATGTCACTCTGAGAAACACAGGCTTCGAGCATGCATCCAAATTTGTGACGGCGAGGGGATGGCCAAAAATCTCAGAACTGACAGTCGAGACAGGTAGTTACCGGCTTCCCTTTTGGAAAGCAGTGCAGCTACACCACTTTTTGCATTCCATCCCTGACCCCCAGGGTTTCACACGACAGTTGACAACTTTTGAGGAGCTCTGTTCAGAAACGGAACCAGTGTCGCAGACGCTGTCTAAAATGTACTCCCTGCTTAACACACCACCCACACAGCCTCAACTACCCTTTTTTGATGGGTGGGTGAGAGACCTAGACCGTAAATTCTCAGCGCCACAACAACAACAACACATGATCAGTTGTGCACTTAAATCATCTATATGCACCAAAATACAGGAGACAAATTATAAAATCCTGTCCAGATGGTATTTCACGCCTGCCAAGCTGCACAAATGTTTCCCAACTACCTCGGACCGTTGTTGGCGTTTCGAGAGAGAGGAAGGCTCGCTACTACATATCTTCTGGTCCTGTCCAAGCCTAAGGGACTTTTGGGAGGAGGTGCACCGCATAACACAGACCTTCACGGAATACGAAATCCCACATGATGCAGCGTTCTTCCTGCTTCACCTCTCTACAATCCCCACCAAATTGTACAAAAAAAAATCGCTAGTGCGACATTTACTAAATGCCGCTAAGGCATGTATACCCCTATTCTGGAAACAGCAGGCCCCCCCGACCATTGCATGCTGGCTGAGAAAGGTAGAGGAAATAAAAAAGATGGAGGACTTTTACTACTGACCGCTACCGTCAATATGTGTCCTGAGTCGTTTGAGGCAGCGGAAGGCCCCCCCGTCGGTGTGCTAGGGGGTGGGAGGGTGGGCGGGCATGGATCCACTCCCCCTCATCTTGTTTCTTCCCTCACTATGCTTCTGCTTTTGCTCTTTTCATCTCTTTCCATCTTTCTCTCCTTCTTCCCCCCCCTCTTCCTTGTCCTTTCCTTCCTTTTCACGTAGGCATTGGCCCCTGTTGATTGCATGTTACGACACACTTTGAATACTGCCCGAAAGTGAGGCCTTGCACCGCCTTCCCTCTTTGCACTTTGCGGGGGGCAGGCGTGGGGGGGGGAGAAAGTAGAAATTTAAGATCCTCCGCCCTCCTACACTCTATTTGACCTCATACGCCTCATGTACGGTATGAACATGTTGTTAAATGCTTTCCTGTAGTGTTTTGTGATATGCGGTCGCCATGCTTTTCTGTTCTGTGATAATAACCTTGTCCTGTTACTCATGTCATGTCTTGCATAAATAAAAACTTTTATGGAAAAAAAAATAAAAAAGATGGAGGACTTAGTCCTCACTGCGCAACATAATCGTGAGAAGTACTCAGCGACCTGGAACATTTGGAATGTATTTATTTTTTCTGATGAAGGGATAGCCCTTCTACGACAGTAACTCGGCTGTGGACTATTGCATGGCGCTGGAGCGGGAGTTGTTCCCCGCTCCGACACCCACTCCCTGGATTGCCCCCCCCCCCCTCTTTTGTGTGATAGCTATCCTGCCTATTTTCTGTTAGTCTCTATCATTATCCTAACTATACTTTACTTGTTGTGTGATTTCATAAGAAAAAGTGAAAAGGAAGTGGAGAGGTCCTGTGCCTTTAGATACTTACACTAAGATGGAAACTCTTGGTTCCGGGGTTGTACACTAATCGAAATGCTTATATTTTGCAATGTACTGACGTGCAAGGACCCCGCTATGAGAATGTATTGCATGAAGTGTCTGTAACCTGTATAATGTTAATATACTTATTGTAGTGATGGGACTTCTCCCCTTGGTGTTGTTCAATAAAACTTATGTTTGGAAAAAAAGAAGAAGAAAAGGCCTCAAAAGGTAATTGCAAAATAAGTTGGAGATTCCCAAAGTGCTGTATCAAAGCACATTAATAGAAAGTTATGTGGAAGGGGAAAGTGTGGAAGAAAAAGGTGCACAAGCAGCAGGGATGACCGCAGCCTGGAGAGGATTGTCAGGAAAAGGTCTTTGAAAAGTTGGTTACTTTTACAAGGAGTGGACTGAGGCTGGAGTCAGTGCATCAAGAGCCACCACACACAGATGGATCCTGGACATGGGCTTCAAATGTCGTATTGCTCTTGTCAAGTCACTCCTGAACAACAAACAACGTCAGAAGTGTCTTACCTGGGCTAAAGAAAAACAGACCTGGTCTGTTGCTCAGTGGTCCAAAGTCCTCTTTTCTGATGAGAGCAAATATGGAGGACCCAGAATATGGAGGACCCAGAATATGGAGGACCCAGAGTATGGAGGAAGAAAGGAGAGGCACACACTGCAAGATGCTTGAAGTCCAGTGTGAAGTTTCCTCAGTCTGTGTTGATTTGGGGAGCCACGCCATCTGCTGGTGTTGGTCCACTGTGCTTCATTAAGTCTGGGGTCACCGCAGCCGTCTACCAGGAGATTTTGGAGCACTTCATTCTTCCGCAGACGAGCTCTATGGGGATGCCAACTTCATTTTCCAGCAGGACTTGGCACCTGCCCACACTGCCTAAAGCACCAAAACCTAGTTCAATGACCGTGGGATTACTGTGCTTGATTGGCCAGCAAACTCGCCTGACTTGAACCCCATAGAGAATCTATGGGGCATTGCCAAGAGAAAGATGAGAGACATGAGACTGAGCAATGCAGAAGAGCTGAAGGCCAATATTGAAGCATCTTGGTCTTCCATAACACCTCAACAGTGCCACAGGCTGATCACTTCCATGCCATGCCACATTGAGGCAGTAATTGCTGCAAAAGGGGCCAAAATCAAGTACTGAGTACATATGCATGCTTATAATTTTCAGAGGTCCGATATTGTTCTATGTACAATCCTTGTTTTATTGATTGCATGTAATATTGAAATTTTCGGAGATTGTGGATTTGGTGTTTTCATGAGCTGTAAGCCATAATCATCTCAATTATGACAAATCACGGCTTGAACTATCTTGCTTTGCATGTAATGAGTCTATCTCATATATTAGTTTCACCTTTTAAGTTGCATTAGTAAAACAAATTAATTTTTGCACGATATTCTAATTTTTCGAGTATCACCTGTAGCGCTGCATAAAAAAGATAGTAAATGATGAGTGTGTCTTCAGAAAATTTCCAGGGGTTTGGATGCCTAAAGCAGAGCGTTTGCTGAGAGGGCACCTTTGCGGCACACAGCACAAGGACAAAAATCTGCCTTTACAGTCTGACTGTGTTCTTTCTTAACTCTTGTAAGCAAACAGTAGGAAGAGAGCACAGCCGGCACCCCCTCCCAGCTCTCTCCTCCCCTCTATTGCTATCTGTACTATAGTCAGCAACCCAGAAGGCTGTGCAGAGTTATATTTAATTTTCTGTAGTATCTTTTACAATCATGCTACATTAAAAAAACAAAATTAAATAAATAAAAACATGGAACTCATTTTCCCATGTTGCAACCATCAGCACCTATACCCGACTTTTGACATTTTCTGTTGGCCCGTGCAAACAAACCTGTTGAAATCAATTACATGCCGGCTGTATGGACCTTTACGGTTCTCCACACACGCAGTCTTCATTTTGGGATGCATGTGGAGATGTATGCAGGTTTGTGCAGCCGACAGCCTGACATTGATTTCAACAGGTTGACTGCATGGGTCTGCACAGAACACCTGTGCATCCTGCATGGATGAAGATGGCCCCTTTCCAGGACCTGTACACCTGTGTGAATGAGTCTTAAAAGGAAACGTACCACATTCCTTAAACATTTGGTGCACATGGAGAACTTATGCCACCCACACACGATCATTTTAAATGACGTTTTCAAAAATGTCGTTTTTTTTCATGCTGAAAAACAACGACATTTTTGAAAACGTAATTTAAAATGATCGTGTGTGGGCTTCACATCATTTTTCGGCTTCCGAAAAACGACAAAAAAAAATTTGAACATGCTGCATTTTTTTATGTCGTTTTTTAAAATGTAGTTTTTCGGGTTGTAAAAAATGATCGTGTGTGGGCTAAAACTACGTTTTAAACCTGCGCATGCCCAGAAGCGAGTTATGAAACGGGAGCGCTCGTTCTGGTAAAACTACCATTCATAATGGAGTAAGCACATTCATCACGCTGTAACAGACAAAAAAGCGTGAATCGTCTTTTACTAACAAGGAATCAGTTAAAAGCAGCCCAAAGGCAAATAGAACTTCCCCTTCAGAGTGCCGTCGTACGTGTTGTATGTTACCGCGCTTTGTTCATAATTTTTTTTAAAACGATGGTGTGTGGGCAACATCGTTTTTAATGATGAAGTTGGAAAAACGTTGTTTTTTTAATGATGAAAAATTTCATTTTTTTTCATGCCGAAAAACGACCATTTGTACGCGGCATTAGGTCTAAAAAATGTATTTGCAATCACACCACAGATTCACATTATAAATACCATTAATGGGACTAAATTGTGCTGTTTTTACAGATAAGTATCTCAGAATCCTAAATGTACTTACTTGCTTATAGCTTCCAAAAATTGTAGGTGCTTCAACTGAGAATCTAAATACATTCGCTGGTCCTGGGTAAGCTACCAAAGTTTGATCTTTAATACACCTGCAACCATAAAAACAATGTAACTGAAACATTTTACAATCCTATTATGAAAGCTAACCACACTATAGGCCTAATGAATACTGCAAATCAACAATGCCTCTTTAATAGGCGTTACCTACATATTAGCCCAAGTGCTGATTCACACAGGGGCAACCTGTCAGGCGACTTAGCCGCCTGACAAGTCACGCTCCGTTCTGTACTATGGAACCGTTCTAATAGGAGCGACTCAAGTCGCTCTGACTTAGAAAAAGGTTCCTGTACGACTTTGGGACAACTACAGGGCGACTTCCATTGACTTCAATACTCTAAAGGTCGTGTGCAGATCGCCTTGCCGAGTCGTGCGACAAGTCGTGCTGCCCCTGTGTGAACCGGCACTAAATGTCCATGAACACATAGGAGGCAAAAGCATTTAGAGACAGGGAAAAAAACATCACTTGCACGTTCAGGAGAGGAGTGTTTTGGCAGAAATAATGCCAAACACACCTAAATGCCTCTAAACGTGACTAAGCGCTAGGCATATTTAGCACTTGAGTATTCATTCATTTCATTGGCCAGGCTCCTCTCCCTTTGGCATCTCATGGGGAAGACCCATTTGACCATTATTACAGCTGATGTATGAGACGATTGCCTAGACATTCCTGGGTGGAGTGGGTCTTCCCCCCTTTTTCTTGGTCAGTTGGAAGCCCCTGTGTCCAGTGTTGACACCTCATTACTGGACTGGCTGATGTACTCTTTTTGACACATATGGCTATGCAACTGGAGAGAATCATGTACCATTTTTTTCAAAGGGGTAAATTACTTTTCATGTTACATGCAGAGATCATCAGTGATTGCAGTCTACATTACCACTGATCTGGCACAGAAGTGCTTGGAGTATCTACAGTACTATTGGAGCTCTCAAATATTTAACTTGCCAAGGAAGCTTTGTATGTCTGTTTTTTTGTTTTTTTTTTCAATTGATCCTCAGCATTACATAAAGCAACCCAACCAGGATACCAGTGGTGAAATTGTGACCCATTGTAAAGTGGTTGATATACATCTCAGGAGGACTGCGCCTGGTAGCTTGTGGACTTAAGCCCTGTACACACGATCGGTTTGTCTGATGAAAACGGACCGATGGACCGTTTTCATAGGACAAACCGATCGTGTGTGGGCCCCATCGGTTTGTTTTCAATGTTAAAATTTTTCCTATGGATAAAAAATCGATAGGAAAAAATGATCGTCTGTGTGGAAGTCCATCGGTCAAAAATCCACGCATGCTCAGAATCAAGTTGACGCCCTCTGAAGACGTGAGCCAATCACGAAACGCGTCAGGGCGTGGCTACACGACGAGTCTAACTCACACAGACAGCAGTTGTACTGAACGAGCAACTTGTCAGCTGGAGCTGAGCTGACAAGCAACATAGCTACGTGAGCTAAAGTCATTACATCTGATGTGCCTGTTTTTATCTCTAACATTGTAAGCATTACATTTTGTGTGGGGCTGTGTTTAATAAAAAAAGCAATATCACACTATATTCCTTTCTTATGCTTATTTTCCATAAAACCTTGCCCTTGATTATCCATCCACTTCACTGAGAGACGCTGATAACAGGAGGAAAGAGATCTTTAGGGTAATCCAGGAAATATCTAAGGCATTTCATTTGAAGGATCCCAGCAGGATTAAGGAGTGGTGAGTAGAACTCCTAAGGGAGACCTGTACGTGAAGATCTCTGTTTGGATGCTTCAGGAGTTTATTATCGCACAGGAATTACAATGATTTAAGAGACTTTTTATGCTAATGAGTTTTTTTTGTGAATGGACTTTTCATCATTGATTCTTTCCCAATTTTATTCATTATCATTTTAGTGAGGTTATGTGCATTTTTCACTCATGGTTTATGATTGATATAGATTGACACTTGCTCTCACTTTAGTGTGATTAATAATCATCTTAGCAGAGGGGTAATTTTAGATTTATTATAATCATTTACCTTAGCGCTGTTAGTGTTTCCACCCAGAGACACCTTTTTTATTAATTTCATTACTTTTATAATAGCTGCTATTCTGCAAAAACCACCACTTCATATATTCAATATATTACACTATATCCACAGAGCGCTTGGATCAGTTTTATCTTCGGATAATTTCTGATATATTTCTTGCATGCTCGGAAGCATTGAACTTCATTTTTCTCAGCACGTCGTATTGTTTTACGTCACCGTGTTTGGACACGGTCGGATTTTTGACTGATGGTGTGTAGGCAAGACCGATGAAAGTCAGCTTCATCGGATATCCGACGAAAAAATCCATCGGATTAGATTCCATCAGATATCCGATTGTGTGTACAGGGCTTTAGAGTACGTAAATCCAACATTTCATATGCCTGATATGTGCCTGCTGTACCACGTACTTGTATGAAAAAAATATGTTCTTTTTGTATTGCTTCCTTTGTGTGAAATCTCGGGTGTTCTTGCCAGTCCCTCTGCTTTCCTATGAAAAACGGTTAAATACTAGGCATGAGAGCAAAGTGTGGTTAGTTCTCTAGCTATGCTGGTACTCGGCTTGCTCTCCTCCAATGATCAGGCATATCCTGACACACACACCCCCCCTTTTCCCCCATGGCCTTTTACCGGGAAGATCAGTGCGCTACCGTTTCTCCTGCCCTAGCTCTGTTCTCAGCTGCATAAGAGCTTAGGGGATATGGGATCACTTCTAAAACAGGGGAAAGAAAGATATTTATAAAAAAACAATTCATATCTATACACAAATGTTTTGCCTTTCACTTTTTGCTTTTCACTTCTATTTTAAAACTGAATGGGTTGTTTTACAAGGTTATAGTTTACATATACTTTAATAGTTATATGTGAACTTGTACTCCTGGATTTATTCTAGTGATATCACTTGTAACTTTACACTTTAAAGGTTTTTGTCACCTACTCCTTCCATAGAAATATGGTTTATTATAATTTGTTATGCTTTATGTCAGATTTTATTAATACTGTATTTGCTGGCGTATAGGACTACCTTTTACGCTTAAAAAAACTGGCCAAAAAGCAGGGGTCGTCTTATACGCCGGGTCAGCTGCTCAGATGCCTGCTGGATGTGTGGTAATACTGTATGTAGCTTTGGCTACATACAGTATATACCGCTTAGCCAATCCCGGTGAGCGATATATTCAAATGAATACAGAGCCTGCTCGGATTGGAGTAACAACCTCTGCCAATCTGAGCAGGCTACGGTTGGCTTTGAGAGTCAGAGAGGCATGGGCTGATGTTACAGCCTTTGCCAATCCAAGCAGGCTTTCTATTCATTAATAGAATACATCGCTCGCCGTGATTGGCTGCAGCAAGAATGAAGAAGAATATGGCTCCAGGAAGAAAAAATATGAAGTGTCAGAAGGGGGGTCGTCTTATACGGTGAGTACAGGCAAAAAAATCTTTAAAAAAATGAAAAATTAGGGGGTCGTCTTATACGCCCGGTCGCCTTATACACCGGCAAATACGGGTACTCAAGTGCAAGCGCTCTGAGGATCAACTCTATATGGCTATGTCTGTGGAACATTTGCCCCTACATTGCAGTTTTGGGAACAGAACTGACATACCTGTTCCCTGATCAATATAAAGAAACACTGGGATTGATTTACTAAAACTGGAGAGTGCAAAATCTGGTCTGCATAGAAACCAATCAGCTTCCAGGTTGTATTGTCAAAGCTTATCTGAACAAGCCAAAGTTTGAAGCTGATTGGTTACCATGCAGAGCAGCACCAGATTTTGCACTATCCAGTTTAAGTAAATCAACCCCTATGTTCTCCAAGCCTTTTGATAGATTATTGTTGTCATTGAACATTAGGGGCAAGGAATAATTTCCACAATGCTCATATGAGACTATCAACATGCTATTATGACAAACTTTTTAATAATGATGGGCTCGGGTGTGTTTGCAGCTCCACATGCCCGAGCCGCCAGGAAGATGACACTGCACAGCACTAATCACAGGCAGGGAGACATTCAACGATCCGCAGCTGCATAGATCAGGAAATGTTTCACTGTCTGTGATTAGCGTTGTGCAGTGTGAGCTTCCTGGCGTGCTCAGTATGTGGAGCTGCGAACACGACCGAACCCATCCTTACTTTTCAAGTAGATATTGAGAAATTTTGCAAATTCATGTGCTTGTCCACATTTGAAAGTTTTCATCTGATAGCCGCTGTACAGTGTATTCCTGAAGAGTATTCTTGATTTATTTGGCATAAGGATCATGATCATCTCCATGAATGTTGATAACGTATCCATCTGTAACTTAGTGGGTTCAAGAGCATCATCTTATGTGACTTATACACTTTTCTGATATATACAAGGTGTTATCGGAAGCGTGACTGGCTATTCGAAAGGCTTTTTATTTCCAAGATGGTCTTGTTGCTACAATATAAAATCTCTTTAACCACTTCCCTACCCGCCCATAGTCATATGACGTGCACAGATGGGATCTCCCATCCTGGGTGGACGTCATATGACGTCCTGGGCTTCCCGGCTGTCTAGGGGGCGCGCGGGACACGATGCGCGTGCCCCGGCGGCCGCGATGTCCGCCAGGCACCCGCGATTGCCCGCAATCACGGGAGGACTGTGGATCTGTGTGTGTAAACACACAGATCCACGTCCTGTCAGAGGTGAGGAGACCGATGTTGTGTTCCCAGTACAGAGGAACACAGATCGTTCTCCTCAACTTGTGAGTCCCCTCCCCTCTACAGTTAGAATCACTCCCAGGGAACATATTTAACCCCTTCAGCACCTCCTAGTGTTAACCCCTTCCCTGCCAGTCACATTTATACAGTAATCAGTGTAGTTTTATAGCACCAATCGCTGTATAAACGTGAATGGTGCCAAACACGTGTCAAAAATGTCTGATATGTCCGTCGCAATGTCACGGTCACAATAAAAAAAAAAAAAACACACTACGCAGATCGCCGCCATTACTAGTAAAAAAAAATAAAAAAAGCAATAAAACTATCCCCTATAACTTTTGCGCAAACCAATCAATATATGCTTATTGTGATTTTTTTTACCAAAAATATGTAGAATATGTATCGGCCTAAACTGAGGGAATTTTTTTTTTTTTTTGATTTTTTGGGGATATTTATTATAGCAAAAAGTAAAAAAATATAGATTTTTTTTTCAAAATTGTCGTTCTATTTTTGTTTATAGCGCAAAAAATAAAAACCGCAGAGGTGATCAAATACCACCAAAAGAAAACTATTTGTGGGGGAAAAAAAAGGATGTAAATTTAGTTTGGGAGCAATTTAACTGCGCAATTGTCAGTTAAAGCGACGTAATGCCGAATCGCAAAAAGTGCTCGGGGGCTGAAGTGGTTAAATTAATATTTTTTTTTAATTTTTCATTTTTTGGATTTGTTTAAAGTAGAATTCCAGCCACAGACATCAGCTTTGTTTAGGCTGGCCATACATGGATCAAAATTGGGCCGGTTCAGTAGGGAGTATGGGCAGGCTGATTTTACCCAAGCCAATGCAACAATCTACTTAGGTACAAGCAACCTGTTGGATTTTTTTCTGCATGTGATTGCTGCCAGCAGCTATAGCCACTAGTAGTAATCATTATATTCTGCTAGCTAGGAAGACTCACTGTGCCCCCCTGCTGGCAGAATACAATAGCACTGCGGGAGGGATTCCATCATCAACATGGACTGTGTTAATGGGGGAATCAGGCAATTTTCTATGAGCTGCCTTACTGTTTAACAAATTAGTATACCAGACACTACAGACAGCACCAAACTTTCAGTGCTGATGCGTTTATCTACCAGTCCTTTTCCCCTGTCCTGTTACCAGAATAAAGTAGTAAAAAAACCTTCTGTGCCACAGGATCCCCCACAGCCCCCCTTATACTTACCTGAGCCCAATCTTCAACCTGTGATGTGCAGCGGCTCTCTCCCTGAGCAGATTGATAGCAGCAGGGATACAAAACCTTATTTCATGATGTGAGTTTTGTCTGCAGGTCACCTCTTTGTAAAAGGCACAGGAAAAAGGTCTCTAACAGTGAAAAAAATAAATAAGCAGGCCCATCCATATAAAGACCCTATACTGTAATAGCTAGATTCAGGTACGATGGTGCAAACTTGCGGCGGCGTAGCTTAGCGTGTTTAGGCTACGCCGCCGTAAGTCAGCTAGGAAAGTACATGATTCACAATGTACTTGCCTGCTATCTTACGGCGGCGTAGCCTAAAGCGGGCGGGCGTAAGGGCGCCTAATTCAAATGTGTTTGAGGGGGCGTGTTTTATGTTAATGAGGCTTGACCTCACGTTTTTTACGTTTTTTCTTACTGCGCATGCGCCGGGCGCCTACATTTCCCAGTATGCATTGCGGCTAAGTACGCCGCACGGGCCTATTGATTTTGACGTGGACGTAAATCCTGATTCACGGACGACTTACACAAACAACGTAAAAAATTTGAATTTCGACACGGGAACGGCGGCCATACTTGACATTACTATTCCAATAGGGCCTAGCTCTAACTTTACGTGGCCTATCTCTTACGCAAACGGCGTAAAAGTACTGCGTCGGCCGGGCGTACGTTCGTGAATCGGCGTATCTCCTCATTTACATATTCTACGCCGACCGCAATGGAAGCGCCACCTAGCAGCCATCCAAAATATTGCAATCTAAGATAGGATGGCGCAAGTCGTCGTATCTTAGATATGTTTAAG
Source organism: Rana temporaria (assembly GCF_905171775.1). Lineage (NCBI taxonomy): Eukaryota > Metazoa > Chordata > Amphibia > Anura > Ranidae > Rana > Rana temporaria. Next base: position 26,893,845 of record NC_053499.1, on the reverse strand, counting down.
CGTATCTCTGTTTGAGCATACGCTTAAACATAAGTCGGCGTAGATTCTGAGTTAGGTCGGCTTATCTACTGATAAGTCGGCCTACCTCTTACTGAATCTACCTATATGTCTTTATATTGATGAGCCTGCTTCTTTTTTTCTACAAGGTGAGTGACCTATTTTGTGAGGTTGTTTTTTCAGAGGCACTTCTCCTGTTCTTTTTGTTTCTCTTTTCATTAGAGCCAGCTTCTGCTCCATGAATTAGCTTGCCCTGGTGGATAGACTTATTGGAATATTTGTGCTATAGCTATATCCTAGTCATATGAGACTCCATTAATCCAGTTCAATAGACTTTTTGATATACCAAGTGTGCGGTTCATTGTGACTATCCTCTATGTTTCCATAACTTCTTGGACTTCCTTATAGCTTCTCCTCTGCCGTTTTCTTTCTAAGGACTACATGTCCTATGGTACCTTACTACCTAAAAGCAGTTTTTCCTGTACTTACTCCGCCTCTCGATTCTCCTCCTCTCAGCACCTCTGTAGTTCCGAAGGCAGGCTCTGTGATATGTGTGACACAGCAGTGCCTACCCAAAGTGTATAGTGAAAACCTGTCACAATTAGTCGAAATTAGTCTAAAGCCGTGGCTAGCACCCAGTTTTTCTTACTCCACTATCTTGCTTCTTAGGCTTGTACAGGCTTTTTTTTTTTTAAGTAACAACTAAATCAAGTGGGATAAGCGATTTTTTTTTTTTTTTTAAATCATTTGTGAATGACAAGATTGCATAGACAACTGTAGACACTTTTAGACAGCTGTGTCCACAGTTTACCTACAGCAATAACTGTAAGCAACAGTTGAAAATTTCTGTTTGAATATAATGAATACTTCAAAAGAAATGAAACAAAATAGGTAGTAGATACTATTTAGAATGTTCATAGTTTGACTAGTCTGGCCTTAGAAGACCCGAATGGTATTTCAAAACAGATCTAATTACAATTCTGGTGTGTATAACATATAGCACAAACATACCCATCCTGGATGATGGAATAAAAGACAGGATCAGAAGGATCGTCATGTGCTGTAGCCTTGCAGGACTCCACAAATAACATAATGTCAGGAACAGGTGACGAGACGTGAATTTCCATGTAAAGTTGTTCCCCCCGTTGGACTGCAGAAAGGTTGTGTCTCGGGTTCGCAAACAGATTATCTGTGAAGAACTGGAACATGAATGTGAAGACACCAAAGCCTATCTTGGTGTACTGGTAAGTCTTGCTTTGGGTGTGAAGTACATTTTCTGCATCTTGCTTTTCCTGTTTTTCCTACAAAAGAACAAAAACAAAATACTGCTATACTAACGTACAAAGAAAAGTTACCGTATATACTCGAGTATAAGCCGACCCGAATATAAGCCGAGGCACCTAATTTTACCACAAAAAAAATGGGAAAACGTATTGACTCGAGTATAAGCCTAGGGTGTCCATCTGCATGCCTCACTGTGCCCATGCCTCACTGTGCCCATGCCTCACTGTGCCCATGCCTAGACTGACGTTTAACATGGGAGTCTATGGAAGGGGTGCCCGGATTTGAAAAATCCCCCGGACAACTAACTTGGCACACATGTAGCCCCACTCTTCCTCTACAAGTGTGCAAAGTTTGGGGTCCAGGGGAATGGCCGGCCAGTACCGGGTCCCCAAAGTCCGGGAGATCAGGCGCAAAAAGGTGATTCGAGTATAAGCCGAGGGGGGCATTTTCAGCACAAAAAAAAAAAAGTGCTGAAAAACTGAACTCATACTCGAGTATATATGGTATTTGACAAACACTGACACAAACAGTCCACTTTCAAGTAACAAGAGAAAGGAAGCCGCACTCCATTAAAATCCTTGTGTATGTTTATTGATAGGGTTGCACCGATACCAATATCGGTATTGGTGCCAATACTAAGCATTTGTAGGAGTATTGGTACTCCTGCAAATGCACTGATACCTGAAACCGATACTTTCAAGCTCGGTTCTTTGAGCTCTCAGTGGGTCTCCCCCCACTGACAGCTGAAATGTAAAAGAAAAAAGGGAATAATCAGTTGTTAAAGCGGGGGTTCACCCTAAAAAAAATATATTTTTTTTCTACCATGCCATCCAGCATACTAGCGCGAGCTACAGTATGCCTTTATTTTATGTTTTTGCGCCGTACTCAGTTTAATCCCTTAGTTAAGTTTCAGACTCCCCACGGGGAGTAGGCGTTCGTATGAAGAGGGGAACATGATTGACGGCCGGCTATGGCGCGTCACGCTTCCCGAAAATAGTCGAAATAGGACTTGGCTCTTCACGGCGCCTGCGCAGTCAGCTCCTAGTCTGTGCGCAGGCACCGTATAGCGCCGTGAAGAGCCGAGTCCTACTCCAGCAATTTTCGGGAAGCGTGACGCGCCATAGTCGGCCGTCAATCATGTTCCCCTCTGCATAGGAATGCCTACTTCCCGCGGGGAGTCTGAAACTTAACTAAGGGATTAAACTGTGAGTATGGCGCAAAAAATAATAATAAAGGCATGCTGTAGCTCACGCTAGTATGCTGGATGGCATGGTAGAAACTTGTTCGGGTGAACCTCTGCTTTAAGGAGTGGGGCCGCCGCGGCCTTAACAACTTATAACTTATTCAGGTGCCAGTGGAATTCCCCTATTGACAGCTAAAGTGTTAAAGAAGTTGGAGCTGTCAAAAAAAAAAAAAAAAACAGTTGCGCAATGTTTAACAACAACATTGCTCAGCCACTGAAACACTAAAATAAAAAGAAACATTGTTTCTTTTTGTATCTATCCATTTCTTCATCTACAGATCAAAGGGATGAAATCTGATCTGCAAACGAAGTCAGTTTAAAGCACCCTGTCAAGTAAAAAATTTTTAAATTTGGGTATTTTTTTATTAAATGTTTCTCTGTTTAAGCCCTTATTAACCCTTAATTTACTCTAATTAGCCTTAATTTACTCCCTCTTATCCTCCATTTAATTACTTTTTTCCTGACGTTTTTTTTTTTCCTACTTCTATTTTATAAACGATAAACAGTTAAAACTTTTTTTTTTGTTTGCTTTGTTCGTTAATATTTTTACACCTTTAATACATTTAAAAAAAATTAAAATGTAAAAAAAACACATTTATTTCATTTGTAAATAACTTTACAATGCTTTGTACCTTTGCTGACAGCTAAAGTGAAAATAAAACAGTTGCGGTAGGTATCGGTGAGTACTTAAAAAAAAAAAAAGGATCAGTACTCGTAAAAAAATGGTATCGGTGCATCCCTATTTATTGAAATATGATCAACATGTATAAAAACATAAGTGGTTGTCCATATAGTGAACTTGGTGTTGAGTTATTCACTTTAAGATCATCACAGAGGACAAAGGGGCACTCTTTACATCTAGAGGAAAAGAGATTTAATCTCCAAATACAGAAAGATTTCTTCACAGTAAGAGCTGTGGAAATATGGAATAGACTGCCTCAAGCTGCGGATAAGACGAAACACGTTAGAAGTGGACCAGCTTGTGCATGCTATTTTTCAACAAACACACACAAGGCCTTAATTGAAGAGAGGCTTACTTTCTGCTCTTGAAAGTGGATTTGATGAAACATCCAGCAAACACTGTGAGGACTGCACCCAGTGTCAGAGGGGTGAGGGGGAGGTAGACGTGAAGTGGGACGGAATACCTTCTCTTTTCAAAGTGGTAGTCAGTCATTGGAGAAAAAAATAATAATAATAAATAAATTAAAAAAATAAAATCGCTGACATGCAGGGTTTTTATAACAGAAAAAACCCTAGAGGTCTCTTCTGTCATAAATATCCTCACTGCCTGTCAGCAAGAAATGCAATCTGAGCCGCACATGCGCAGCTCAGATCACATTTACGGCCCACTCTGTGTGCAATGTTACTCCCGTGTAAATGCCCAGGAGCAGATCCACAGAGAATTAGATGGGCGCAGCGTATCAGACATACGCTACGCCGCCGTGCCCATACCTTACCTGGCGTTCTTTCGAATCCTCCAAGATTTCGCGCCGTAAGTTACGGCGGCGTAGTGTATTTCTGGCGGCGGAATTCAAATCGGCGATTAGGGGGCGGTTTTCATTTAAATGAAGCGCGTCCCCGCGCCGAATGAACTGCGCATGCGTCGTCCCGAAATTTCCCGCCGTGCATTGCGCTAAATGACGTCGCTAGGACGTCATTTTTTTAACTTAGACGTGAGTTACGTCCATCCCGATTCACGGACGACTTACGCAAAAAAAAAAAAAAATTCAAATTTCGACGCGGGAACGATGGCCATACTTAACATGGCAAGTCTAACCATACGCCGCAAAATACCAGCTTTAACTATACGCCGGAAAAAGCCGACTAGAGACGACGTAAGAGAATGCGACGGCCGCGCGTATGTTCGTGGATCGACGGAAATAGCTCATTTGCATACCCGACGCGGAAAACGACGAGAACTCCACCCAGCGGGCGCCGGAGTATTGCACCTACGATCCGAAGGCGTACGAAGCCGTACGCCTGTCGGATCTAACCCAGATGCCGTTGTATCTTGGTTTGAGGATTCAAACTAAAGATACGACGCGGGTAATTTGAAAGTACGCCGGCGTATCAGTAGATACGCCGGCGTACTCGCTTTGTGGATCTACCCCCCAGTTTTTAAACATCCTTTTAAAAGAGAAGTTTGAGTCCCCCCCACCAAAAAATAAATTATACTCACCTAGGTGGATGCAGCATCGATCCAATTCTGGATCTGTCCCCCACTGCATCTACACTGAGAACTGAGGGCCATATTCTCATAGAAGTTACGATGGAGTATCTCAGGATACTCCATCGTATCTCCCTTTTTTGGCCCGTGTATCTATGCGACTGATTCTTAGAATCATTTTCGCATAGATACACTTAAGATCCGCCATCTGTAAGTCACTTACACTGGCGGATCTTAAATGTAATGACGCCGGCCGCCGCTAGATGGCATTTACGTGAAGGACTCATTTGCGTATGCAAATGACCCTTCTACGCCGATTCCCGAACGAGTTTGCGTCGCGTAACCGTCGCTAACGTTGTTTGCGTAAGCGGAAATTTAGTCCTGCTATTATGAGGATTAAATTTCCGCAAGTCCCACGTAGGCCATGTTACGGATGGCGTCGGGTCCGCGTCGTGTTTTTTCGTCGGGTACGTCGTTTCCGTAAGTCGTTCTTGAATACGACTTTACGTCAATGACGCACACGTTGGCGTCATTGACGTTTTCCGCCGAGAACTGGAGCATGCGCACTGGGCTTTTTGAAGCCCGGCGCATGCTCAGTTCATTAGAATCGGGGGCGCGCTTAATTTGAATACAAGCCGCCCCCTTGGAGATCCGCCAGGCTACGCCGGGGCATTTACACTCCGCCGTCCCAACTTATGGAGCAAGTGTTTGGGGAATACAACACCTGCTCCTGTAAGTTGGGACAGCGGAGTGTAAGTGCCTTAAGTGCAGCCCGCGGATTTTTAGAGAGAATATGGGCCTGAGTGATCAAACACCGCTGATCACTCAAATCTCCCCCTCTGTTCTGAGGAGAGAACTCTGCCTGTCAGTTCCTGGAGCGCCGAGCTGTAAAGAAGGCAGGACAACTGGAAAAGAAGGAAGGCTGCACACCAACAAAAATGAAAACGATCCAACGTGATTTTAATAATCCAATACGAGTCACACATGACAGCCACCAAGACAAAGACACGGGACCCAAGAGGTGACACCTTTCACACTGTCAATAGTGCTACTGCAACAATGTTTGAAGTAACATTATTGACAGAGTGAAAAGCGTCACCTCCTGGGTCCCGTGTCTTTGTCTTGTGGCTGTCACGTGCGACTGACTCATATTGGATTACTTAAATCACGCTGGATCGTTTTCGTTGGTGTGCAACCTTCCTTCTTGTCTTTGGTGGCGAGCCGTGGCTAGCACCCAGCACATCCGGATTGCACCAATTTGCTCACCTTTTTTTATTGAACTTTGTACAGGAGGCAGGAGCCAGGGTGCTGGGTGGATCCAGACTGTAAAGTTGGTACCTGGACCTGCTGAGTGACAGCCGTCAGCGAGCAAAGCTTTGGCCCTACTTCTTCTTTAACCACTTAAGGACCGCTTCCTGTAGATATACGTCGGCAGAATGGCACGGCTGGGCACAAGCACGTACCTGTACATCCTCTTTAAGTGCCCAGCCGTGGGTCGTGGGCGCGCGCACACGACCCGGTCCGAAGCTCCGCGGCCACGGGACCCTGCGGACCCGATCGCCGCTGGAGTCCCGCGATCGGTGCCCGGAGCTGAAGAACGAGGAGAGCTGTGTGTAAACACACCTTGCCCGTTCTTCACTGTGGCGCTGTCATTGATCCTGTGTTCCCTAATATAGGGAAATACGATCAATGATGTCACACGTCCAGCCCCGCCCCCCTACCGTTAGAAACACAGATGAGGTCACACTTAACCCCTTCAGCGACCCCTAGTGGTTAACTCCCAAACTGCAATTGTCATTTTCACAGTAAACAATGCATTTTTAATGCATTTTTTGCTGTGAAAATGACAATGGTCCCAAAAATGTGTCAAAATTGTCTGATGTGTCCGCAATAATGTCACAGTCATAAAAAAAAAAATCGCTGATCGCCGCCATTAGTAGTAAAAAAAAAAATAATAATAAAAATACAATAAAACTATCCCCTATTTTGTAAACGCTATACATTTTGCGCAAACCAATCGATAAACGCTTATTGCGATTAACCAAAAATAGGTATAAGAATACGTATCGGCCTAAACTGAGGAAAAAAAAATTGGGGGATATTTATTATAGCAAAAAGTAAAAAATATTGCATTTTTTCCAAAATTTACGCTCTATTTTTGTTTATAGCGCAAAAAATAAAAATCGCAGAGGTGATCAAATACCACCAAAAGAAAGCTCTATTTGTGGGGAAAAAAGGACGCCAATTTTGTTTGGGAGCCACATCGCACGACCGCACAATTGTCAGTTAAAGCGACGCAGTGCCGAATCGCAAAAACAGGCCAGGTCCTTTACCTGCCTAAAGGTCCGGGTCTTAAAGCGGAGTTCCGGCCACAATTTCACTTTTTAAATATAAATACCCCTGTAATACACAAGCTTAATGTATTCTAGTAAAGTTAGTCTGTAAACTAAGGTCCTTTTTGTTAGGTTGTTACAGCATTTAGACACTTTATAAAATAGAAATTGACTGGGGCCATCTTAAGTGTGGGCATCATGAAGCCAGACTGTATGACTTCTTTGATTTCAGCCTTGCAAATCTCGCACATGCTCAGTGCTGCACAAGCAGTGTCAGATCAGGTTTCAGCACCTGTGCTGTCCAAGTCACATGATTCTTTGAGACTGGGGAATGCACAGACTCCTGGAAAGTTACACCCACTAAATTCCCAGGTGTAGGTTAGGAAGCATTAAGCACCTAGGTGCAGGAAGTGGGAAGATTAACTATTCTGCCTAGCAACAACACTTTGAAGGCATCTAAAAAAAAAAAAAAAAGGACTAATGACATTTTTTTTAAAACTACTGATGTAATGTTATATTTATGGGTGGAACTCCACTTTAAGTGGTTAAATAGAAATGTAAGATTGGGTGAGATATTCCTCAAGAATTAATCAGTCCTAAAAGGATTCAGACCCTGCAGCTTTCCTATTTAGAACACAGAAAATCCATCAACTGATTATTAATGAACCGGACCCTCCTATTCAGAATGAGTGTGTGAAACAAAGAGGTAGCAACACATTAGAATTTGCCATAAAGTTTGTTAAAATCTCTGCAATGTATACGTTACCTAGATGTTTTTTTCCTCAACAAAAGATTAGGTACTCTGTAAATGTTATAAAAAAATTGGGACATCTTACCATCCGTCCATGGGAAACATCATATGGTCTGACTGATACGGGCCCACCCTGTATTCGGGGCCCCAGTGCAGCAGTGATGATCGACACACAAAGAATTAACACTTCGCATCTTGCCATCTGTGCATTGAGCTCGCTCATCTAACACAAATCACATGCACTATATATAGTTGTATGAACAGCTTGTAATTTTTATACAGGTTTAAAAAAAGATATACGGTATTTCAGGAAATTGTAAAAATTCAGTACGCTAAATTTTCCCTTCCTTTAATGATATATTCAGTAATCTGGTGTTAATGTTTAAACCCTTCAGTTTAATTTTAGGTTCATGGTCATACTTGATCTTATAAATAAGAATGTCACTTACAATGAAGCATTACTGTTTAAATTAAGCCCAACCCCAGGCTCGCAACCCCCACCTCCATGTTTTGTCCCTCTCCGTTTGGAGCAGCCTGCAGTATTACCAAAAGATCTCTTAGATCCCTTTCACACTGAGGAGTTTTTCAGGCGGTACAGCGCTAAAAATAGCGCTGCTATACCGCCTGAAAAACTCCTGCACTGCACTGCACACTGAGGCGATGCGCTGGCGGAAGAGAAAAAAATCTCCTGCCAGCAGCATCTTTGGAGTGGTGAGAGGAGCGGCGTGTATACCGCTCCTTCCCATTTAAAACAATGGGAAACCGCGGCACTACGCCTCTTTATCGGCTGCTAGCGGCCGAATCCCACGGCAAATCTGACGGTATAAGCGCCGCTATTTTTAGCGGCGCTATACCACCACCGCGCCTCCCGCCCCAGTGTGAAAGGGGCCTTAGGCTTCATTAACCACTTTCTGCCTGCGCTATAGCCAAATGGGGGCTACAGCACAGGCTTTCTTTGCCAGGAGGGCATCTATTGATATCCTCCAGTGATCGCACTGCCCATGCACCCCCTCCGGCGCACTCTGTGATCGCCGAGTGCTTCAGGCTCAGCTGATCACAGATTGTGGTAAAGGGCCAATCAAATCGGCTCTTTACCACGTGATCCAGCTGTGTCCAATGACAGCTGATAGTGGATGTAAACACGAGCCGATGCTTTCCTCATGCTGACCGTGAGAAGAGAGCCGATAATGGCTTGAGTTAAAGGGACATCAGGACTGATAATCAGACCACTGATTATCAGTGTCCCGATTATAAATGCAGTCCCAAAAGTGCCCACCAGTGCTGCCAATTAGTGCTTACCAGTGCTGTCAATCAGTGCCTTTTCATCAGTGTCACCTATCAGTGCCCATCAGTGCCAGCAATCAGTGCAGCCTCATCAGTGTCTGCCTCCTCATCAGTGTTCACCAGTGCCACCTATCAGTGCCGCCTCATCAGTACCCGTCATTGCAGCCTTATAGTGCAGGCTCATCAGCGCACAACAGTGAAGGAGAAAAATAAAAAAAAGTTAAAGAGCAGAAAAAAAGTTGAAATTATATTAATCTGAAAACTAGTGAGTAGGGGAGACCTAACTGGTGTAGCCAGGAATTGAGTAAACATACATGGATACTGTACCTAAACTCTGCCTATATTATAGAAAGTGACTGTCTACAGAAATGGTACCACATACACTTTTTCAAATTGAAAATGGTGCTGTTCAAAGGGCACTTTCTAATAGTAATATTACAGCAATAGCACTACATGAAACACAATGCCAGAGGAGCTTGTTCACACTGTGATCCCCAAATGTCCTTGCAGTTGCCAGTGGGAGACTGTTGCAGGCAGCTGACAAATTACACACCCTCCTATTTTCCTCCTTAACAGGTACCTCTCCTTAAAGCGGAGTTCCAACCACAATTAGTATTTTTTAAATGTATGTCCTTTCATCCTGCGTTTTTATAATATAAATCCGGTCACTTACTATTTTACATTCCGCCACCACTCCGCATAGATATTCAAAAAATATAGGGGCAGATTCACGTAGATGGGCATAAATTTGGGCGGGCGTAACGTATCTGTTTTACGTTACGCCCCCGCAAGTTTTTCAGGCAAGTGCTTTATTCACAAAGCACTTGCCTGTAAAGTTGTGGCGGCGTAGCGTAAAACACCCGGCGGAATTCAAATTCGGCGGGTAGGGGGCGTGTTTCATTTAAATGAAGCACGTCCCCGCACCGAACGAACTGCGCATGCGCCGTCCCTAAAATATCCCGACGTGTATTGCTCTAAATTACGTCGCAAGGACGTCATTGGTTTTGACGTGGACGTAAATTACGTCCAGCACCATTCACGGACGACTTACGCAAACAACGTAAATGTTTTAATTTTCAACGCGGGAACGACGGCCATATTTAACATTGACTGCGCCTCATAGACCAAGGGGCAACTTTACGCCGGGAAAAGCCTAACGTAAACGTCGTAACTTTACTGCGTCGGCCGAGCGTACGTTCGGGAATTCGCGTATCTAGCTAATTTGCATACTCAACGGGGAAATCGACGGAAGCTCCACCTAGCGGGCAAATAAAAAATTGCAGTTAAGATCCGATGGCGTAAGAGACTTACGCCTGTCGGATCTAAGGGATATCTATGCGTAACTGATTCTAAGAATCAGTCGCATAGATATGACGGCGCTAGGCAGAGATACGACGGAGTATCTGGAGATACGCCGTCGTATCTCTTTTGAGAATCTGGGCCATAGTTTATAAAACTATGTCCACACCGTTGTCATTTTGCAGTTACTTCCTGGAAGTCTTGGATGGGGAGTGATAATTGGGTAGCGCACAGCATTAGAGGGAGATGATGTCAGGATCCTAGGTGATTCCAAAGGCAGATTTTGTGGGACTGCATAGCAACAGGCATTTCCAGATGAGTAAAAAAAAAAAATGTTTTCCTTTTTTAGGTCTAATGAGCACAATGATGAAAAAAAAAATTGGGATGGAAACTCCACTTTAAAGCAGTTGTAAACCCCCCAAAAAAAAAAACAAAAAAAAAACCTGCAAGACAAAGGCATAATGAGCTAGTGTGACCAGCATACTAGCTCATTATGAATTACTTACCTTGGATCAAAGCCCCCGAAGCTGTCCTCGTCTCCCCCTCCGGCCGCAGACATCTCTCAGGAAGGTTACTTCCGGGTATCGGTGCTCCGGCGCTGTGATTGGCCGGAGCGGCGAAGACGTCACTCTGCGCATGCGCGCGGGAGCCGTCAAAGCTGGCATTAGCCATTCACAAAACCCGCATTCCCAGTGCGCATTCGCGTTAGGAAACGGTGCATTCTTTTTGGGAAATATCTCCTAAACCGTGTAGGTTTAGGAGATATTGCAAACACCTACAGGTAAGCCTTAATCTAGGTTTACCTGTAGGTGAAACTTCCCCAGAGGGTTTACTTCCTCTTTAATAATAGCCCCGCTTCCTTCCTAACTAGACTCTGGGCTAGATTCAGGTAGCATTTTCGGCGGCGTATCTCCAGATACGCCGCCGTAATTTCAAATCTGCGCCGGCGTATCATTACGCCGATTCTCAAAGGCAGATACGCTCAAAAAATAGGCTTCCTCCGCCGACGTAACATGAATGTGGCGGCGTATACTTGTGTGCAATATTACGCTGGCCGCTAGAGGGCACTTCCATTGTTTTCGGCGTAGAATATGCAAATTACCTAGATACGCCGATTCACAAACGTACGTACGGCCGGCGCAATTTATTTACGTCGTTTACGTTAGGCTTTTTCGGCGTAAGGTTGCTCCTGCTATTAGGAGGCGCAGCCAATGTTAAGTATGGACGTCGTTCCCGCTTCGAAATTTGAATTTTAAGTTGCTTGCGAATAGGGCTGGACGTAATTTACGTTCACGTCGAAAGCAATGACGATTTACGGCTAAATTTCGAGCATGTGCACTGGGATTCTTTCTCGAACGGCGCATGCGCCGTTTGTAAAAAACGTAAAATACGCAGGGTCACCATTATTTTAAATAAAACACGCCCCCTCGTCATCATTTGAATTAGGCGCGCTTACGCCGGCCCCATTTACGCTACGCCGCCGTAAGTTAGGAGGCAAGTGCTTTGTGAATACAGCACTTGCCTCTCAAACTTACGCCGGCGCAGCGTAAATACGATACGCTGCGCCGCCATACGAATGGGCGCAGCTACGTGAATCTAGCCCTCTGTCCCTATCTTACTCCCAGATTGTGGGCACACCGAATGATGGAAAATTCCACTATGTATGGAATTCTCAGTCAAGATGGCTGCCCAATTTAACAAAAATGTTTTCTTAATTAGGGTAACCTAACTCTAATAAATGAATACACATCGAAAATATACCAGCTACTGCTAACACCACAAAGCGTTTTCACCACACTCAATACAATTCATTTTAATCCAAAATGAGTGTAGCGCTACTTCTATTCATTAATACATTACAGTGTACCATAAAATAAAGTGCAAAAATAAGCAATTAGTGATATTATCACTGTGCTAAACTGAAGCAAAAGAATATAATCGAAAATAAAATATAAAGTGCAAAATGTCTATAAACTCATTAATTATAGTAGTCCATTGGGGTAGTATTCCACCACAGTGTTGGAAAAAATCCACAAGGTGCCCATGCTATCCTTCACCTGTGCACACTAGCAGCTCACCTCACTTCATGACCCCCTGCATTACCAGTAGGTCACAACAACAGCTGTTTCCCCAGGGGATATTACGAGATCTGTGTGGCATGCTATTCCATCGTATCTCTTGTATCCGCTTCAAGTAGAACTATAGACAACACCTTTTTTTTTTTTTTCATTTTGGATAGAGTAATGGAGGGTTAAAGCCCCCTGTCAGTTTCTATTTTTACCATCCCTGTCCCATTGCAGAGATTTCCTTTCACTTCCTGCCCCATAGCCAAACAGGAAGTGAGAGGAAATCTATGCAAATTAAGGAAATTCATTGACCCCCCCTCCCCCAGGCCCTCAGAACTAGTGTCCCCACTCGAAAATTTCAGGGGTGTGGCCTTGACAGAAAGGGGTGGGTAATATTTAAATTAGGGGCTGCACAAGTTTAGTCAGGCCTAGGGCAGCCCAAAACCTAAATACACTACTGGGTGCACATTTAGGAAATATTTACACTACCTGTAGGCAAGTCTTATTATTGGCTTACCTATAGGTAAATGTCAGAGATGGAAGTTTATTTCCACTTTAACATAAATGTTTAAAGACATTGGGAGACATCAATCACACTTGAGTGTTCCAAAGCGAAACCCAATTACTAAAATCGCCACATATCAGAATACATACTCGGAGCAAACTGATAACTACAAATATCATCTCACGGCCACCTTTACAGACTAGGGCCCGGATTCACATACATCGGCGCATATTTATGCCGCCGTAGCGTATCTTTTTTACGCTACGCCGACGCAGCGCAGAGAGGCAAGCACCGAATTCACAAAGCACTTGCCACCAAATCTGCGCTGTGTTTCTTAGGCGTAAGTCGTCGTAAGTGGAAGTGGGCGTGAGCCATGCAAATGAGGCATGACCCCATGCAAATGATGGGCCGAGCGCCATAAAGATACGAATAACGAACGGCGCATGCGCCGTTCCGTGGACGCATCCAGTGCGCATGCTCAGAATCACGTCGGAACTACTCCCTAAGATACGATGGATCACTGCCTACGGCGTGAACGTAACCTACGCCTAGTCATATTCACGCACAACGTAAACGACAAAAGATACGATGGCTGGTCCATACCTTTGCATGGGTTGTGCCTCATATATGGGGAATAACTTTACGCCGGACGTACGACTTACGCAAACCGCGTATATTATGCGCCGGGCGCAAGTACGTTCGTGAATCGGCGTATCTCCCTCATTTGCATATGTGCATAGAAAATCAATAGGAGCGGCAAATGCGCCCAACGTAAATATGCGCCGACTCTACGCCGGCGTAGGCAAGTTACGTCGGTCGTAGGAAGCCTATTTTTAGGCGTATCTTAGTATGTGGGTCGGCGCATAGATACGACGGCGCACATCTGTACTTACGTCGGCGTATCTTGAGATACGTCGGCGCAAGTGCTTTGTGAATCCGGGCCATTACCTAGTTGCTAATCCTTTATTATATATAAAACAATTCATATTGGTCAAACCAACCCTAAAATCACCCATATATAAACTCACATATCTCTAAATTAGTTATTTGTTAAAACTTTATAAAAAATATAAGAGTAAGAGAAAAATGTAATTAAAAATGTAATAAAATATTTTATAAATGTAATAAAATAAAAATATAATGCCACCTTCAGGTTGGTGAATATACTGCAGCTTCTACCTGTCTACAGTTGTGTTAAAAGTGAAATTTTAGTTCTACTTGAGAGTGACCCTGGGCATACATTATGGGGAAATCAAGCCACTCCACAGAATTTATTTCCACCTTAAAACAATCAGGGAGATTCAAATATCTACACCTAATTCAGGCAAGTATCTGCATACGTGTCGGTAACATTACTGAAACTTTTGGCAGATTCATGTAGGTCTTACAACTGCCACTTTAAAAACACTTGTCACTATAGCAATGACAATTACTGCCAGTTCTAAAATTAGGAAACTGGCAGTAATTTAAGCCTCGTACACACGATCGGATTTCAATCGGACAAATCTGTGGATTTTTGTCCAAAGTGCGTTGGCCGTGAACAGCGTCTGCATACAGACGGCAGTACTTTGTCAGCCAACATACACGAAAGTACAAGGTTTTTCAGCTCTTTGTCTTATTGTTAGCATTGGTTCGGAGCATGCATGTTTGTACTTAGGATTTTTTTACCGATGGACTTGTGTACACGATCAGATAATCCGACAGCACACATTTGTAGTCGGAAATTCCGACAACAATTGTCCGATGGAGCATACAAACGGTCAGATTTTTTGACAAAACCCTGCTATCACACATTTGTTGTCGGAAAATCCGGTCGTGTGTACAGGCCTTTAGACCCATGCTGAGCTGGTATACAGGAGGAATTTAGAGCAGGTTGTGTGACAGCTTTACGCACTAGGCCAGTGATGGTGAACCTTGGCAACCCAGATGTTTTGGAACTACATTTCCCATGATGCTCCACTACACTGCAGAGTGCATGAGCATCATGGGAAGTGTAGTTCTAAAACATCTGGGGTGCCAAGGTTCGCCATCACTGCACTAGGCTGTCACCTCAGTCCCATGTAGCTGTCAGCTAGGAGATTTCCTGGCCTTCCGCAGTGGAATGAAAAAAAGAAGTGCCCAGTAGGGATGAGCTCCGGCGTGTTCGCACAGTCCATGTGCAGAGCACGCCAGGAAGTCTGCATGGCGCTGCGCTAATCATTGTCCTGATGCTCAGCTGCAGAGATCGGGAAATGTCTCCCTGACTGTGGTTAGCGCAGCGCCGTGTAGACTTCCTGGCGGGCTCTGCACGTGGACTGTGTGAACACGCTGGAGCTCATCCCTAGTACCCAGTGTGGACACTCCGACCTCAGTACAGACAGATTCATGTACCTGCGCTCTGACGGAATTCTAAAGGGAGTCTACACCACCATTTATTAATTCCCTTTAGTGTACCAAACAGTACCATCCAGTCATGAGTAGGATTAAAAAAAAATCACCTAATTTGCTTACAAAAATGAAAGTACTCTATGGCAAAGAAAGAGAAAGTAAAAAAGAATATTGTTAAGTTTAATCCATGCATTGTAAAGTAAAGGCTCGTAAACAATCTTTGTAAAACGTACCAGTAACCTAGAATTAAAAGGTTCCATGTGTAATCTTTTATTTGATTTTGTAATAAAGTTTACAACTGCATTTTTAGATACTGGGTCAGGGGCAACCAACCGTTTGAGCACGACTTCCCGAAAAAATGTTTTCAAATAAATTGAGGGGTTATAAAAAAAAAAAAACTAAAAAAAAAAACCCTTCACACACTCAGTCACGAAAATTATTTGTTATAAAGTAAATGCTGTAAACTACCTGAATAAAAGTTAGAAACATTCCTGCACCTCCACACCTCAGATCAGTCCCAATCCCTGCACCTCCACACCTCAGATCAGTCCCAATGCCTGCACCTCCCCAGATCAGCCCAATTCCTGCACCTCCACATCTCCGATCACCCCGGGGGGGGGGGGAGGTGGTGAGGAAGAGAGAGGGGGGGGGAAGAGAGAGGGGGGAAGAGAGAGAGGGGGGGAAGAGAGAGCGAGAGAGGGGGAGGAAGAGAGAGAGAGAGGGGAGGAAGAGAGAGAGAGGGGGAGGAAGAGAGAGAGAGGGGGAGGAAGAGAGAGAGAGGGGGAGGAAGAGAGAGAGAGAGGGGGGAGGAAGAGAGAGAGAGAGGGGGGAGGAAGAGAGAGAGGGGGAGGAAGAGAGAGAGAGGGGGAGGAAGAGAGAGAGGGGGAGGAAGAGAGAGAGGGGAGGAAGAGAGAGAGAGAGGAAGAGATTGAGAGAGGAAGAGATTGAGAGAGGGGGAGGAAGAGAGAGAGGGGGGAGGAAGAGAGAGAGAGGGGGGAAGAGAGAGAGGGGGGGAAGAGAGAGAGAGAGAGGGGGGAGGAAGAGAGAGAGGGGGGAGGAAGAGAGAGAGGGGGGAGAAAGAGAGAGAGATGGGGGAAGGAAGAGAGAGAGAGGGGGAGAGAGAGGGGAGGAAGAGAGAGGGGGAGGGAGAGGGAGGGGGGGGAAGAGAGGGGGGGGAGGAAGAGAGAGAGGGGGGAGGAGGGGAGGAAGAGGGGGGGTGAGGAAGAGAGGGGGGGGGTGAGGAAGAGAGGGAGGGAGGTGAGGAAGAGAGGGGGGAGGAGGTGAGGAAGAGAGGGGGTGAGGAACAGAGGGGGGAGGTGAGGAAGAGAGGGGGGGAGGTGAGGAAGAGAGGGGGGGAGGTGAGGAAGAGAGGGGGGTGAGGAACAGAGGGGGGGGAGGTGAGGAAGAGAGGGGGGAGGAGGTGAGGAAGAGATGGGGGTGAGGAAGAGAGGGGGGGTGAGGAAGAGAGGGGGGAGGTGAGGAAGAGAGGGGGGGTGAGGAAGAGAGGGGGGGAGGTGAGGAAGAGAGGGGGTGTCTGGGGGGGGGGGGGTCAAAGGAAGAGAGGGGGAGGTGAAGAGAAGGGGGGTTTGGGGGGGTCACTGTGTGTGAAACATCTTCCTCCCTCCAGTCATGTGACAAGGGGGATAAAGACTGAGGCAAAGCGGTAGCCTTCCCTTACTGCACATGGACGCTCTCTATTGCCACCTGCAGGCTGGAGGGAGGAGAAAGCTGAATCCTCCTCTCTCCAGCTATCAGTACTCCTCTCCTATACTGTACAGCGCGCCCAGCACGGGGGAAAGGACGGTTGATGGTGTGGACTCGCGCTCGCTTTGATTGGTGAATGGGGGTGGGGGGTGGGCGCCATTTTGAAAAACGCTAGCGAGGCAGAAGGAGTCTTCTCACCGCTCGTTTGACATTACCAGCACAGCGCCATCCAGTGGACAAATCGGAGATTACATCTCACATCCATCAGAGAGATAGTAAGTGTCATTAGATTAGCAGTAAGCAGAGTGTATGGGAGATGTATGGAGTATAGGAGAGAGTGTGGGAGATGCATGGAGTGCGTTCTGGTGTATAGGAGATTGAATGAGGATGCATGGAGTGTGCTATATTGTAAAGGAGAGTGTATGGGGATGCATGGAGTGCGCTATGGAATATAGGAGAATGTGAGGATGCATGGAGTGCGCTATGGAGTATAGGAGAATGTAAACTGCACACATTCCCTCACCCGCAGCCAAAACACGCTGCTCTTTTGCAATACACAGGGGTGTATTATTTATATATATATATATATATATATATATATATATATATATATATATATATATATATATATGTATGTGTGTATGTATGTGTGTATATATATATATATATACACACACACACCTTTTTTTTTTTTTTTCATATTCCAGCAAAGCAGGTCCACACGTGGGTGTGAATTCTCATTCTTCCAAAACCTTATCTTCCTCATTCGCCAGCCACATTATCACCCTCTACACCTTCTTTTCTTTTGCAGGGTGCTTCCAGCCAATTGGGGGACGGTGCTTAATGTATGGCCTGCTTTAGGGCTTTAGAATTTATTGAAAAATAAAAAGTTGGCAGATGGATGTTAAAATATTTTTGTATTTTGTTCTGGTTCGGGAAATCATTTTTATAATTTATTATGTTATATACAAATATTTTGTACCAATGTAAGCTCTTTTAATAAAGTATTTTGTCACGTATATGTTTATTTTTTTTCTTGGCTTTTCAAGGAGGTTAATGTGACAATCCTACAACCCTCCAGGGGTCCTTAGGGTGAGCTCTTTGGAGAGGGAGGGAGTGCTTTGTACAGGTGTGTGATTGGTGACAGAAGAGTGGAGAGCTCCCCTGTCATTGCTGATTTCTCCTAGTCGTAGTGTCGCTGTATAGAAAGGTCAGAGGTTGTGTCTGCATTAGAGGAGCGATACATTGGCTTACTGCAATGCTGTGGGCTGGTAAGCATTGGCAATGAGTAGTTCTCATCCAGGGGTAAAATGCGCTAGTCTAGTTTAACATCTCCATTTCCCCGTCCATGGGAGCTGTAAAGGACAGATGCAGGCTAATGCAAGCCGAGTGACTCAGTTGAGGCCACCCATGGGTGAGCCACTCAGCTTGCACCCACCTCTTACAGTCGGCATGTGTGCAGGTGGTCTCTGCTAAACAGAAGAGGAGCCATAGGGGAACTAAACGTAAGAAGCAGATGAATGGAATCTGCTGCTTGGACCTGCTTCCTGTAGATCAAGGCGACCACTGCCGTCCCCCAATTTGGGATTTAAGGACAACTCCACACCATGTGATAAATGTGCCTATCTCAGTCTGATATCTGCTGGTGGGGTTGATGCGATGCAGACTCTGGGGTATAATTAATCCTAGGTGGAAATTTCAACTGAATAAATTGGTCTTTAGCGGAGATGATCAGTTTAGTTTATTGTGAGGACAAGAGGCTTCCTTGTAATCAGTGAAATGTCCCGTCCCCCCCGTCCCTCAGGTGACTTCACAAGGCACTCAGGAGGTCACTGTGGACCATCTGGGACTCCATCTTAAATTCTGGGCAGTCTGTGACTCCTCCTCCTCCTGATCATCCGCAAACATGCCGACTGTAAGATATCGATAAGAAAGTCCAGAGATGAGAAACAAAAATGGTGAAAGATTTGGGAGATAAAACATATCGAGAGCGACTTCAGGAACTTAATATGTAGAGTCTGGAGGAAAGAAGGGAAAGGGGAGACATGATTGAGGCCGGATTCACATATGTGCGGCTTTGGGTTTGCGCCTGTTCACCAATTTAGATGAAAATTTTTGCCCGATTTTGCAACCAAACACACACAGGACCCTCCCTGGACCTGTGTGACCCGACTCCATGTCATACAAATTGGATGCATGGAAACCCCCACATATGTGAAGCCGGCCTTAAAGGGGTTGTAAAAGGATTTCCCCCCCCCCCCCCCTAAATAGCTTCCTTTACCTTAGTGCAGTCCTCCTTCACTTACCTCATCCTTCCATTTTGCTTTTAAATGTCCTTATTTCTTCTGAGAAATCCTCACTTCCTGTTCTTCTGTCTGTAACTCCACACAGTAATGTGAGGCTTTCTCCCTGGTGTGGAGAAAGCCTCTTGAGGGGGGATGGGGCGAGCAGGCAAGTCAGGACACTCTCTACTTTGCAGATAGAGAAAGGAGCTGTGTGTTAGTGGGCGTCCTGACACTCCTGCTCGCCCCCTCCCCCCTCAAGAGGCTTTCTCCACACCAGGGAGAAAGCCTTGCATTACTGTGTGGAGTTACAGACAGAAGAACAGGAAGTAAGGATTTCTCAGAACAAATAAGGACATTTAAAAGCAAAATGGAAGGATGAGGTAAGTGAAGGAGGACTGCACTAAGGTAAAGGAAGCTATTTAGGAAAAAAGAAATTGTACCTTTACAACCCCTTTAATACTAATGCACATGGGGCGATTAGGGTGTGCCCAGGCACATCCGGCACTCCCTGTGCGCACACCTATGGAAGAGAATGTAAGATATTTCACAAATGTAGATATAAGAACCCAGTGCTTAAAACCAAGAAATAAACTTCCTATACACTGCAAAAGCAAAGATAAAATGCAAACAGTATAAGATTATTTTATTTTATCACCATAGAGCAGATAGGACAACGCCAAATGATTACTTGTTATGGGTTACAAAGTTGTGGATACCAGACCATCACAGCAACATGAGCTTGTTAGACATCTTAGTCCAAAACCATAGGTATTAATATAGGGTTGGCCCTTTTCTGGCTAGAACAGCCTCCACTTTTCCTGGAAGGTTTCCCACGGGTACGAGGTTGGATGAGAAGACCCGACTTGCAATATTCATTCCAATTCATCCCAAAGGTGTTCAGTAGGGTTGAGGCCAGGACACTGTACAGGTCACTTGTTTTCCTTCACATCAAACCTGACTTTATGGAGCCGGCGTCGTGCTCGGGGCACAGTCATGTTTGAACAGAAAAGGAATTTGGCCAAATTTGCCACAAGGTTGGAAGATACTAATTGTCTAAAATGTCTTTGTATGCTGTAGCATTTACAGTACCCTTCATTGAAAACACCTGAATTCAATCATTTGGAGGGGTGACCGCATGAATAGCTTTGGCCATATAGGGTACAACTGTATGTCTATTTCGATTACCAATACTTTTATTTATTCTCATGTGACAGTGGCACATGTGTCAGTATTTTTATTTATTTTTTTACAATGCTTTCTTTTTTTTTAAGGGGGGTGGGGGAGATGTAGGGACAGTGTCAGTGTGTTTTTTTTTTTTTTTTTTATTTGATCAGCCCTGTTGGGGGGCTATAGTGAGATATCAGGGGTCTTAACAGACCTCTGACATCTCCCCTTTGAGACAGGGAAAGGGACTAGGGACACATATTCCCCAGTCCCTTTCTCAGCAGCCTCCGCTGCACTGAAAATGAATGGAGACATTGTAATCACAGGCAGTTACAATGTTTCAGTTATGTGATTGGACAGGGTTTACCTGCTCCATCCTGAGATATTGAGGGGGACAGCAGCACAGAGGGGGACAGATGCACAGAGGGGGAGAAGAGAGGGGGACAGATGCACAGAGGGGTAGAAGAGAGGGAGACAGATGCACAGAGGGGGAGAAGAGAGGGAGACAGATGCACAGAGGGGGAGAAGTAAGGGGGACAGATTCAGGGAGGGGGGAGAAGAGAGGGGGACAGATTCAGGGAGGGGGAGAAGAGAGGGGGACAGATTCGGGGAGGGGGAGAAGAGAGGGGGAAAGATGCACGGAGGGGGAGAAGAGAGGGGGACAGATGCACAGAGGGGGAGAAGAGAGGGGGACAGATGCACAGAGGGGGAGAAGAGAGGAGGACAGATGCATGGAGGGGGAGAAGAGAGGGGGACAGATGCACAGAGGGGGAGAAGAGAGGGGGACAGATGCACAGAGGGGGAGAAGAGAGGGGGACAGATGCACAGAGGGGGAGAAGAGAGGGGGACAGATGCACAGAGGGGTAGAAGAGAGGGAGACAGATGCACAGAGGGGGAGAAGTAAGGGGGACAGATTCAGGGAGGGGGAGAAGAGAGGGGGACAGATTCGGGGAGGGGGAGAAGAGAGGGGGAAAGATGCACGGAGGGGGAGAAGAGAGGGGGACAGATGCACAGAGGGGGACAGATGCACAGAGGGGGAGAAGAGAGGAGGACAGATGCATGGAGGGGGAGAAGAGAGGGGGACAGATGCACAGAGGGGGAGAAGAGAGGGGGACAGATGCACAGAGGGGGAGAAGAGAGGGGGACAGATGCACAGAGGGGGAGAAGAGAGTGGGACAGATGCAGGGAGGGGGAGAAGAGAGGAGGACAGATGCAGGGAGGGGGAGAAGAGAGGGGGACAGATGCACAGAGGGGTAGAAGAGAGGGGGACAGATGCACAGAGGGGTAGAAGAGAGGGGGACAGATGCACAGAGGGGTAGAAGAGAGGGGGACAGATGCACAGAGGGGGAGAAGAGAGGAGGACAGATGCACAGAGGGGTAGAAGAGAGGGGGACAGATGCACAGAGAGGTAGAAGAGAGGGGGACAGATGCACAGAGGGGGAGAAGAGAGGGGGACAGATGCACAGAGAGGGTAAAAAGAGAGGGGGGCAGATGCACGGAGGGGGACAAGGAGCAGCATGAAGGGGTGACGGAAGAGAACGGAGGGGGATAGCAGCATGGAGAAGGACACAGCAGAGCGGAGGGGGACTGGAGGAGGATAGGGGACAGTCAGCGGTGATCGTGTGTGGGAGAGAAGCACCAATCACTGCTGAAAGCCGTGGAGGGGGGGGGGGCTGAGAAAGAACTGTCTGTCAGGCAAGTACTCGGGCAAAACTTCTTTTTTTTCTTTTGGACAAAAAGTTAAACATCTGTCAGTTTGTTTTTCTTGTTTGTGTACCCATTTGGGGGATTTCTCCTTACCTCTCTTTAAGGCCCCATTCACACCTGTGCATTGCGTTTTCAGGCAGAAATTTGCGTAATTTTACCACATTTTTTGCTGCGATTTTGACACGTTTATGCAACAATTTTGTACAGGTCAAAGGGTCACCAATGTAAAAAGCAGAAAAACGCCCAAATCTGCCTATAAAAAAATAAATCCAGAACTTGTTTGAGCTTCAGCCATTTTGTGATGTGAACCATCTCCATAGAGAATAATTGATTTTTTCTCCTCCAGCGTTTTGTAGCTTCAGGCTTCAAGCTACAAATACGAATAGGGTAGGCTACCTCTGGTGGGTGTCGGACAGAAGTAAAAGGGATTTTTTTTTTTCTAAAGATAATTTATTGGTATTTATTTATTTTTGTTATATAAAGCCAAAAGAAAGAAATTAAACAGAGGTAAAAATACAACAACAAAAAAACAATTGCAATGTAACAAGTCGTGGAACTGTTATAATCGGAGGGACTCAAGTCATTTCGACTTAGACAAAGGATCCTGCACTACTTGGGGGGCGAACTCTGTACTATTGTCTGTATTATCACCCTGCAGCCAAATTGACAGAGGCCAATTCTTGTACAGAATACAGTATAAAAAGGTAAACAATTTAAATGAGGATTTATTCAAACCAAAACAGTCCAGCTCATTACATGGCATTGTTAGATGGCTACACTTCAGATTTGAACAATTAAAGCAGGACATACATTAGGCAATACCATGGTTCCAGGAAAATAAATTGCTCGATTCCCCCACCAACACATTCAATGTTGATGGAGGAATCCCTCCGGCGGAGCTTTTGTATTCGGACAATCGGAGGTTCCCCTGCCTTCAGAATACAATGATCACTGCCGGCTGCTATAGCCGCTGGCAGAGATTGAAAAAAAAAAAAAACAACTGGGAGGCTGGTTGTACTGAAGTCCATAG
Source organism: Rana temporaria (assembly GCF_905171775.1). Classification (NCBI taxonomy): domain Eukaryota; kingdom Metazoa; phylum Chordata; class Amphibia; order Anura; family Ranidae; genus Rana; species Rana temporaria. The sequence continues at coordinate 26,870,659 of NC_053499.1, read as the reverse complement.
ATCAATCGACTTCAAGTGAGTGTGAGGCCTCGTACACACGGACGGACAATCCGATAAAAACGGTCCGCCGGACCGTTTTCATCGGACATGTCCGCTGCCGGATTTTGGTCTGATGTGTGTACACACCATCAGACCAATATCCCCGCGGACAGCGAACGCGGTGACGTGGTCGCGACGATGATGCAGCGACGTGCGCGACCCTGGAAGGTCAATGCTTCCACGCATGCATCAAATCACTTTGACGCATGCGAGGGCTTTCGGCCGAGCGGACATGTCCGGTGAGTCGTACAGGCGACCGAACATGTCCGACGACCGAACATGTCTGCTGAAACTGGTCCGCGGACATGTTCGGTCGTCTGCACGGCCGACCGGACCGGAATCACGGCCTAGCGGACAGGTTTCTATGAAACATGTCCGCTAGGCCGTGATTCCGGTCCGGTCGGCCGTACAGACGACCAAACATGTCCGCGGACCAGTTTCAGCAGACATGTTCGGTCGTGTGTACGTGGCCTAAAGGTTCTTTTTTATTACATTTTTTTCCAATAATAAACATGTCATACTTACCTGCTCTGTGCATAGAGCAGCCCCGATCCTCGTTTTCTGAGGTCCCCCGGCGGCGCTCCTGGCTCCTTCTCTTCATCAGGTGCCCCCACGGAGAGACCGTTTCCATGAGAGCACCCGAGTCCTGCTGCTGCGTCCATTGACACAGACAACAGGACTCGGCCCCGCCCCCAGCTCCTGTGTCAGTGAATTTGATTGACAGCAGCGGGAGCCAACAGTTCCTGCTGTATCAATCTATCCAATGAGGACCTGAGACAGCGGCTGGAGTTGCTGGGCTCGTTCTCGTCGCTGGAACGATCGGGTTTAGGTAAGAAAAAGGGGGGCTCTGGGGGGGGCAGCTGCAGCACAGAAGGTTTTTCACTTTAATGCATAGAATGCATTAAGGTGAAAAACCTTGAGACCTTACAACTCCTTTCAGTACAACCAGCCTGCCCGTACATGGATCACAATTCGGCCAGTCCCAGCTCGACTGGCCAAATTTCAATCCACCTATGGCCGGCATTAGTTTGTCTTGTATTATCTTTGTCAAATTTCATAAGGGACCAAGTGCAAGTAACAAGCAAGTAGAAAGTATATTGGTTTGATTTTAGAGGCAACACTTGATCCTTTTTCGATCCATCCCCTGTTTGCTGAATAGCGTGATTGGACAGCTAGCCCCTCACCACCACAATCTTCCGCCAACGCTGTTAGCAAGGAGATAAATACATAATGATGGCACTCATCACTGGCAGCAGGAGCGCTCTGGAGAGGAGCACAGCCATTCATCACTTCAGGTGGTGGGGGGTCAGTAACTCCATTACACAAATGCTGACTGTTCATTCACAAAAGAAAATGATCCTTCGGTGCTGGGGGTGCTGTGTGATGTATCTACCAGCGCAGTGGTAGCTGATTATAACCACACAGCCCTGCCTGCGCCGATTGTTCATTCATAACAGTAAGCAGTCAACTTAGGCCTTTTCACACGGGGCGGACACCGTAAAGCGCATCTGCCTGCTCAGCAGAAGATCTCTCCTGAGCAAGTGGATGACAGGTCTGTGTGCTCTCCACTATGCAGGGCAAAGTCCCGCTGTTCTCTATGGGGCAGTCGGATGGAAACAGACCGCCTGTCTGTTTATATCTGACTGTCACGCGCTCCAATAAACGGAATGGATCCCCCATCTGTCTGTTTTTGGAGGACATGATCAGATGGCAGTGGACACGGGCGCCGACATCCGAGGCGCCATAGAGAACAATGGCTGGTCCGAACAGGCATGCTTGAAAAACAGAGGTGGACCTGATTGGATCTCCTGTGTGAAACCAGCCTTGGAGAGGAGGCAGAGGCCCAGTTCTGTGCTTTAACTCCCCCAATAGAAACACCCATAAATTGGGCTCCATATAGGGCTGGTGATACAGCACAGCACTGGCAGAATAATATATGAATTTTATTTTTGAACTATTGCATGGATGTTAACAGGACTAAATGTTTTGTGCACTGGGTCCCCTAGTTGATTTGACAAAGATTATTATACTGTAATAATACCTTTTCTTTAATCCATGGAGAAGACTGTCTTCCGTGCCTCCAACCAATTTAAGGGACTCCCCATCCCCTATAATGCTTAAATACAAATTATTTTGTCAGCTCTATTGTCTACCCATTTTATTATACTGTGTTTTAAAGGGAAGGTATAGTTTTAGTGAGTACATATACTGCGTTATTATAGCGGTGTTTACCTTAAAGCTGAACTCCGGGATAGCTTTAACATCATAGTTGACAAAGGGAGGGATTAAGCAAATGGCAATGTCACAACTGCGGTTACTGGAACAAACTACTACAGTATGCCCATCATGCAACAGGAGCCATAGTTCTCAATGCCTGTGAATGTATGCAGGGTGCTGGGCAGGTATGTTGATAAGCCCGCCAATTTCCTACAGCAGACTTAAGCCTCGTACACACGGGCCGAATGTTGGGAGGCATCGGCTGGTTCAATAAAAACCGGCTCACATTCGGCCCGTGTGTAAGGCACCCGATCCAACAGAAGCCGACCGTTTGGCTGTCTTCTGTTGGACGAGCTTGCTGGAAAACCAGCAGCCGACCCTGGTTACGTAACTTCAGCTGATCGCAAATCAGCTGATGTGCGGCTCTGTCCTGCACATGCGTGGGCACTTCTCGACAGAACACCGGCAGTCGGTGACTTCCGGGTCCTCCCACAACAGCAATGTAATTGTGTCACTGCTCAGGGGCCAGGGGAATATTGTGCATAGCAGCCCCCAGTTTTACTAAAAGGAAATTAATGGAACAGGGACCGCTTTTCTGACTCTAGAGGCAAACACTTGTATTGTAAGTTGTATAAACGGTGAGACCCAATCGAAAAGATACCATTGGCTGCTCATAGGTCAAGGGAGAGGGGGAAGGGTCTCACCGTTTATACATCAAATGGGATGTTGGCACATTTAATTATTTTTTACTATTAGTCCAATAGAGGCAATACTCTCCCTTTTCGATTTGTATCGTAAGTTGTTGAGAAATTGGTTAAAAGGCAAACAATAACATTTGGAATAATGCCAAAAATTTCCACGTGGAGTTCAGTTTTACAGTAATTTGTCATGAGACGTTTTCATTTTAACATAATTGCTCTTATTTTCATCACTGTAATATATATATATATATATATATATATATATATATATATATATATATATATATATATATATATATATATATATATATATATATATATATATATATATATATATATATATAGCAGTTTGTAGATTGGCCACTAGAGGCAGCAAATCCTCCATTTGCACTCTGCTTTCCTTCCCAACTGTCGCAATAAGATATCAGCCAAGCAGCATACGGTTTTGGACGAGTCACCTGACTCATAGACTTACACTGTGAGAGCAGGAACAGTAAAGCAGCAGCAGCAAAAGCAGGAAGCAAAATCTGCATACGTAATGAGCAAATATAGTTGCCCCCGTGTACATATATACGTACAATTACTAGCTATATATAGAAACAAAGGATTTTCTTATAACACACATTGATGACACTATTTACATCTAACTAATCTCTTTTACACATATATCTAAAAAATTATATAACCAACTATACATTCCCTTTAAAGCTAGGTGTAGAACACACCATCATTTTTTTTTTTTGGGGGGGGGGGGGGGGGGGCTTCTATTTTCACCCTTAAAGCTATTACTTTGTATAGCGGAATGTGGTTTGAGTGTCCTCAATAGATATGACACCTCATCCCAATTAATGAATGAAACAAAAAAAGGGGGAATGGGAATTGGGATTATAACGATGCCTGGGTAATAAAATTACAAATGGTACTTAAAAATGTAAGTTTTATTTACACAAATATTTATAACATACGATACAGTAATGAGTGCATAAAATCAATAGAGCAATAGTATATTGTTAAATACTGGCCAGGGTATTAACTGCCTACTATGGTTACAGGTCAGTTACAGACCCCTACATGTTTCGCCAAACGTTGGCTTCTTCAGGGGAGTTAGCGGTAACCAATTACACAGTTAGCTTTAGAAAAACGGAGATAAAACATATTAGTCATAAGTAACATACATTGTGGTTTTAATCGGCACAAGGATCACCCCAAAGCCACTGTCCGGCACCACAAAAGTGTGGCTGCAAGGGGGCAAACGAGGACCTAGCTTACTAAAATATTGTGGAAGAAAAACTGGACTGTGGCTTTGGGTTGATCCTTGTGCCGATTTGGCCACCGGGAGGCTCTTGGGTAGGTAGTGGGGCGTTGGGGGACTGGGTTGCTCCTGGTTGGGGGATATTATGAGCCATGGTTCGTTGCTAGTATAATGTACAGTGGAAACTTGGATTACGAGCATAATCCGTTCCAGGAGAATGCTCGTATTCCAAAGTACTTACATATAAAAGCGAGTTTCCCCATTGAAGTCAATGGAAACGAAAATAATTTGTTCCGCATTGACTTTAATGGCATGCAATACCGCATCCGGCCAGAGGCGGGGGCGCCGGAGAGCCTCGGAAATGGCTGGAAAGGCCCGAGGACAGTTCGGCTGACCTCGGAAAGACGCTGTTCACGAGCCTTTCCGAGGTCAGCCAAACTGTCCTCTGGCCTTTTCCGAATGACACCGACGCCCCCCCCCCCACCTCAGGCCAAACACGGTACTGCACACCGCTTTGGCCTGAATCCTGCTCGTTTTGCGAGACAACACTCGCAAACTGAGTTAGGATTTTAGGAAATACAGTGCTCGTATTGCAAAACCCTTGTTAACCGTGTTACTCGCAATCCGAGGTTCCATTGTAATTAAATATGTAAACAAGTAAAACCACAATGTATGTTACTTATGACTATTTAATATGTTTTATCGCTAACTGTGTAATTGGTTACCACTAATTCCCCTGAAGAAGCCAACATTTGGCGAAACATGTAGGGACCACTGACCTGTAACCATAGTAGGCCGTTAATACCCTGGCCAGTATTTAATAATATACTATTGCTCTATTGATTTCATGCACTCATTACTGTATCGTATGTTATAAATATTTGTGTAAATAAAACTTAAATTTTTAAGTACCATTTGTAATTTTATTGCTCAGGCAGCGTTATAATCCCAATTCCCATTCCCCCTTTTTTGTGTCATATGTATTACATTAGCTGGTTGTAACAAGGAAAAAAGAAGCTTGGAGAACACAAAGCTGGTTCAGCAGCCCACTGTATTACACTGTTGGTCCCACCAATATATTCACATTCGTTCGATTGTTTTCTCCGCGATTCTTACAGCTGAGGTGTCATGACCTTCCTGCTAGCGAGATCATGGCTTGTCGAATCGACTGCCTGCACCTCTGTCTACACTTACACTCCCAATACAGGCCTTACGCCAACAAGAACTGAAGGTTGGTAAGCAGGAAGCGAATGCCACTTGTTACCGTCACCACGGACGTGGCGGGATTGAGTTTGAACGTGTTGGCATCACCTTTCTTGTACTGGTCGCGGAACACATAGATGCAACCGTTGCAGCTGGCGATTTTCCAGAGCGAGGGTCGAGAGCTCCACACATCAGGGAGGCAGAGCCGCGTGAAGCTGTCCAGGAGAGGGTTGTAGCACACCAGCGAGTCTCCCTCTGCTACAATGAACACCAAGTCCTTATGAACGGCGGCGTGCATGCGTCCGGCAAAAGGCAGCAGGTACGGTTTCACGTGGCACTTTTCAGTGTTGGTGTCAAAACACTGAATGAGGCGCGAGGGCTTGGTAAAAAAGTCCAGGTCGTTCTCCTCACCTCCAAATAAGTAGATGAGCCCATTGAGGTTTACGCCGGCAGCACCTGAGATAGAAACCTCCAATTGGCTGGTTTCCGTCCATACATTATCTTGTACTCGATAGTAAATGACCACGTTGGAGAGAGAATCCTGCAACGTCTTTCCTCCGAGGGAGTAGATGGCGTCCTTGCTGAGGACAGACACCAGCGTGTGTTGTAGACGGTCTCTAGGCAGAGGAGCGCAGCGCTCCCAATCCATGGTCTCCATGTTACACTTCCACATTCGCCTGGGGATGGAGCCCCCTACCACATACAGGTCGGCCCCGTGCTTGCAGGCCGCTGTTATCTGGTGACACAGACTGTTCTGTCCACTGACACTTATGGAGTCATCCTGCGCACAATGTAGTGAGACTGCAATGGAGTGCGTGCGAGACTCCTCCTTACCAATCAGATAAATGTGCACATTTTCACCAATTTCCTAAAAAAAAACAAAAAAACAACATTTAATACATACATACCTTTTTTCAATTACAGCCGAACTTAAAAAGCATTATTTTAACCACTTGCCGACTGCCCTTCAGCAGTTTTACTGCTACAGGGTGGCCGCTGTGCGTAGGATCGTGTGTGTGTGTATATTTATATATATATATATATATATATATATATATATATATATACACACCGTATTTATCTTCATATAACGCGCCCTGGCGTATAGCGCGCACCCCCAACCTAGAAGGAAAATTCCTGGGAAAAAAAAAAGAAATACTTACAGTTTGGATGCCCCTCGTCGGTGTCTTGCCCGGCGTCCATCGGTGGCCTTGTCCGGTCCGGCGTCCTTCTGCGGCCATCGTGGTGTCCTCCCCGCTGTGTTTTTCAGCCGATCCCCGCTTCCTGCGCTGTGTTTGAACCACTCCGCCGACATATACCGAGCGCAGTACACCCGGGCAGGCTCGGCTCCTCTCGCGTAAAGGACGTACAGGACGTGACCGCGAGCGGAGCCGAGCCTGCCCGAGTGTACCCGAGTGTACTGCGCTCGATATATGTCGGCGGAGTGGTTTAAACACATCGCGGGATGCGGGAATCGGCGTATAACGCGCACCCACGATTTTTCCCTGATTTTCAGGGGAAAAAGGTGCGCGTTATACGCCGATAAATACGGTATATATTTTATATATATATATATATATATATATATATATATATATATATATATATACACACACATATACATACATACATACATACATACATACATATACATATACACACACACACACACACACACACAGCGGAACCTTGGATTACAAGCATAATCCGTTCCAGGAGAATGCTTGTAATCCAAAACACTTGCATATCAAAGCGAGTTTCCCCATAGAAGTCAATGAAAACGAAAATAATTTGTTCCACATTGACCTTTATGGCATGCAATACTGCATGTGGCCAGAGGTGGGGGGGTGCCGGAGAGACTGAAAAATGCTCGGAGATCGGTCGGCTGCCCTCGGAAACAATCAGGGGAGAGAGAGAACGAGAGATCTCTATATATGTGATCATGCACTTCCAGGTTTGGGAAATAAATGTGCGTCGCTGGCGGGTCGCTCCGCTGGAGTCGATCGTCGGATACAGTGGAGTTGATGTCCGCCGGCACACGCTGATCGACCTGCAGAGACACAGAACTGCAGTCTGCCTATGTAAACAAGGAAGATCGCCGTTCTGACAGGAGGGAAGGCATTGATCCTGTGTATCTGAAAAGCAGGGACACAAATCCATGTTTTCCCCTAGTAAAAGCACCTCCTAAACTGTAATAAAACACTGGCTAGGCACACATCACCCATGATGTTAACCCTTTCCCATATGTTTAACTCTAATCACTGTATTAGGCTTAATGTACTTGGGATGTTTTTACAAGCTTTGATTTAACTTGACAAATAATAACCCACGTTTAACTAGTTAAGGACCGCCGCACGACTAAATACGTTGTCAGAATGGCACGACTGGGCATATGGATGTACAGGTACGTCCCCTTTAAGAAGTCCAGCCGTCGGTTCTGTGCTCCGTGACCTTGCCCGAGGGACGCGATCGCTGCCGGTGTCCCGCAATCGAGTCACAGAGCTGAAGAACGGGGAGAGGTGAGTGTAAACAAACCTTTCCCATGCTTCCTAGTGAGCCTGTCACTGATCGTCTGTTCCCTGTCATAGGGACGACGATCAGTGACGTCACACGCCCAGCCACACACCCCTGCAGTAGGAAACACACATTAGGGAACACTTAACCCCTTCAGCGCCCTACAGGTTAACCCCTTCACTGCCAGTGTAATTTTCACAGTAATCAGTGCATTTTTATATATTTTATTGCTGTAAAAATTACAATGGTCCCAAAATAGTGTCTAAAGTGTCCGATATAATGTCGCAGTCACGATAAAAAAAAAAAAGAAAGAAGAAGGATCGCTGATCGCCGCCATTACTAATGTTTTTTTTTACATATTTTTGGGGGATATTTATTATAGGAAAAAGTAAAAAATATAGAATTTTTTTCAAAATTGTCGCTCTATTTTTGTTTATAGCGCAAAAAATAAAAACCGCAGAGGTGATCAAATGCCACCAAAAGAAAGCTTTATTTGTGGGGAAAAAAAAAGGATGCCAATTTTGTTTGGGAGCCACGTCGCACGACTGCGCTAAAGCGACGCAGTGCCGAATCGCAAAAAGGGGTCAGGTCCTTTACCTGCATAATGGTCCGGGTCTTAAGTGGTTAAAAAACTCCTCTCCAGGTGTTATAGAGACCCAGCTTTTTCAGCAGATATTTCCAGAGACCTCTGACATTTGTTGAAGATGTAAGAAGGATAAAAGGAATGTACAGCACTTGCACATTTGGTGGGAATGCAACAAAATCTCTTCTTTTTGGCAAAAAAAACTTTTTTTGGGGAGAGCCTCTTACCTGATCACCAAATATCACTTTATTGTCCATCCTCCTGGATTCTTACAAGTCCCGAAAGGCATGTCTATTACAACACTTGAGCCGCATTGCGTTTGCTGGAACCGCACGGAAGACCATGCAATATTCCTGTGGTTGCGTTTTTGAAAAGGTGCATGGCAGCCCAACGCAGGCATGGCAGCCCATTTATATAAATAGGCTGCCATGCCCACGCAAACGCTAATGCCGCGTACACACAACCGTTTTCATGGCATGGAATAAAACAACGTTTTTCTCGACGTGATTTCTCTCAAGCCTGCCTTGCATACACACGATCGTGATAAAAAATGCTCGAGCAAAGCGCGGTGACGTACAACACGTACGACGGCACTATAAAGGGGAAGTTCCATTTGAATGGCGCGACCCTTTGGGCTGATTATGCTAATTTCCCCTCTCATAACTTGCTTCTGAGCATGCACGTTTTTTTCCTCGTCGTTAAAGCGTACACACAACCGTTTTTCACAACGAGAAAAATTAGAGCATCATTTCTTAATGCCCATTTTTCTCAACGAGAAAAATGCTCTGGAGCCCACACACGACCGTTTTTAACGACCAAATTAAATAAATTAAATTTTTCTCGTCATGAAAAACGGTCGTGTGTACGCGGCATAAGGTGTGAACCTAGGTAAACTTTACAATAATGTTTCAGAACTTCTGTTCATTAAAATTAAACTTTTATGTCCATTTAGGAAAAGATACCTTCAGACTAGATAGCAGAATTTCAGAAAACTCCTCCCTCTCTTCTTTGTTGTAGTGGATCCAGTTCTTTATAGCAGAGGTGGGATTCTGAGAACAGGGAACTCCATCTGATTGGAATAAAGGCGTTAATCCTTACAAATCAATAGGAAAACAGTTTGATAAAAGTTTACCAAAAACCTAACTAACTCTACATCCACTCGCAGCCACATTCTAAAACGAATCTATCGAACTCTATAAAGAAGAAGAATTGCTATACATACAGTATCTATTCTGAAGCAGATTCGGTCTCCAGCGGCAGATGTTGTGTGCAGGAGAGAACTGACAAAGGCAGTCAAATACCTCGGAAGTGAGATCAAACATATAGCCAGATTCAGGTAGCTTTACGCCGGCGTATCAGTAGATACGCCGAGGTAACTCTGAATCTGCGCCGTCCTAAATTTAAGCGTATTCTGGAAACCAGATACACTTAAATTAGGCTAAGATACGAGCGGTGTAAGTCTCCTACGCCGTCGTATCTTAGGGTGCAATATTTACGCTGGCTGCTAGGTGGCGCTTCCGTTGAGTTCGGCGTAGAATATGTAAATGACTAGATACGCCGATTCACAAACGTACGTGCGCCCGTCGCAATTAGTTACGCCGTTTACGTTATAGATACGCCGGCGTAAAGATAAAGTTGCTCCCTAGGTGGCGCATCCCATGCAAGGTATGGACGTCGGAACAGGCCTATCTTTTTACGTCGTTTGCGTAAGTTGTACGCGAATAGGGCTGTGCGTAAATTACGTTCACGTCACAGGCATTGAGCCGATGTATCTTTGGGCGTAAATACAACGTGATACTGAGCATGCGCGCGCAATGCGCCGTTTGTTCGGCCATGCATCTACATGGGGTCAAGCCTCATTTAAATACAACACGCCCCCTACAGCCTACTTTGAATTACGCACGATTACGTTGGCCCATTTACGCTACGCCACCGTAACTTAGGAGGCAAGTGCTTTGTGAATACAGCACTTGCCTCTCTAAGTTGCGGCGGCGTAGCGTAAATACGGTATGCTACGCCCGCGCAACGCAGATCGGCCGTACCTGAATCTAGGCTATAGAGTTACTATGGTGCTTCCATTGTCTCCTGCACACGCCTACACAGAGAAGCCGCCGCTGACACAGGGCGGATCCAGGGGGGCAACGGGGTAATTGCCCCCTCTGAGAAATTAGTGAGGGGCAGGCCAGTCAGGGGACGATTGTGCGGGCGGATTAACCAGCGGCTGGGCCAGTCAGTGGGGGTCGGCAGGTGAGTGAGCTCCTGAGCGGGCAGGTCAGCAGATGAGTGAGACAGTTCAGCGTGGGACCTGACCGGAGAAGCTGCAGAAAAGGTATGTGTAGCAATCTATTCTTTACAGGGCTAGACAGGTTAGTTTTAGAATCTGTCTGGAAGTAGGTTTAGGCCGGGTTCACATACCTCTGGCCGCATTTCCCAGCATGGGGCCCAGTGCGGCCCAGTTTACCGGTTCAGGTGCGATTCAAGTCCGAATTTTTGCCTGAATTCGCATCTGAACCGGAAACCAAAGACGTACAGGACCCTTCTAAAATCTGGACTGTTGCCACCCCGGACCTGTCTGAACCGGCTCCATTGAAAGCCGGTCACACTCGCCTGTCATGCGAATTGGGGTGGGGTAAACCTGCATCCAATTTGCATATATTTGAACCCAGCTTTTGCGTCTGGTTTTGAGTGAACTTCTACTTTAACAGTTTTTAGACACATATGTGGAGCTACCGACCTGCGAGGATGTCCGTCAGAAGCCGTATGGGTAAGTTCAGAAACTCTTCGGTGTCCAACAGCTGTGACAGGTGGGTTTTGGCACAGTGTTTAGCCGCGGTATAGAGTGCCGTGTCACTGTGCTGGTCTGCCAGCCACATGATCTGCAGGCAGTTCTTCACCTGCACCGTCCTCACCAGGAAACGAGAGCACTCCTCAAATAAAGACGTCAACTGGTACATATCAGCCACCTCATATGTTTCTTGTAGCTCCTCCAGCCTCAGCTTCACCGTTCCATGATAAATGTAATCCACCAGCAGCTGGAAAACGCTCTCGCTGACGTCCTGAAGCTGGATGACACGGTTGCGGCCCTCTTTTAAATTGGACGCAAACATAGAGCGGAAGAAGCAGCTCTGAGCAGAGAGGACAAGTCGGTGCAGCTGGAATTCCTTTCCATCTACTAGGATGGTGACATCGGCAAACAGCTCCTCCTCCATACACAGCTTCATGATGCTTTGGGCCACCCGGCTGCTGTGGGAGCGGTCTGTAAATGTGTAAGTCACAAAGTAATTCTCATCTGTGGGGTTAGAGAGGTTCTGGGAAGCAGCTTCTCGTGAAGCATCCATGCTTTACACCAGATTGTGAGTGATAAAGTGCCTGAAAGATACAAAAAATTATTAATGTCCATTGGAGCTGCACGATTCTGACTAAAGATCACGATTCTCGCGGCGTAACATCTTCTTTCACATTATACAAAAAAAATTGTATAATATGGACTTACTGTTTATTTATTTTTATTTTTAATCCATTAAAGCGGAGGTCCGCCAAAATAGGATTTTTGTACTCGCCGTAAAATCCTTTTCTCTTTCGTCCATGGACGGACACAGCTCCTTAAATCTTGACAAGTGGGTTGTGTTCCATCTATCAGGAGGGGACTCCTGATAGACGGAACATAACCCACTTGTCAAGATTATAAGGAAGCTGTGTCCATCCATGGACGAAAGAGAAAATAGGATTTTTGTACTCACCGTAAAATCCTTTTCTCTGAAGTCCATGGACGGACACAGCTCCTTAAATCTTGACAAATGGGTTATGTTCCATCTATCAGGAGAGGACTCCTAATAGACGGAACATAACCCACTTGGCAAGATTATAAGGAAGCTGTGTCCGTCCATGGACGAAAGAGAAAATAGGATTTTTGTACTCACCGTAAAATCCTTTTCTCTTATGTCCATGGACGGACACAGCTTCCTTATAATCTTGACTGTAGGGTCATACCTCTGGCCGCATTTCCCAGCATGGGGCCCAGTGCGGCCCAGTTTACCAGTTCAGGTGCAATTCAAGTCCTGAATTTGCATCTGAACTGGAAACCAAAGACGTACAGGACCCTTCTAAAATCTGGACTGTTGCCACCCCGGACCTGTCCGATTCTGGCTCCATTCAAAAGCCGGTCACACTCGCCTGTCATGCGAATTGGAGTGGGGGAAATCTGCATCCAATTTGCATATATTTGAAGCCAGCTTTTGCGTCTGGTTTTGGGTGAACTTCTACTTTAACAGTTTTTAGACACATATCTATCACGAGTCCTCTCCTAATAGACGGAACATAACCCACTTGTCAAGATTTAAGAGCTGTGTCTGTCCATGGACATAAGAGAATTTTTTTTTTCAAAAGCCAGCAACGACAAATACTGCAGCAGCAGCTGACTTTTAAAATAAGGACACTTACCTGTCCAGTGCGCCCACGATGTCGGCACCCGAAGCCGAGCTGTCCCTCGGCTCTCGGATGCTGCCACCGCCATCTTTGGTAAGGTAAGCAGGAAATGAAACCTTGTGGCTTCACTCCCTGGTTCCCTACAGCGCATGTGCAACTCGTTCTGCACTGGCCCACTGGTCCCTGCTGTCTTCTGGGACCTGTGTGTCTCCCAGAAGACAGCAGGGGGGGGACGGAGGAGGATCCGGAAGTGGCGTAAATACCCACAGGTGGCTTGGGTATCTATGCCCGGAAGTTGGAGCAAAATGCCTGTATTACACAGGTCTCTGCTCCCCTCTCCCCCCCCCTGAAAGGTGCCAAATGTGACACCAGAGGGGGGGGGGGGGGCGTTCCGGAGGAAAAAAAAAAATAAGAAAAAAAAAATAATTTAGGCTATTTATACATTTTGGTATATTGAAAACCAAAAATGTTTTTTTCCCATTTTGAATAGAGTGACTACATTGCGTAAGATGTTTAATTTTCCCTCAGTAACAATGTATTATTAGTAGGGATGAGCTCAGGCATTTTCTCGGATCCATCTAGATGAGCCGCCACTGTACTGAGCCAATCAGAAGTACCGACGCATTCCCCGCCCTGCATATACAAGGGGCCTGTACATGTGCGGTCTGCAGGGGTGGGAAATGTCTCTGCTTCTTATGATTGGCTGTCTGCACAGGTGGGGAATGTCTATGCTACTTATGATTGGCTGTCTGCAGGGGTGGGGAATGTCTCTGCTACTTATGATTGGATGTCTACAGGGGTGGGGAATGTCTCCACTACTTATGATTGGCTGTCTGCAGGGGTGGGGAATGTCTCCACTACTTATGATTGGCTGTCTGCAGAGGTGGTGAATGTCTCCACTAGTTATGATTGGATGTCTGCAGGGGTGGGGAATGTTTCCGCTACTTATGATTGGCTGTCTGCAGGGGTGGGGAATGTCTATGCTACTTATGATTGGCTGTCTGCAGGGGTAGGGAATGTCTCCACTACGTATGATTGGCTGTCTGCAGGGGTGAGAAATGTCTACGCTACTTATGATTGGCTGTCTGCAGGGGTGGGGAATGTCTCTGCTAATTTTGATTGGCTGTCTGCACAGGTGGGGAATGTCTATGCTACTTATGATTAGCTATCTGCAGGGGTGGGGAATGTCTACGCTGCTTATGATTGGCTGTCTGCAGGGGTGGGGAATCTCTCAGCTACTTATGATTGGATGTCTGCAGGGGTGGGAAATCTCTCAGCTACTTATGATTGGCTGTCTGCAGGGGTGGGGAATGTCTATGCTACTTATGATTGGCTGTCTGCAGGGGTAGGGAATGTCTCCACTACGTATGATTGGCTGTCTGCAGGGGTGAGAAATGTCTACGCTACTTATGATTGGCTGTCTGCAGGGGTGGGGAATGTCTCTGCTAATTTTGATTGGCTGTCTGCACAGGTGGGGAATGTCTATGCTACTTATGATTAGCTATCTGCAGGGGTGGGGAATGTCTACGCTGCTTATGATTGGCTGTCTGCAGGGGTGGGGAATCTCTCAGCTACTTATGATTGGCTGTCTGCAGGGGTGGCGAATATCTCCCCTACTTATGATTGGCTGTCTGCAGGGGTGGGGAATCTCTCCCCTACTTATGATTGGCTGTCTGCAGGGGTGGGGAATCTCTTTGCTACTTATGATTGGCTGTCTGCAGTGACTGTTTCCTGGCGGGATTGCCCAAACTCATGCCTGAACCTTCCTGTTAGGGTGCATTAAGTGAACAGAGCCTCACATCCTCAGTGTGGCGATAAAAACTGACCCCCAATAACATTGTCTCCAATAAATTGCTAGCTGTGCCCTTTATAAAATGTGGAGCATAGGTAGAACGGTCACCGGCACCATCCAGAGACCTCTGGGCCGACTTACCACAACTTGCCCATAAGTGGACCTGTTGCCCATAGCAACTGTCCTCACTGATTAGGACTAGCTCCACTACAGAAAAACAAACATGTTTCAGCATTCCACAACAACCAATCAGATCATTGAGGGGGCGGATTCCTAAAAACTGCAGGTGCCAACAGCAACCAATCGGGTTCCAGCAGACTAATCTGGACTACCCTGGGCAGAGGAAGTGTAGTTGCCTGTGGCAACCGGCTTCCTTCAGGCCTAGAGGAAAAATGGAGCCAGTCCTCCGGGGGGAATGGAGGGAAGTGATTGGTGGCTACGAGCTTTGTCCGGGGAAGGTGTTATGTGATGTGATGCCGTACGACACACAGGCTGCCATGGCAAGCCGGCTCTGTACCCATGTGACCCCCCTCCGGGCTCCTCAGCGGAACCCTCCCACTCGGCATTTACCGTCCCCGCTTCTGTCCGCTCCTCCTCTCGCCCTTTACACCCGGAACTCTCCTTGCCTTGCTTTAACACACCGGAAGTCGCCCGGAGGAGTTTCCTTGGCGGACCGGACCCAGCCGGGAGGGGTTTCCGGTCTCTCTGCTTGTCCTTGTCTGTCAGTGGCTGGGAAGAATGTTGGCTGGAGTGCGGGCGGTACGGGGCCTGCTCCGGGGAGGTGAGACATGGAGGACACCTACCGACAGGAGAACCTCTGCTGTAACCCGTAGCAACCTTGATTAACCCAAGGCTCCCTTCTGTAACCCATAGCAACCTTTGCTCAGGAGAAGGACCTCTGCTGTCACCTATAGCTACCTTGCTTGACTGAAAAACCTTTGCTGTCACCCATAGCAACTTTGCCTGCAATAAGGGCCTCTGCTGTAAACAATAGCGGAAGGCTTATTTTTAAACCCATAGCAACGTTGCATGGTGTAAGACTCCCTGTTGTAACCTATAGCAACCTTGTTTGGTGGAAGGACCCGTTCTGTAACCTATAGCAACCTTGTTTGGCAGAAGGACCTGTTCTGTAACCTATAGCAACCTTGATTGGCAGATGGACCTGTTCTGTAACCTATAGCAACCTTGATTGGCAGATGGACCTGTTCTGTAACCTATAGCAACCTTGATTGGCAGAAGGACCTGTTCTGTAACCTATAGCAACCTTGATTGGCAGATGGACCTGTTCCGTAACCCATAGCAACCTTGATTGGCAGATGAACCTGTTCTGTAACCCATAGCAGCCTTGCTTGGGATAAAAGCGTATGCTGTAACCCATAGCTACCTTGCTTGGCAGAAGGTTTTCTGCTGTAACCCGTAGCAATTGTGATTGGCAAAAAGACCTTTACTGTAATCCATAGCAACCTTGCTCAGCATAAGGCTCCCTTCTGTAACCCATAGCAACCTTTGCTAAGCTACTTTGCTTAGCAGAAGGCTCTCTGCTGAAACCCATAGCAACCTTGCTTGGAATGATGACCTCTGCTGTAGCCCATAGCAACCTTCTTCAGCATAAGGACTTCTGCTGTAACCCATAGCAGTCTTCCTGAGCATAAGGCTCCATTCTGTAACCCTAAGCATTGCTTGACAGGCTGTAACCCATAGCACTCATGCTTAACATACGACTCCCTCTCTGTAACCTACATCCACCTTGCTTAACAGAGGGACCTCTGCTGTAACCTTTAGCTACCTTGTTTGGCAGAAGGCTCTCTGCTGTAACACCTAGCAACCTTGCTTGGAATGAGAGCATCTGCCGTAACCCATAGCAACCTTGATTAACCCAAGGCTCCCTTCTTTAACCCATAGCAACCTTTGCGCAGCAGAAGGACCTCTGCTCTAACCTATAGCTACCTTGCTTGACCGAACAACCTTGCCTGGAATAAGGACCTCTGCTGTAAACTATAGCAACCTACTTTGCCAGAAGGCTTATTTTTAAGCCCATAGCAACCTTGCCTGGTGTAAGACTCTCTGCTGTAACCCATAACAACCTTGTTTGGCAGGAGGACCTGTTCTGTAACCCATAGCTACCTTGCTTGGGATACAAATGTTTGCTGTAACCCATTGCTACCTTGCTTGGGATACAAATGTATGCGGTAACCCATAGCTACCTTGCTTGGGATACAAATGTTTGCTGTAACCCATTGCTACCTTGCTTGGGATACAAATGTATGCGGTAACCCATAGCTACCTTGCTTGGGATACAAATGTATGCTGTAACCCATAGCTACCTTGCTTTGGATAAAAGTGTATGCTGTAACCCATAGCTACCTTGCTTGGCAGAAGGTTTTCTGCTGTAACCCATAGCAACCGTGATTGACAAAGACCTTTACTGTTGCTCAGCATAAGGCTCCCTTCTGTAACCCATAGCAACCTTTGCTTAGCAGGAGGCTCTCTGCAGAAACCCATAGCAGCCTTGCTTGGAATAATGACCTCTGCTGTAGCCCATAGCAACCTTCTTCTGCTGTAACCCATAGCAGTCTTGCTGAGCATAAGGCTCCCTTTTGTAACCCTAAGCATTGCTTGACAGGCTTTTGCTGTAACCCATAGCACTTTTGCTTAACATAAAACTCCCTCGCTGTAACTTTTAGCTACCTTGTTTAGCAGAAGGACCTCTGCTGTAATGCATAGCAACCTTGCTTGGAATGAGAGCCTCTGCTGTAACCCATAGCAACCTTGCTCGGCCTAAGACTTATTTTCCTTAACCCATAGCAACCTTGCCTTGAAAAAGGGCCTCTGCTGTAAATGATGCAACCTACCTTGGCCCAAGGCTTCTTTTTAAACCCATAGCAACCTTGCAAGTTGTATTTTTTTTTTAATAGTTTTTTTGTTTTGTTTTTCTTTGTTTTAATTTTTTTTCACCTCTAAAGAGAGCACAAAAAATAACCAGTGTTGATCATATACAACAAAAAAAGCTATATTTGTGTGTGTGTGTGTGTGTGGGGGGCATACATTTCATTTATGTACAGCGTTGTATCACGACATAATTGTCAGGTAAAGTGACGCAGTGCAGTATAACAAAACATGTCCTGGTCATGAAGGGGGTTAAGTTTGGAGAAATTGCCGACATGAACACAGACAACAGTAATAATCTGTTTGGAGTTCTGTCTGATTTTCCCCGCTCAGCTTGTTTTTATTGGTGTTGTGTCCCTGTTAGATTTTCCATCACTTCCTGTTCCATTGTTACTTATATGGGAAATAAGGATCAGTCTTGCCTACATACAGCAATAACAACTTGACAGAGGATTCAGTATTTCCCCTTCTCATTCTGTCCAAAACTTTGAATTTTTTTTTTTGTTGTTGAAATTTCTGCTTTTAAACAGAGTTCCACCCAAAAATTTTAATTCTGTTGTTCAGATTCCTCCCCCCCCCCCCAGTGTCACATTTGGCACCTTTCAGGGGACAGCAGATGCCTATCTAATACAGGTATTTTCTCGAGTCGTCTTCCAGGACGGCACCTTGAGAGTAGACTGGCTTCACCTGACAGGAAACACAATCAAAAAGAGGTTTAAAAACCCCGCCCCTCCCCGTGCACCTCAGTTCATGATTGTGTTTCCCCCAGCGAAACGTTTTTTTGTTTTCTAAAAAGACCTAAGGCCTGGGGCTGGTGGTCCCCCTCTTGGAAGGTGAGCCATGGGTCCTGGGAGGCCTTGAGCTCAGTGAGGCTATTGCCTGTCCAGAGGGTCTCCCCGTATTGAGGGGGGGGGGGAGCTGAAGGAAAACTTTGTTTGGAAACCCCCCCCTGCTAGGTGTATCTGGGATAGTGGCTACCTCAGAACACCTAGGTGGCTGGAATCCCTCTCTCCCGAGCGTCCTCCTACCTGCTGGGCCGGGTAAAGATGCATTTCCGCGCTGTAGACTCGGCTGCTGTTCTCCCAGGCTCGTTTCTCGGTGGAGCCAGCATTTCGACGCTGCATCGATGGCGGCGCATGGTGATGACGCACTTCCAGTTCCGGTCTTCACCAAAATGGCGGCCGCCATCGGCGTTAGCTCACACGCACGGAGCGCAGCAGGGGAGAGAGTGGCGCCCGATTCGACGGTGCCATGGAGCGTGAGGACCGCCCGGCACTAACCGCTGCTGCAGAGGAATCCACCAGGGGTGAGTCTACCTCCAGAAACTGCATTGGGGCACTTGGACTGGGTCCTTATTCCCCACACACCCCCCTTCCCTTCCCCTACTCCTTTTGTATTAAAGCCTCTGTCTTTTACTTTCAGGGGAAGAGGTTACTGCCCAGGGGGAGGCTTCTAGTGTTTCTGCTAAACATACATCTAAAGCTAAAAGATGTGGGAATTGTAGCATTAAGCTAGCCACAGACTATTCCAAGCTTTTGTGTGCTAAGTGCATTCAAAAACTCACAGGGAAGGAAACTTCGCTAATAATGAAAGAATTCCTGACGGTTCAGTCAGAGATGCTTTCCACATTAAAGGAGTTTAAGGAAGTCCTAAAAACCAAAGAACCTGATCCCATAGCAGCTGGACCCTCCTCACAGGAAAGCTTATCCACCTCGGCTCCAAAATTGTTGAGGGCTAGGGACGTTCTTCTATCAGACTCTGAGGATTCGGAGGCTCAGGAAGAAGGTCTCATTGATAGCCAGACAGATGAGGAGGATGAAGATGCTAGATCAGGCAAATTCATTTTTTCAGCGGATGACATGGGTGGTTTACTGGCGGCTATCTATACCTCTGAGGGGATTCAGCAGCCGGCCGAACTAGTGTCAGCGCAGGATAAGATGTACCAGGGTTTGGCTAAACCCCAGCCAAAGGTTATCCCAGTTCACCAATCTCTTCAGGACTTAGTTCTAAGAGAGTGGGCTGAACCTGAAAAGAAGTTACTAAAGTACAAAACCTGGAAAAGGCGCTGTCCCTTTAAGGAGGAACTAGAAAACAAGGGCCTGGGAGGCTAATGCAGCAGCCCTTGGGCCCGCCCTGGCCTCATCCTGCATTGCCAGGAATACGGATACCTGGCTATCCAGGATGTTGGAACATATCCCACAGACTTCAAAGTTTAAGGATATCCGAGATTCCCTTAGAGTCATAGGTAGCGCTGTCGCCTATCTAGCAGACGCATCAATTGAGTCCGCTCGAGCCTCTGCTAAAACGGGCGCTCTTATTAACGCCTCAAGAAGGGCACTATGGCTCAAAACATGGGAAGGAGATTTGGCCTCCAAATCTCGTCTCTGTGCCCTGCCCTTTGAGGGATCCCTCCTCTTTGGGACAGGTTTAGACCAGGCTCTAACTAGGGCCTCAGAAAAGGGTAAACGGTTCCCTCCCAAACCTAAACAAAATAGGAGGAGATTTTTTCGAGGCCCCCAGAATAAAAACCGACCTTCAGACCGAAGAGCGGCCTTTAATAGGAGGTGGATCACAGGAAAGGATAAACCAAAAGGGGGAATCCTTTTCCCTGATCCTAAACCCGCTGGGAAAGACTCCAAGTGACTCAAGAGTCGGGGGAAGGCTCTCCCGATTTTTTCCAGCTTGGGAAAGCATAACGCGGAGTCCTCATATTTTGCAGATAGTGAAGGAAGGCTACAGATTGGAATTCCGCCATCTTCCCCCACCAATTTTCCTCCTCACTCATTTACCCCAAAATCCCCTCAAAGCGGCAAGCCTTCTAGGGAATGTGTCAGACCTAGCACAACAGGGGGTCATAGTCCCAGTTCCGGTAGACCAACAGGGTCAGGGGGTGTACTCTCACATTTTCGTAGGACCAAAACCCTCTGGAAAATTCCGTCTAATCATCAACTTAAAACCCCTGAATACTTATCTCCTCTACAAGAGGTTCCGCATGGAGAACATTTACAGTCTCAAAGGACTTCTTTTAGAAGGGGTATTTATGATAACCATAGACCTGAAGGACGCCTACCTCCATGTCCCCATTTACCAGGACCATCAAAGATTCCTGAGATTCGCCATTGTTTCCCCTCAGGGGATCCAACACTGGCAATTCACCGCTCTTCCCTTTGGGCTTGCCTCCAGCCCAAGAGTTTTCACGAAGGTGCTAGCAGAGGTGGTCGCCTTTCTACATCTGAAGGGCATCTCCCTTGTTCCCTACCTCGACGATCTGCTGCTGTTCAATCCCAGTCGAGCACTTCTTCTCACGGACCTGACCACCGTCCTGACTACACTGGAATCCTTAGGATGGATTATAAACAGAGAAAAATCTTCTCTCCTCCCAGAACAGAGAAAGACCTATCTGGGATTCTTAATAGATTCCTTAGAGAAAAAGCTTCTCCTACCAGTAGACAAGGTCCAGAGACTCATCTCAGTGGTCAGGTCTGTCAGGGGAACAGCAGATATTTCACTCAGGGAGATCATGAGGTTGTTGGGACTTATGACCTCATGCATCCCAGCAGTTCCGTGGGCCCAGCTCCACTACAGGCCACTACAGGCCTTCCTCCTCTCCTCCTGGGACGGGAAGGAAACATCCCTAAACTCCACGGTCTCCATTCCAGAGTCGGTAAAGAACACTCTAGAGTGGTGGCTCATTCCTCGGAACTTGGGAAGAGGCCTTCAGTGGAACCAGTCAAACCCCCTCAGGATAACCACGGATGCCAGCTCCTGGGGATGGGGAGCCCACATGGCGGGCCTACAGGCCCAGGGTTCCTGGGATCGACACCAAAGGGAGTCGTCTTCCAACTTCCGAGAATTATCAGCGGTCGGAAGAGCCTTGGAAGCGTTCGAGGAGAGAATCCTGAACCAAGAAATACAAATTCTCTCCGACAACGCGACCACGGTGGCGTTTCTGAACCATCAGGGAGGCACCAGGTCCCGTTCGCTCCTAAGGTTGTCCCTAGAAATTCTAGGCTGGGCAGAACAGAGGGTCCGCTCCCTGTCAGCAGTTCACATCAGGGGAGTCCTAAACCTAGAAGCGGACTTTCTAAGCCGCCAACCCATTCTCCAGGGAGAGTGGGAACTAAGTCAGGAGGTCTTCGATTGGGTATGTCTTCATTTCGGCAACCCAGAAATAGACCTCTTTGCTCACAGGAGGAACAAGAAGATAGAAAGGTTCTTCTCCCTCTCCCGGGATCAGGGATCGGAGGGTGTGGACGCGTTGGCCCAGGCCTGGACATTTTACCTAGCCTATGCCTTCCCTCCCCTGAATCTGATCCCGAGGGTATTACAAAAACTGAGTCGTTCACAAGGGAAGCTGATCCTGATCGCTCCCTGGTGGCCCAAAAGATCTTGGTTTCCAATGTTAGAACAGTGGTCAGTCCTTCCTCCCCTCCCTCTCCCGGTCCGGGTGGACCTTCTGCGGCAGGGACCGATCTTTCACCCAGAGCCAGGCTTTTTCAGCCTGACGGCCTGGTACTTGAGAGGTGGAACCTGCAGCGGAAGGGTTGCTCAGAGAAGGTAATAGATACCCTCTTAGCGAGTCGTAAGGAAGTTACCAGGAAGATCTATGCCAAGACCTGGGGGGTGTTTTCACGCTGGTGCGCAGCAAGACAAGCCCCACTACCCGAAATATCAGTTATCTTGGAGTTCCTTCAGGAAGGGGTAAATCTAGGGCTAGCTACAAGAACCCTAAGAGTACAGGTTGCCGCCTTGTCCTACTTTTTAGACAAAAGGCTGGCCCTGGATCCTCTTATTAAGAGGTTCCTAACGGCCAGGGATAGGTTGTCACCTATACAAATATCCAGAGTTCCCCCTTGGGACCTCTCCCTGGTGTTAGACCAGCTATCCAAACCTCCGTTTGAACCGATAGACAGCATTCCGGTTAGGCTGTTAGTATTTAAATTCTCCTTTCTTTTGGCCATCACCACGGCCAAAAGAATAGGAGACATGCAAGCGCTCTCAATCAAAGAGCCTTATTTTCGTTTATTCGAGGACAGGGTAATCCTAAGTCAGGATCCCCTGTACCTACCTAAGGTGGCAACGAAGTTTCATAGGTCACAAGAAGTTATACTTCCTTCTTTTTGCGCAAACCCACAGAATGAAAGAGAACGAACCTTTCATTGTTTGGATGTAAGACGCTGTTTGTTAATTTATTTAGAAAGGGTGAGCGAGTTCAGACGCTCATCACACTTGCTAATCAACTTTTCAGGACAGAAAAGGGGTTGCCAAGCATCTAGAGCCTCCATATCTAGATGGATAAGACAGGCAATTTCAATAGCATACAGTAAGGCTGGCAAAACAGTACCTAAAGTGAAGGCACATTCCACGAGATCTATAGCAACCTCCTGGGCAGAGAGAGCAGGAGTTTCAGTGGAACAAATCTGTAGATCAGCAACGTGGTCAAGCCAGAACACCTTTCTAAAACACTACCGAGTGGAACTCCTGTCACCCCAAGACTTGACGTTTGGCAGAAGAGTCCTGCAGGCAGTGGTCCCGCCCTAAGGTAGGCCTGAGGGTTACTTGCTTATCTCTCAAGGTGCCGTCCTGGAAGACGACTCGAGAAAATACCAGTTACTCACCGGTAGCTGTTTTTCTATGAGTCTTACAGGACGGCAGGCCTATTTCCCACCCTGATGACTTTGTATGGTTTGTATTTTCATATACTGGTTCCCGTGCTCTTATGGTGGTTACTTTATCACGAACTGAGGTGCACGGGGAGGGGCGGGGTTTTTAAACCTCTTTTTGATTGTGTTTCCTGTCAGGTGAAGCCAGTCTACTCTCAAGGTGCCGTCCTGTAAGACTCATAGAAAAACAGCTACCGGTGAGTAACTGGTATTTGCTCCCACTTCCGGCAAAAGATCGCCGCAGTATCCACGGCGATCTACGCCATGTCCCCCCCCCCCCCACGCTGTCTTCTGGGAGACGCACAGGTCCCAGAAGACAGCACGGACCACTCAGAATGCACAGCGTGACTCGCACGTGTGCAGTAGTCAACCAGGCTGTGAATCGCTATCACTCCCTGATTCCCTTACCTGCAATGCCGGTGTTCTAGCGAGAAGTCCGGGTCGTCATATGCAGTATTGATAGCACAACCGCTGATTTTTACAATCAGCTGTTGTGTTGATGAGACGGCGCCTGCGCACAATAGCGGCCACTGCTCGGTAGAACACCGCGCATTCCTGAGGCACGTTTATGTTGGTGAGGGACGGATTTTTACATGATGGGGGCGGATTATTAAATGATGAGCAGTCCTGCTAAGATGGGGGCGGATTTTCCACCGGAAATCTGATGTCTGTATAAAGCTTTAGAGTCTTACTCCTACTGCTCAAATTGGGTTTTTACCATGCCTGTCTGTGTAAGCCCACTGAGCCTTAAAATACTTCTGAAATCAAGAAAATGGTTTTCTTTTTGGTTGGCTTTGGTCTTGCATGTGTACTTCATAAGCTTTGCATGCCATCATTTGTTGTTTGAATGGGAATCCTAACTGGTTGTCCTTTAATTTCCAGCTTCTGCCCTCCGTGTGCTCCCCCAAATACGCTGCCAAGGCACTACTTCAGAGACAAAGCGTAAGTTGCCATTTATTTTAAAGGCTTTAAACATGTAATTTAAAAAGACAATTATGCTACTAATTTGTTTTGGGCTCCTTTCACACAAATGTGAACCGTTCAGATCCACCTTGAGGTTTTTTCCATATACCTCTATGGAGCGTCTGATGTCAGCTGTGACCTGTCCGCTGAGACCCGATCAGCCCCGATCCGATCTGCTAAAATGTGACAGATGCAAACCCTATTTTGCATCCGTTTGGCGGATCGGATGAAAACAGACGGTTCTTTTTCATCCAATCCCCCATAGGCGAGAGCGGAGATCTGACTGGTGTGCAGAGAAAGACCTGTCATCTGCCGGCTCAGCGGGGATCAACGGAGCGATCCCCGCTGAGCAAGCACATTTAAAAGCGGGATCCGCATTTATGAAAGGGGCCTTATGTTTTAAAGTATTTGTAAAGGTTTCTCTTCTTTTTTTTTTTTTTTAATAACAAACATGGTATACTTGCATGCTCTGTGCATTGGTTTTGCATAGAGCAGCCCCAAACATCTTCATCTGGGTTCCTCCGCCAGCACTTGTAGCTCCCCCTGCCTCCCAAGTGCCCCCATAGCAAGCGGATTGTGTGACCTTGATTCTGAGCTGCGCTGTGTTGACACATATAGTGCTGTTTAGCCCCACCCCCGGTCCCTGTTCACTGGATTTGATTGATGGCAGCAGGAGCCAATGGCTCCCGCTGCTCTCACTGAGTCTTGTGAAGAGAGGGAGAGAGCAGACCCAACTGCTTTTGGGCACATTACTGGACTGAGATCGGACTCGGGTAAGTATTTTGGAGGGCATGGGGGGAGCTGCAGATGAAAGGTTTTATTCCTTAAAGGGGTTGTAAAGGTATAATTTTTTTTTTTTTTCCTAAATAGCTTCCTTTACCTTAGTGCAGTCCTCCTTCACTTACCTCATCCTTCCATTTTGCTTTTAAATGTCCTTATTTCTTCTGAGAAATCCTCACTTCCTGTTCTTCTGTCTGTAACTACTCACAGTAATGCAAGGCTTTCTCCCTGGTGTGGAGTGTCGTGCTCGCCCCCTACCTTGGACTACAGGAGAGTCAGGATGGTCTCTACGTTGCAGATAGAGAAAGGAGCTGTGTGTTGGTGGGCGTCGTAACTCTCCTGTATTCACATTACATGTGAGGTATAGCCGAAAACATTAGAGCGAGATCAATAATTCTAGTGTTAGGCTCCATACTCACTATTAGATTTTCTTCAGATTTACCAAAACCATGTGGTGCAAGAGTCTGCCTGATTGCATACAAATTGAAACTCTTTAGGTTTGACCTCATATGGTTTTGGTAAATCCCAAAGATAAAAATCTGCAGAAAATCTATTAGCGTGTATGGGGTTTTAGACCTCCTCTGTAACTCCAAACAGGTAACCTGTAAAAGCGTTTTAAAGGATCACCTATGGAGATTTTTAGGCACCATAGTTTGTTGCCATTCCACGAGTTTGCGCAATTTTAAAGCGTGACATGTTGGGTATCCATTTACTCGGTGTAACATTATCTTTCAGAATTTACAAAAAAATTGGGGTAAATATTGTGTTTTGTTTTTCATTAAAGTGTATTTTAAAAAAAAAATGCTGCACAAATACAATACTCCTAAAAAAAATTACAATAATCGCCATTTTATTCCCTAGGGTCTCCGCTAAAAAAAAATGTATAATGTTTGGGGGTTACAAGTAATTGTCTAGCAAAAAATACTGATTTACGCTTGTAAACAAAGGGCTAGATTCACATAGATCCGCGTGACCTATGTGATTTAAGATGCGCCGCCGCAAGTTTGAGAGGCAAGTGGGTAATTCACAAAACACTTACCTCCAAACTTGCGGCGGCGGATCGTAAATCCCCCGGCGGAATTCAAATTCCGCGGCTAGGGGGAGTGTACTATTTAAATCAGGCGCGTCCGCGCGCCGATTTAAATGCGCATTCGCCGTCCGCGAATTTTCCCGGCGTGCATTGCTCCCAATGACGTCGCTAGGACGTCATTGGTTTCGGCGTGAGCGTAACTGGCGTCCAGCGCGTTTGTGAATCGGCGTACGCAAACGACACAGGAATATCGGCCATATTTAACATTGGCTGTGCCTCATAGAAGCAGGGGTAACTATACGCCGGGAAAACCCTTACACAAACGGCGTAAAGTGACTGCGTACGTTCGTGAATTGGCGTATCTCGCTGATTTACATATTCTCTGCGTAAGTCAACGAGAACGCCCCTAGCGGCCATTTTTAAATTGCAGTTAAGATCCGACGGTGTAACACAGTTACACCTGTCGGATCTTAGGCATATCTGTGCGTAACTGGTTCTATGAATCAGTGGCATAGATACGACCGGCCTAACTCAGAGATACGACGGCGTATCAGGAGATACACCGTCGTATCGCTTTGTGAATCTAGCCCATTGTGTCAGAAAAAGCCTGATCTTGGACTGTTTAAACTTGAAATTTGTAAGCTGCTATTTCTGATTTTTTTTTTTTTTTATTTTTTTTTTTTTGTAATGAAAATGCAATTTGCCTGGCTGTCCAACAGGCATTACAAACCTGGAACAAATATGCAGATTGTTTTTTTATATCCGTTGCTGCATATTTGTTCTGGAACAAAGTATTGGAAATCAAGCAGACTTTATTCCTGTCTGTGCCCCATAAGGGAGATTTCTGCTTACTATAGGTGTCTGGTGAAGGTGGCTCTCTGTGGGCATACATACTAAAGACATTGGAACACCATGGGGCTTCCATTTCTGAAAATGGTAGATGCCTGTCTGTTGCCAACTTCAGAATGTTTTAGTCACAGTCCAGACTGTAAATGAGTGTCAGAACTACTCATCTCTATACCTGTCCCAGGTCAGCAACTGGATCAGCATTGAAATCAAAGCTTCACATAGAGATCCAAGTAATTAGCTTTCTCAAGGGAGCATTTAGCGATGGCAACTTCCATTAACCATTAAGCTAAAGGACCCGGACAGTTTTTGCGATTCGGGACACCGAAAAAAACACCGAAAAAAAAAAATTTCCTCAGTTTAGGCCGATACGTATTCTTTTACCTATTTTTGGTAAAAAAAATCGCAATAAGAGTTTATCGGTTGGTTTGCGCAAAATTTATAGCGTTTATAAAATAGGGGATAGTTTTATTGCATTTTTATACATTTTTTTTTTTTTTTTTTTGTCCTTGACTGCGACATTATGGCGGACACTTTTGATAATTTTGACACATTTTTGAGACTATTGTGCAGTTCGGGAGTTAACCACAAGGGGGCGCTGAAGGGGTTATGTATGACCTTATCTGTGTTTCTAACTGTAGGGGGTGTGGCTGTAGGTGTGACGTCCTTGATTGTGATTCCCTATATAAGGGAACACACGATTGATAACGGCGCCACAGTAAAGAACGTGGAAGCTGTGTTTACACACCGCTCTCCCCGTTCTTCAGTTTCGGGGACCGATCGCAGGACTCCAGCGGCGATCGGGTCCCGCGGTCACGGTGCTTCGGACCGGGTCGCGGGAGCGCGCATCGACCCACGGCTGGGCACTTAAAGAGCACATACCTGTACGTGCTTGTGCCCAGCCGTGCCATTCTGCCGACGTATATGTGCAGGAGGCGGTCCTTAAGTGGTTAATCATGCCAGGGACCTTTTAAATTTGACCAAGATTCAAACCCTCTGTTATCTAAAACTGAAAAAACTGAGTTATAACTCTCGTGTCATTTGTTTCCTTGTGCTCTTATTGATCTTTCTTTTTTCAGCTACGGTTCGGCCTGCCGATAAAGTGTTACAGAATCAGCTGTCAGCGTTTGGGGAATATGTGTCTGAAATTCTGCCGAAGTATGTTCAGCACGTGCAGGTTAGTAGGGTAAAGCTTTACACACACACACACACACACACACACACACACACACACACACACACACACACACACACACACACACACACAAATAATCTAGCAGATTTCCCTATGCACACTATACAGCGTCTCTTTCTGTGGCTGTTGTATTCTGACAGCTGTACCCAGCGGCTGTTAGAGAGCGGCTGCATATGATTGGATGCAGCTGATGTTAAGCCAACCATTTTTCCTCAAGCTCCTCCGAAGGATTTCATGCTGGAGGTGACTGACGGGGCCACCAGCATATTAGAAGTCTAGTTCCTTATTTTTGTAACATAATTGATTGACTACAGTGTTTCTCTAGACGGTGGCCTGTCGGGGGTGGGCCTGCTGTGAAATTGTTACCATGTACTGCCAAATTATTCCAATCTTGCAAGAAAGCCTTCAGGTGGCAGTTCTCTCTTCATTCACACCTCAGCGTTTTGTAGCTCAATACTTGAAGCTTGAGGATGCTCAGCAAGCAAAATCCCATTCATTTCAATGGCCCTTCACATCTGAGCAGGAACAGGGGCTATTGAAATGAATGGGATTTTGCTTGCAGCCTCAAGCTTCGAGCTACGAAACACTCAGGTGGGAATTGGGCTACTTTCACACCTAAGCGTTGTGCTGTCAACGCTTTACCGTTGTTTTGCGGCGCTATTCGGCCGCTAAGGGGGGCGATTTTTAACCCCCGCTAGCGACTGAAAAAGGGTCAAAACCGATCGCAAAGCGCCGCTTTGCTGGCGGTTCGGTGGCGCTGCCCATTAATTTCAATGGGCAGGGGCGGTGTATACACCGCTCCTACAGCACCTCAAAGATGCGGCTGGCAGGACTTTTTTAAGCGTCCTGCCAGCGCACCAATCGAGTGTGGAAGCCCTCGGGCTTTCACACCAAAGTGAAAGGAGCAGCTCTTTCAGGGTGCTTTGCAGGCGCTATTTCTCCCTCGTCTTCCAGGACGGCACGCTGAGAGTAGACTGGCCACCTGACAGGAAACACAATCAAAAAAGAGGTTAAAAGGCCCCACCCTTCCCATGTGCCTCAGTTTCTGATTGTGTTTCCCCTACAGCGAAACAGTTTTTTATTTTCAAGCTGACCTAAGGCCTGGGGCTGGTGGTCCCCCCCCCCGGAGTCTAGACCACAGGTACTGGGTGCTTTTGGGTCCGGTCAAGGTGCTTGCACTTTCCCGGGGGGGTATCCCTTCTTTATGGTCTAGGGAGGCTGAAAGTGCTAACTAAGAAGAGTGCCTCCCTGGACGCCAGAGCCTCCTAGCTAGCAGGGCTTCCCTAGTGCTCTGAGGCGGCCGTACCTCTCTCCCCCCCCCGTCTTCCCTCCTACCTTACAGGGAGACTTCCCCTCTGCAGCGTGGTGTCGGCTGGGCTGGGCGCCGCTCCGAGCGGCGCCGTCACTTGCTGGGCGCGTATTGATGATGCGCACGCTGTCCGACGGCGTGACGTCACTCCGCCCCTGCAAGATGGCGGCCTCCACCGACGGATGCCACATTTCGCTGCAGAGCACAGCAGAGGCAGAGCAACACGCAGCCGGGGAGAGAGAAGGGCCGGACGCCCTCATCTTGTTGTAGAACCTCAGCTGTGAGAGTATGTTGCTAATGGGCCTTTCTATTTTACATTATGTTTTAGGAGAGGACCCTTCTGCCCAGGGGGAAGCCAGTAGATCTACTAAACCCCTTAAAAAGATTAAGAAATGTGGGAATTGTAATGATAAGCTCCCGACAGACTATAGCAAACCCTTTTGCTCCAAGTGTATCCTTAAACTAGCTGGGAAAGAGACCTCGCAAATCATGAAGGATTTTCTCTCTGTGCAGTCAGAAATGCTCGCCACTCTCAAGGATTTTAAATCTTCCTTGAAAAGTAGGGAGTCTGATCCCCCTGTACCTGGTCCTTCGTCTCAGGAGGGATCCACTTCTGCACGGCTGGGTTCCCGCCAGCGAACTAGGAAGGCTCCTTCCTCTGACTCCGAGGATTCTGAGGTCACTCTTCAAGAAGAGGGCCTGGTGGAAAGCCAGGCGGAGGAAGAGGACGAGGATGCCAGGTCTGGGAAATATATATTTTCCGCAGATGATATGGAGGGTCTTCTCGCAGCCATTTACGCCTCTGAGCAGATCCAACATCCGGCGGAGCAGGTTTCAGCCCAGGACAGGATGTATTTGGGTTTAATTAAGCCTCAGTCTAAGACTATCCCAGTGCATCAATCCCTCAAGGATATTATCCGGAGGGAATGGGCTGAGCCAGAAAAGAAACTTCCCAAGTTTAAGACCTGGAAACGCCGCTGCCCCTTTAAAGATGAGGTGGAGGATACCTTTTTTAAAGTTCCTCGTCTTGACGCATCTTTAGCTCAGGTCTCTAGACAATCCGATCTCTCTTTTGAGGATGCAGGGAGTTTAAGGGATGCCATGGATAGGCGTGCTGATACCTCCCTCCGTAGAGCCTGGGAAGCCAATGCAGCCGCTTTGGGTCCTGCGTTAGCTTCAGCATGCGTCGCAAGGAACACTGCCGCTTGGACTTCCAGGCTGTTAGATCATCTAGCAAGTTCTTCCAAGTCTAGGGAAACTCAAGAGTCCCTCCAGGTGATCGGCAGTGCGGTAGCCTATTTGGCAGACGCAGCTATTGAGACGGTTCGCGCTTCAGCCAAGACTGGAGCACTTATTAATGCTTCTAGGAGAGCTGTCTGGCTGAAAACTTGGAGGGGCGACCTTGCGTCAAAAAAACGCTTGTGTGCGATTCCGTTTGAGGGTTCCCTCCTGTTCGGCACCGCATTAGATCAGGCCCTAGCGAGATCCTCTGAAAAAGGAAATAAATTTCCCTCCAAACCTAGAGCAAATAGGGGGAAGTTTTTTCGTCCCAACCAGAGGAAAAACCCCCCCCCAGGGAAGAAATCGGCACCCGGCAGGCGCTGGGGGTTTGGAAAGGATAAGCCAAAGAGTGGGATCCTTTTTTCCAGCCCCAAGCCTGGTGAAAAGGATCCCAAGTGACGAGAGGGTAGGGGGCAGGCTCTCCAGGTTCCTTCCCGCTTGGGAGGAGATAACCAGGAGTCCTCACGTCCTTCAGATCATCAGGGAAGGTTACAGGCTAGAATTCCGCCAGTTTCCTCCCCCCATTTTTCTCCTCACACACCTACCAAGCGATCCTCGCAAAGCCGCTGGACTTTCCCAGAACGTTGCCAGCCTGGCCGAACAGGGAGTCATAGTCCCAGTCCCTCCAAATCAAGAGGGCCAGGGAGTATACTCCCATATTTTTGTCGTTCCCAAACCACTCGGGAAATTCAGATTGATCATCAATCTCAGACCCCTAAATGTTCATCTTCAATACAAAAAATTTCGTATGGAGAATGTGTACAGTCTCAGGGGCCTCTTGTTAGAAGGCGTGTTCATGGTGACAGTAGACTTGAGGGATGCTTACCTTCACGTTCCTATTTGTCCGGATCACCAGAGATTCCTCAGATTCGCCCTCACCTCTGCCCAAGGAGTTCAGCACTGGCAGTTCTCGGCCCTCCCCTTCGGACTGGCTTCCAGTCCGAGGGTGTTTACGAAGGTCCTGGCAGAGGTGATGGCTTTTCTACATTTAAAGGGGATCTCCCTCGTCCCTTACTTGGACGACCTTTTGCTCTTCAACCTGAGTCGGGATCAGCTCCTTCTGGACCTGGCCACTGTCATAACCACCCTGGAATCCCTTGGTTGGATCGTGAACAGGGAGAAGTCTTCTCTCCTTCCAGAACAAAGGAAGATGTACCTAGGTTTTCTTATAGACTCCCTAGAAAGGAAGCTTGTCTTATCCCAAGACAAAGCACAGGGTCTTATGACAGCGGTCAGGTCCCTAGTGGCGGCTGTAGATTCCTCTTTCAGAGAAATCATGAGGTTGTTGGGACGGATGACTTCGTGCATCCCGGCAGTTCCTTGGGCACAACTCCACTCAAGGCCCCTGCAGGCCTTCCTTCTCTCATCTTGGGGGGGAACGGAAGAGACGTTGGATACCAGGGTCAGTATCCCGGTTCCAGTAAAAGACACCTTACAATGGTGGCTATTGCCCCAGAACCTTTTAAAGGGTCGTCTGTGGAGTCAGGTCAACCCGATCAAAGTCACTACAGATGCCAGCAGCTGGGGGTGGGGAGCCCATACGGAGGAACTTCGAGCCCAGGGTTCTTGGAATCCCCAGCAAAGGCGGGCTTCTTCCAACTACCGGGAGTTATTGGCGGTTGGGGAGGCTCTGGAAGCCTTCGAGGAGAGAATTCAGGGCCGAGAGGTCCTAGTCCTCTCCGACAACGCGACTACGATCGCCTTTCTCAACCGGCAGGGGGGCACCAGGTCACACTCTCTCCTAGCCCTCTCCCTGAGGATCCTAAGTTGGGTAGAACAGAGGGTGCCCTCTCTTCTAGCGGTCCATATAAGAGGGACCCTCAATCTGGAGGCCGATTTTCTGAGCCGCCAGCCCATCCTTCAGGGGGAATGGGAATTATGCCCGGAGACCTTCAGCTGGATTTGCCAACAGCTCGGTCGCCCAGAAGTAGACCTCTTTGCGTGCAAGGGGAACAAAAAGGTGAGCAGGTTCTTTTCCCTCTCCCGAGAGCAGGGTTCACTGGGGGTGGATGCGTTGGCTCAACCCTGGAGATTCCGGTTGGCCTACGCCTTTCCTCCCTTGAATCTCATCCCAAGGGTTCTGCAAAAATTGAACGCCTCAGACACCAACCTGATTTTAATCGCTCCTTGGTGGCCCAAGAGGTCCTGGTTCCCCACCCTGAAACATTGGGCTCTAGCTCCCCCGCTTCCTCTCCCTCCCCGGGCGGGTCTTCTGCGGCAGGGGCCGGTCTCTCATCCGAACCCAGAATTCTTCAGCCTGACGGCATGGCTCTTGAGAGGTGGAACCTGCAGCAGAGAGGCTGTTCGGAAAAGGTGATAGGAACCCTGTTGGCTAGTCGCAAGAAAGTCACCAGACTCATCTATGCAAGAATCTGGGGGGTCTTTTCGCGCTGGTGCTCCGCGAAACAGATCTCCTACCCTGACATCCCCGTCATCCTGGATTTCCTCCAGGATGGGGTGGAACTAGGCTTAGCCACTAAGACCTTGAGAGTCCAAGTTACGGCCTTGTCCTATTTTTTGGACAGGAGCCTTTCTGGGGATCCTCTTATTAGGAGGTTTCTGACAGCCAGGGACAGACTTTCCCCTATAAAAGTCTCTAGAGTTCCCCCTTGGGACCTCTCCCTAGTCTTGAATCAGCTATCTAAGGCACCATTCGAACCTATAGATAGTATTCCAATTAAATTACTTTCCTTTAAATTTACTTTTTTGTTGGCTATCACGTCTGCCAAAAGAATTGGAGACATGCATGCTTTTTCCATTAAGGAACCCTTTCTTCGGGTTTTTGAAGACAGGGTGGTACTGAGTCAGGATCCTCTGTACCTGCCCAAAGTGGCAACTAAGTTCCACAGATCCCAGGAGGTAGTCCTCCCTTCGTTTTGCGCAGATCCCAAGAATGAGAAGGAGGCTACTTTTCATTGCTTGGACGTAAGACGTTGTCTTTTGATTTATTTAGAGAGGGTAAGTGAGTTTAGGAATTCCCCTCATCTTTTGGTTAATTTTTCTGGTCAGAAAAAGGGTCAGCAGGCAACAAAAGCTTCTATATCCAGATGGATCAGGCAGGCTATTTCTTTATCCTACACCTTAGCGGGTAGACCAGTTCCTGTTATCAAGGCCCATTCCACCCGATCACTGGCAGCCTCCTGGGCAGAAAGAGCAGGAGCTTCCATAGAACAAATATGTAAAGCGGCGACCTGGTCAAGCCAGAATACGTTCGTCAGACATTACAGAGTCGAACTGCTGTCACCGCAAGATCTGATGTTTGGTAGGAAGGTCCTACAGACGGTGGTCCCGCCCTAAGGTAGGCCCAAAGATTGCTTGCTTTTCTCTCAGCGTGCCGTCCTGGAAGACGAGGGAGAAATGACCAGTTACACTTACCGGTAGCTGGATTTCTACGATGTCTTACAGGACGGCAGGCCTACTTCCCTCCCTGTTATTTACTGCTATTCGGAGTTATTTTTTTATTAGGTCCTAGGACCGTGTTCTAATAGCGGTTACTTATCTACAAACTGAGGCACATGGGAAGGGTGGGGCCTTTTAACCTCTTTTTTGATTGTGTTTCCTGTCAGGTGGCCAGTCTACTCTCAGCGTGCCGTCCTGTAAGACATCGTAGAAATCCAGCTACCGGTAAGTGTAACTGGTCATTTTTAGCGCTATATCGCCTGCAATGAACCTCAGTGTGAGAGTAGCCTTAGAGCTAGCATGCTGAAATTTGGACCGTTGCAGTTCTGCCATTTATATGTATAATAAAGTGGTTCAGTGGCTAATACCCAAGGCCTGTTAACAGAAAATTAGAGGGAATCTCCCCATTGAGGTCACATATATTATTTTAAAATCTGACATATGTTCTAACCCCACTCTTGCCAAAATGGGTGTGGTGAGGTGGAGTTGTGAGAGTTGGGTTGTAATGTTTCCGTTGTTTCAACTAAAGCGTTTATAGTGTACTGATGCCCTCTGGCTCATAGACTGGTGCTAGGGATATATATATATATATATATATATATATATATATATATATATATATATATATATATATATATATATATATATATATAAGCATTATACTTGCCTGCTCTGTCCAGTTGTTTTGCACAGAGTGGCCCCGAACCTCCTCTTTTGAGATCCCCTGCTGGAGCTCTAAGCTTTTAACCCCTCCTGAGTCTCCCCCCTATAGCAAGCTGCTTGCTATGGGGCACTCATACCAGCTTGCTCCCAAGTTGGGCTATTTGTGTCCATGGATACATGCTCCCTTCTCGCAGGATTTGATTGACAGCAGCAGGAGCCAGATAGACTACTGCAGGGCAGCCGGTCTGGCCTGGACCACAATACATGGTCTGTCTCTTCTGGGTAAAGGGGGGTAACAAGCATATTACACAATTGAGAGTAACACAAATTACTGGTTATGGCATATGCTTCACATATAGGTTGACATGTAAATAATATGTGGTAAAACAAACAATGCCAAGACCTATAGTAATAAGCAGTGAGGTGGCACAATAAAATATAGTGGAGAAGAAAGGAAAAGAGAGAGGGGGAATGACCATAAGGTGGTCAGAAAAAGACGAGGAGAGGAGGACCGAGCAGGAGCAAATCTCAAAGGCCAAAAAAAATAAAAAAATAAAAGATAAGAAGGCTAGCGGACAAAGAATAGCTCTGAAGCCAACTGTCGGAGAGAGGCTTGAAAGGTGCTTAAGGGTTCTCTCTACCATCCTAATGGAGGACTATGATGGTGTGGTCAGTGAACCACCATTAGATGATAAAATCTCTGAGGGCATTCGAAGTGGAGAAATGGATCCAAATATACCATAAATATTTATATTTCTCAAAGGTGTCATTGTCCAACGCTAACGTTTCATTCATGCGCATGATGTCGTTCACCGTGTAAACCCACAAGGATCCGCAGTTTGATTCAGACTGCGACTTTCTATGTGATTATATTTTAATTGCTGTGTAACCAATGACTGTTTTTGTTTCTTAGGTGACTTGCTTTGGAGAATTGGAAATCATGATCCATCCGGATGGGGTTATACCAGTCTTAACGTTTCTTCGTGACCACACAAATGCTCAGTTCAAAAACATGGCTGATTTGACTGCTGTGGATATCCCAACCAGAGAGAATCGCTTTGAGGTGAGTTCTGGAAGTTGGCAGCAAAATTGTCAGGTCGCTTGCATACTATCGGGCACCAAAATATATATATATTTTTTTATTGGGGTTTTCTAGTTTTTTACGGGTGCTTTGCAATGAAATATTGGAATTAGACTGCAGCTTCTCATTATTTTCTGTGGCTTGGCTTGCTGGGACATAGATTGAGTCATAAACAAAATGCCTGAAAACCAGCATTTAATTATTTTCTGTGTTCAGTGTAGAGTTAAAGGATTAAAGTGGAATTCCAGTCATACCCTAACTAAGCCTAAATCTTAAGACTATTCGATCTACCTTGTAAAAGGAAAGATTTGTATACTATTTTGAAGCCGCTCCGGTCTGCTCACATGATCAGGTCCTAGTGCTGGCTTCAATGTAGAGGAGAGGCAGCAAAAATGGCTGCAGAGCCTGGGCAATGATCTCCCTCCGATGCTGGAAGCCAGTCATGTGACCAGACTGGAGCGGCTTCAGAATAGGCAGGTAAACATATCTTTTCATCTACAGGGTAGATAGAATAGGCTTAGATTGGTGGTTGGAGTAGATTTAGGACTAGTCAGAGTTTGGCTCGAATGCCACTCTAAGCTGCTAGAAAAAGGCCTTCCTCACGTTAGACTCTAAATGACACGATGTCGGCAGATCTTTGAAAAGTATAAATACGTTTCTATCACTGCTCCTTAAAGTGGTAGTAAAGTCGTCTTTTTTTTATTTTAAAGGTGTACTTACACATAAACCTATAATAAGCCTCACCTGTAGGTACAGTAAATATATTATAAATGTGTGGTGTTTAGGATATATTCACCCTGTATGCAGCCAGTGACGTCACCGGCGCATGCGCTCTGAAGGTCAAGCATACCATGCCAGACCTTCAGAGCTCCATGCTGCACATTAAAGCGGAGGTTCTACCGAAATGTTTTTTTTAAAAGCCAGCAGCTACAAATACTGCAGCTGCTGACTTTTAAAATTTGAACACTTGCGTGGCCGCGATGTCAGCAGCTGAGACGGAGCAATCGCTCGTCCCTCGGCTACACCCACCGCCAATCCCGGTAATCGGGAAGTGAAGTGTTGCAGCTTCACTGCCCGGTTCCCTACTGCGCATGCACAAGTAGCCTGGCGCGCCGTCACTGGTCCCCGCTCTCTCCTGGGAACAGTGTGTTTCCCAGGAGACATCAGGGGTGCGGGAAGGGGCACGACTCCTGCATGAGTCTGTTCCCGGAAGTGGGTGCACCCTCCTCCCCCCTGAAAGGTGCCAAATGTGACACCTGAGGGGGAAGGTTCCGAAAAGCAGAAGTTCCATTTTTGGGTGGAACTCCGCTTTAAGCCTTTACCTTGCAGAGGATTTTTTTTTTTCTTCCAAAGCGCAGTTTGCTACTGCTTAAAACATCCATTTAGAAGCCATCGCCCTCCTGTTCCTGCAGGTGAGATAGAGCCTGTTTTAATTTCCTGGCTGGAAGATTCTCAGCATCTAACCCTTTCATCCCCAGCATTACCGTCCCTGGCCCACCCCTAGTCGTAGCTTTTCAGTTCCCTCAGTCATGGAGGCTCATTTTCACACATTGGCGTTACCAAAGATTAATGTTTTCAGGAAGCTGCTAGCTCCTCTTGTCAGCCATGATCTGCCTGCATTGTATAGAGAAGCACACATATCTAGTAATGAGATCATTGTGTCCAAACTAAGGTGTATAATGAAAACGGAAGTGTCTTATTTAATCATTTTATTAGCATGTTGATGAGCGGTGGGAGGAACCAAGGAATACAAAAAATAAGCATATTTAAACTTATGTTTTAAATCAATTTTGGCTTTTGTGAGCTCATTTCACTCACTCCTGTGTGGTTTGTCTACCCTTAGCTACTTAATTTGATTAGTCATTTTGTTCTTTTTCAGATCGTGTACAACTTGCTTTCATTGCGCTTTAACTCCAGGATCCGTGTTAAGACTTACGCAGATGAACTTACTCCGGTGGAGTCCAGTGTGTCAGTACACAAAGCAGCAAACTGGTATGAGAGAGAGGTGAGGATTCAATTATTATTTTTTATCAAATAACAGTTTTTTATTTTCGAAAAAGGTCAGTACAAAATATGGCAGCATATCTGGTGTAAGAGAAAAGAGGAGGTACACTATTCCAGCTTAATGTGCTTACACAGTGGTTTCATAGTTATTTGTACGATCAGTAGCTTGTATAACAACAGGAATCAAAGAGGAGAGAAAGAGGGGATGGGGCGGAAAGGAGGGGATGGGAGAGAGAGAGAGAGGCAAGTGGAGAAAGAGAGGGAAAGAAAAAGGAAAAGAGGGGGGGAAGCAGGCAAGAGGGGTGGGTGTAATAATGTACCTCGGTGGTCTGTCGTCGGCTCACGGCGGGTCCTCCCTCACATGCCACCTCTCCCAGACAAGGTCATGATCCTCCAGTCTGTCCCGGATCCTAGCCGTCATTTTTTCCATGAGTTCTACATCCTTGACCCTAACGTAAAGGGCCTCTTGGGATGGGGGCATCGGTTTCTTCCAGTTTAGTGCTATCAAGCACCTCGCCGCCGTGGTAATGTGTCTTAACAGCTTCTTATAAGGTTTGGCTATGCGAGGTTGGGACAGGCCCAGAAGGAATAGCTTCGGGGAGAGGGGTATGGGCACCTCCAGGAGGCGAGACAGAAGCTCTCGTGTCTGAGTCCAGAACGGGACAATCATGGGGCAGGCCCAATATATGTGAAACAGTGTGCCCCTAGCTTGGTTGCATCGCCAGCACCGGTCAGAGGTGGAAGGGTAGATCTTGTGGAGAACGTCCGGGGTCAGGTACCAGAAAAACAGCACTTTGTATGTATTCTCCTTATAAAGGGTACAGATAGAGCTTTTGGCCGCCTGTCTCCAAACCGCTCCCCACTCCTCCTCTGAGAGCACCTCCCCCAGCTCCCTCTCCCATCGAAGCATATAGGCGTGTTTATCGTTGTGTTGGAAGGAGTGTTCATTTAGGATTTGGTATATATCTGATATAAGGCCCCTTCGGGCTGTGCCCCCTAGTATATTGCGCTCAAATGGGGTTGGTTTCGAGAAGAGGAGCCGGGGGTCTACTGTGTGGGCGTAATGGCGAATCTGTAGGTAGCTGAAGAAAGCTTGTCGTGGGATGTCATGTTTGGCTTGGAGATCAGCGAAGGAGTGCAGGGTGCGAGACCTGGGATCTACTAAATGGCCAAAGTGAAATAGATTTCGCTCCACTGTCGCGTTCGCATTCCAGAGGAGGTTATTGGGGTGTATTGGTGCCAGCCAAATCTTTTCCACCTCCGTCCACCTATTGTAGGACTTCTGGGGAAGGCTGGGTTCACACTACTACACTACTTTCATCCTACTTTGCTCTGTGTTCAATGTTTCCCTATGAGAGTGTCTTGTAGCGTCCTACACAAGTCGGTCCGACTTTGAAAATGCTCCCTGTACTACTTTTGGTCCTACATTGATCCTACTTCAGGCCCATTGAATATCATTGAAGTCGGACCAAAGTAGTATCCTGTTCATGAAAGTAGGATGGATGTAGGACCAATGTAGGATAAATGTAGGACCGATGTAGCAGAGCAAAGTAGGATGAAAGTAGTGTAGTAGTGTGAACCCAGCCGAAACCATGATGCCACCGCTCGTAGCTGTGAGGCCTGGTAATATTTAACCAGGTCTGGGAAGGCCAGGCCTCCCTCGGTTCGTGCCGCCGTCATGACCGAGCGTGGGATCCTATGGCGCCTGTAGTTCCACACATACCGGAGGAGATCCGCTTGTAGGGCACGCAGAGGATTCAATTATTACTGCCTCTGTCTGAGATGTGTAATGTGAACACTGACTTTGCAGTGTGTAATATGGTCTATTCAACCATCTCAAAAGTAACTAAGGCCAGCCATATGATTAGAATCTCAGCCGGTTCAGCAGGAACCTCCTGAGATTAGAACCAATAATGTGTAGGCTGAATGTACCAATTGTATCGATTTTGATCAACTTGGGTACAATCGGCCTGACAAATTTGCTTGCGATTATTGCAAGCTGCTGCTATAGCAGGCTTTCCTAACCCGCTGCCGCCCCTTCGCTGGGAGAAGACAATTGCTCAGCAGGAGGGATTCCACTGTTAACACTCTGTTGATAGGGGGAAGTGTTTTTTTTTTTTTCCTTTCCTGCAACCCTGTGGTCCATGGCCTGCCTAAATCTACTTAAATCTGCAGTGATCTCTGCTTAATTACCTCGTACAATCCCTTGTTACTACAAGCAGCTGTAGAAAATATAAAAGAAACACAGCAAAAATGCTACTACAAAAATCCTTCGACATATTATAAAAATATAACGTTATCAGTTCAGACATCGTCCCCATCAACGTGCTTTTCCTTTGTGTTCCAAACACACTCAACAGAATTTTTTGACCTCTTCTTATAGGAGGGGGTCAAAACATGCTTGATTTCCAACCCAGCTTTCTGAGGATAGTTATTCCAACTGCTATCCTTCTTTTTCTCAGTTTGTGCCCATCAGAATGTTCAATTGGACAAGTAGACTCATAATGTAAAATCCATACATTTTTAGAAGCAAGTTAAATTATGCTTGCCTTGAAAGTGCTCTGGAGAGCGTGTGTGAAAGCATTTTCATGTCGCTTGCTCCATCCTACTTGTTTTGTCATGATATGACTTTCTCAGGTTTAGATGGAAAGTCCAGTCACAAGGAAACATTTAGGGCAGCACCAATGGCATCAGGACAGTTGCACACCTTCGGGAGAGCGGTGGAACTGATGCAAGTATACTGAGTGCTGTTGATTGCA
Organism: Rana temporaria; assembly: GCF_905171775.1. Classification (NCBI taxonomy): domain Eukaryota; kingdom Metazoa; phylum Chordata; class Amphibia; order Anura; family Ranidae; genus Rana; species Rana temporaria. The sequence goes on along the minus strand of NC_053499.1, from coordinate 26,830,074 downwards.
CCTTCCGGTATTGGAGAACGTGTGATCTTTTTCCATGTAACATTGCTCTTGTCTAGCATCAAATGAATAGGCCAAAAGCACTGTCATATGGCCAAAAGGAGCTACATCACCACTCCCCTTTAGCATCCAACACTGGGATTTTTTGTGACGGTGGTAGCAGCTGTGGGGGAGTGATGGCAATGTGAGTATCAAAGTGTCAGGGGCCTTTTTACACAGACACTGAGACACTATCACTTTCCTGTGAAAATCGCTTAAAAAATACATACTTTGAGATAATTCTCTTTGGCGTGAAGCTGCCTGGTCATTCATGCTAATCCTGACACGCATGAATATAGGTTCCCTTACTGTACATGAACCAGTTATAATAGAACAGCCTGACCAATTTGCTTGCACATGCTCTATGTGTAGGAGTAGAGTAATGCTATACCATACCATGGATGGCATCTCTAATCCATTTCTGCACTACAGGTAGTTCCCGTTTTTTATTTTATTTTTTTATTACCTGTGTAGCTAATGCTACCATGACTTTTCTTTCATTGTAGGTTTGGGACATGTATGGTGTGTTTTTTGCCAATCATCCAGACCTGAGAAGAATCCTCACAGATTATGGCTTCGAAGGTCATCCTTTCCGAAAAGATTTCCCTCTCTCTGGATACGTGGAGGTAAGTTTTCTTCAAGGGACATTACACCAAAAATAATTATTATGGTGACATTACTCTGTGTCATACCTACCTGCTGGCCCCTTAGTGTTCTGGGCCCAAAAGTCATAAACTGTGTCTGCTCATACAGATGAACCATGCATGGGCTGGCTAAAACCCAGCCTTTTTCTGCCAATCTTTTGTTTTCAAGTAAAAATCAGTATGTTTTGCTAGAAAATTACTTGCAAACCCCAAACTTATATTTTTTATATTTATATATTTTTTAGCAGAGGCCCTAAAGTATAAAATGGCGGTCATTGCAATTTTTTTTACGTCGCACGATTTTGGCGCAGAGATTTTTTTCAAATGTATTTTTTGTGGACATAATACACTTAATGAATAAAAAAAAAAAACACACAATATATACCCCAATGTTTGTACGTCAACCCCAATGTCTGCACCATAGAGTGCATGTGATCGGCCAAAAATTGTAGATCGTTGCTGGCAGTGACTGTACCTTTCAAGGTTGTGGCCTGCAGAATACCAAGATATGGCTACTCAAACCAGGATTGTGCCGCCGCCACTATTCTTTACCGTTGGCACAAGACTGTCCTGGTCATGAGCTCGGGACTGTGTTCACCACACGTAAACGCGTCCAGTGAACAGTGTGTAGCTTGATTCATCGGACCATATTGTATTCTTCCATTGATTGATAAGCGATTTATGGGTGTTGCGTCACTCTCTTCTCTTTTGATAATTTTATAAATATAATTATTACTAGTCATTACATTAGAATTCTTCTATAGCTTGTAGGTGGAACATTCAACCAGAAATGTATGATTGCGGCGTCGTACAGTTTAGCTGCTCCGTCTAATCTTCTTAGAACATTCGACCTTAATTCGTATTTTCGGACGAATGCATTTTTTAATGACCTAAATAAAAACGAATTTCGGGAGTAACTAAATAATTTTATTTTTCGGACGAAAACGAAATTCCAAAATGAAATATTTCAGTGTGCACACGTCTATTAACTAGTGGTTTGGCAATTGCACCGTTTTAGTGGACATGGGCTTTGGAAGACTAAGGCCCCGTACACACGACCGAGTTTCTCGGCAGAATTCAGCCAGAAACTCGGTCGGAGCTGGATTCTGCAGAGAAACTCGGTCGTGTGTACACTTTTCAGCGAGGAAGCCGACGAGGAACTCGTCGGGCCGAATAGAGAACATGTTCTCTATTTCCTCGTTGTTCAATGAGGAAAGTCGGCCCGCCGAGATCCTCGGCGGCTTCAACACTGAACTCGACGAGGAACTCGATGTGTTTGGCACGTCGAGTTCCTTGGACGTGTGTACGGGGCCTATGATTGAGCTCTGTAGTCACTTTTGCAGCAGCTGTTTTTCTTATTTTGAGTCACAATCCGGTGCAATGTCCTTTTTTGTCTCTTTCAGTCAGTTGACCAAGTCGGCTGCACTAATGCATATTGGATGACATTTTCATGGAAACTGTATATGCCATCATAACATCATAAAATAATTTGATACTGTACCTCACGACACCACAAATTGGCACATTTTAGTCACAGAGGCACCAGCTATGCGGGCACCAACAAGTTTGCCCTCTTTGAAACTCAGTAAGCTCTGATATGACTCCATATTACTAGCAGCGCAGGCAGTGAATGAAGAAAGTGAAGCTTCCTACCTGTTGGTTAGGTTTCTCATCACAAAACAGATGTAAAATAATGTTGCGTCACTTCCACTTTAAATGCGAAACATGTCGTCACTTTCACACACTTTCTCCATGGACCGGTATATTCAAATGGTTTTACTGAAGATTGTTTCATTTTTTTTTTCCAACATATGCCGAGTTTAATTTGCATGCTCTGTAAAAAGTGTGTTTCAAAATATGCAGTGTGTTTTATTGTCTGCATCTTGAAGACCGTTTGATGTGATATCTTTTGTTTTCTCCAAGGTCCGTTATGATGATGAAGTGAAACGCGTGGTAGCAGAGCCTGTTCAGCTGTCACAGGAATTCCGAAAGTTTGATCTTAGCAGTCCTTGGGAAGCCTTCCCAGCCCATCGGGAGGCACAAGAAAGCCCAAAGCTGGAGGCAGGAGATAAAGTAGAGACAAAATAGAGGTGATGGACACTGTGGAAGAATATTTTGTGCTGTGCGTGTACATAAAATAAACATTAATGGTTTCTTGTACGAGAAAATGTCTCTGTGTTCATGTGATGCTATCAAAGTACTAAGTTAGAAAGGTGCGGAGTAGGATAACTACAAGGGGGACCTCCAAGGCAATTATTTACAAGGGCTAATTTATATACACTGCAAGATCCTACATAAAAAGTTGTCTGTATGCTTTATGCATATAAGGTCTGTGCTAACATTTACATGCCTCAGCAGAGATGGACCCTATTGGTGGCCACTGCTGCTTACAGCCAACAGATAAATATTAAGTGTGTGGGAAGCAACACTTATTCTGCTGATTACACAACATTGATGTTGAATCTCCCGCTAATTGAGTCATTTATGCAGCGCAGGCAAAGAATGACTTCTAACGTTTACCAGTCTCTGTACATAAATCATTTAATATCCATAATGTACCTCTCTGACTGCATAGAGTAGCGATGTGCTGCAACCCATAGCAACAAATCGGCGTAACACACTTCTTTGAATTCGATTTGCGGTTACCAGCAGTGGGATGGGGCTCGCTCAGACTCCCCCATCCCACTGGAAGACCCAAGCAACCAGCTGCCACGTCTGCCAGCTGGCAGGACACTCAAAAAAAGCTGGGATCAGCTTTGATCGGGTCTCCATAGCGGTAACCCAGAAGCGATGAACTGGCACCACTTCCGGTTTACCCGGATGTCATCAACGCTATTTAAAAAAAAAATACATTCAAAAATGCCTATCTTGGTGTTTTTGAGTGCAGAGGAGGGATTTGGGGTGTTTTTGATCTCTCCATCCATAAAGGGTACCTGTCACAAGTGAGGTTTACATTACTTGTGACTGCAATAAAAGTGATAAAAAATTTTTTAAAATGCCCACGCGCAAAGACAAACGCACGCGTCGGTCCCACACGTGCGCAAGCAGCGATCATTTCACACGTGGTTCCACACACAAATACAGAGGAAAGTCTGCTAATCGGCAAGAGCTGCTATCTACAATGTTGCCAGTGTCAGCTTAAAAGCTCCACACTGCATGAAGCAGGTAAATTGTCTTTTGGACATTTGCAGAGAGTTGCAAGGGGGATGCATCCTTGAGGCGAAGGTTGTCCAGATGGAAAATGGAAAGGTTTCCCCCGTTTTTTGTGGGGCTTTTAGGCAGCAATGTCAAAACAGTAAAATACTGGTAGCTATATAAGAATAGTATTTATTAAATGGAAAGAAGATTTGGATATCACAACATATAGGGGTTACAGCATAAGAACAGTTGTAGTGGTAAGTTATCGCATTCCATGGTACTTTAGACATAATCATTACACATGATATAGTATTTCATATTGTAGTATATTGTTGATCCCCGACGCGTTTCGACCAAATTGGGGTCTCTTCAGGGGGATAATTTATTTCTAAAAAGTATATCACAAAAATATAAAATTAATATATATAATGTAAAAATAGAAACATATAAAAATGACATGTCAGTAATACATCACATAGATTCTAGCAGAATATATATTTACCGCTAAACATGGAATGGACGATATTGAAGTCACTGAGTAGTCCGAGGGGACCTGTAGAAGCCCTCATATTCCCGAGGGTGAGGGGTCCACCCATAGGGGCCTTCAAGGAGCCTCAAATAATTGACACCCCGCCGGCGGAGGAGGAACCGCCACCTGCAATGGATACCCAGAACAGCCATGTGTAGTTAATTGAATGAGTAATTACAAACAAACCTATCAAATTGATGGCTGGAATGTGTATTTGTATAAGAGGATAAGGGCAAAAATATAATGTTATGTGAGGCATTCCTAAATATTCCAGAAAGGAAACAGTTGACTAGACGATAAGGAATAATAAAGGTAAAAATAATTGACTAAAAGGTGACCAAACAAAAGGGAATAATGAAGGTAATCGAATGAAGGTAAGTGTGGGAAAAGTGACATAATGTGAAGCGTACTAAAGTGTATAGGTGTGATGTGAATAATAAGTGTATAGGGGTGCAACATTGATGCGAGTGTCAGACTGCCAATGTGATAGATGGATAGAGGTTATAATGTGGGGATGTAAAATAAATTAAGTTATATGTGAGTAGATTAACATAAATGTGTGGGTAAAATAAATGGAGTGAAGGTGAGTGTGAAGGTAAACGTATGTGCCCAGTGAAAAATGGGCAAAAGTAGTAAATAAAGTGTACGATCAATAATAACAATAGTATCAAAAAGGTAGGGTTTTATACATGTAAAATATAAGTTAACAAATGCAAATGTTACCTGGTGTATTGATGTTTGTCTATGTAGTTTAGCGTAGTGGGTAGTTGAGGGCCTGACGGCAGGTATTGCAGAACAGGCAAAGGTGGAATGCCAAAACGGTGTGGATGCAATAGCATCCAGCCTGGTGTGGGATATGGTGTGCATCTCCCAGAGGCCAGACATTAAATAATGCCCTGGAGGTGGCAATCTGGGTGATCCAGCGCAGGCTTGTAGCTCCCCCCCACCCGCCGAAAGGGGCGGCGTTAGGGTCCCTGGACCAGAGACCATGTGAGGCTCCCTCGGCGTCCCGAAAGCAGGTAGCAGGTAAATTGTCTTTTGGACATTTGCAGAGAGTTGCAAGGGGGATGCATCCTTGAGGCGAAGGTTGTCCAGATGGTCTTTCACCTGGTTCGTAGAAGGGCAAGCAAGGGTGCCAAGATCTTTGTGAACACCCTGGTAGCAGAGGACACGCCAAAAGGGCATTACGACAAACTGAAAGTGGTCATCTGCCACTATAAAAGTGTAGAAATCACTGATGTGGTGGGTAAGTGGGAACATTTAGATCTTCTTAGATGTCCACGGATTCCATGTGTTCCCTTGTGCAAGAGAGGCAATTACTTCCCTTTCTGTTTCCACAGGATATTTGTGAATGTGAAAATTTTTTGAGTGACCAAGGCCTGGATAGGATGGATATCTGCCTACCTCCTAATGGTTTGAATCTCGTGCGGTTACTATTGAACTGGCTGAGATTTGAAAGTGCTTGGAAAGACACGGAAATGCTCCGTTCCCGAGCCTTTCCGAGGTTTGCCAAGGTGACCCCGGGAGTTTCCAGACATTTCCAAGGCTCTACGGAGCCACCCCACCTCACCTCTGGCCGCATGCGATATTGCATGCCATTGAAGTCAATGCGGAACAAATTATTTTCGTTTCCATTGACTTTAATGGGGAAACTCGCTTTGATATGCGAGTACTTTGGATTTAGAGAATTCTCCTGGAACGAATTATCCTCGTAATCCGAGGTTTCACTGTACAGCTTAATTATTTAAAAAGATGACCCTCCTCCTAGCATATCATGTAGAAGAGTACAGTCTGAGTTCCCTTGTCCCATAAAACCAGAAAGGAAATACATTTGAAATGTTTCCTAAATGGATTATATTGGGTCTTTTATATAAATCCTAACTCTAACCTTTTTGATTTGACTTAAGAACCTGTAAAATTACTGGCAAATGCAGAGTGAAGAGCCCTGTGACTGTGATATGTATGTGGGAATCCTACCTTAGGCTCTTCTCAAATACCCCCCCTCCCCCCACATGTTCCCTCTTGTTTCTCAGCTCTGGTGGGAAGTCAGAGTCCGAGCCTCTTTATTCTTTAATCTGAGGCTTACCGAATGTCTTGCACACATTTCCTTTCTTCAGCAGCCCAAGCCACTTCCTCTCATTTGGCTAAACGAGGTGGTAGACCAGTAAGGCCTAGCAAACGGAGCGAAGCAATATCATGGCAATAAAAAATAAATAATGCTATTGTAATTTGACAGTGAGCAGACTGTTACTGTGGGTTGAAAACTATATCTAGAAGTAGTCCCAAACTTTCAAGTTCTCATACCCTGAGATGGTCAATTGTTTGTTTTGCAGCAAAACCACAGTGCTTCAAGCAGAAAGAGGCAGCATGTTGGTGCTTCCTGTGCTGCAATTACTTCTATGATCAGCAGCTTAATGACACTTACATTAGCCTCAACGCTCCCCGATTCCAAAGATTACATTAAGTCCCAAATGCGCTCTTCACTGACCAAGGCCATCAAGGTTGGCACGACCAGACTTGGCTTTTCTGCCCAATCTAAGGAGCATCCCCAGCTCAGCTTACAGATGGCACACATAGCTGCACGGACTGTGTTGCCCTGTAATTTTATTCCTCTCTGCTGTGTGCCTCCCTGTACTGTGTATTTACTTAAAGCGGAGCTCCACCCTAATTACAACATTGCTTCTATCACACTTGCGCTATCCTAAACGCTAAAAAACAATGTTTTCGTTTGGTAAATCTGTACAGTACCTGTATAATTGGTGAGGCTTCCGTCTGCATCGTTGCGGGAATAATACAGGCATTGCGTCACTTCCCGTGCGAAGCCTTGCCGTTGTCCTAGCAACACAGACGCTACGGCCTCTCCTCCCCGTCAAGCGGTGGATGCTGGGACATCAGCATCCACCCGAACCAGGAAGTGCCTGCTTGTGAGCTTATGCTCACAGTTAAGATGGTAAATAATAAAAACGGGGAATATAACTACATATTTCGCACCGAATGGCAGCGGAGCGGACGCGGAAAAAAAAAAAGGTGAGTTTAAAGAATAACTGGCATTAGCAATTTAAATAGCACTTTAAAAAAATGATGGCGTGGGAGAACCGCTTTAACCACTTAAGCCCCGGACCATATTGCTGGTCAAAGACCAGGCCACATTTTGCGATTCGGCACTGCGTCACTTTAATTGACAATTGCGCAGTCGTGCGACGTGGCTCCCAAACAAAATTGGAGTCCTTTTTTTCCACAAATAGAGCTTTTTGGTGGTATTTGATCACCTCTGCGGTTTTTAGTTTTTGCGCTATAAACAAAAATAGAGCGACAATTTTGAAAAAAATGAATATTTTTTACTTTTTGCTATAATAAATATCACCCAAAAATATATAAACAGTTATTTCCTCAGTTTAGGCCGATACGTATTCTTCTTATTTTTCGTAAAAAAAAATCGCAATAAGCGTTTGGTTTGCGCAAAAGTTATAGCGTTTACAAAATAGGGAATAGTTTTATGGCATTTTTATAAACTTTTTTTTTTTTTTTTTTTATTAGTAATGGCGGCGATCAGCGATTATTTTTTTTTGGTACAAATTTTTTATTAAATTATTTTTTTTTTATTTATTTATATATATATATATATATATATATATATATATATATATATATATATATATATATATATATATATATATATATATATATATATATATATATATATATATATATATATATATATATATATTATGAAGCATGTTCGAATTTTTTATTTTGACGTTTTTCAGAAGACGTAAAACGACGTTTTCCCCACACACGGTCATTTTAAATGACGTTTTTAAAAATGTCGTCTTTTTTTTCATCACAAAAAACGACCGTGTGTACGTGGCATTACACTTACCTGACTTACCTCTCTGTCCAGCGATGTCCACCAGTGTCTTATCTGTCTGAGATTCTCTCTCCTGATTGGCTAAGACACAGCAGTGGCGCCATTGGCTATGGCTGCTGTCAAAGTCAGTTAGCCAATCAGGGGAGAGAGGGGGGTCGGGTTAGTGCTCCTGTCTGTATGGACACAGGAAGCTGTGACTCAGGTGCCCCCCATAGTAATCTGCTTGCTGTGGGGGCACTGAACAGGGGGGAGGGGCCAGGAGCACCAATGGGGGCTCAAGGAGAGGAGGATTTGGGCTGCTCTGTGCAAATCCACTGCACAGAGCAAATAAGTATAACATGTTATTTTTATAAGGGGGGAAAAAAAAAAACAGAGGCCCAGATTCAGCATAGCTTGCGCTTTATTTGCGCGGGCACAGGGCAACGATTTTGCCCTGCGCCCAGGCAAATATTTTGCGCTGCCCTCGATTCACGGAGCAGTAGCTCCGTAAATTGCGAGGGCGCGCCGGCAAACCTGCCCGGCATTAGCGCGCGCAATTTAAATGATCCCGCCGGGGGCGGGAATCATTTAAATTAGGCGCGCTCCCGCGCCGAGCGTAGAGCGCATGCTCCGTCGGGAAACTTTCCTAACGTGCATTGCGGCAAATGACGTCGCAAGGACGTCATTTGCTTCTAGGTGAACGTGAATGGCGTCCAGCGCCATTCACGTTTCACTTACGCAAACGCCGTGAAATTCAAATTTAACGGCGCGGGAAGGCCGGCTATACTTTAGCATTGGCTGCCCCTACTATTAGAAGGGGCAGCCTTGCGCTAAAGTAGCCGTACGGAAACTCTGTACCTGGCTTGCGCGGGGCCCGCGCAAGCTTGTGAATCAGTGGTAGTAAGCAATTTGCATACTACACGCTGATACACAATGGGAGCGCCCCCTAGCGGCCCCCGCAAGAATGCAGCCTAAAATCTGCGAGGCATAAGAGCCTTATGCCGCGCAAATTTTAGGCTGCAGCCGGTGTAACGAGGTTCCTGAATCAGGAGCACTCGTTACACCGGAGCAAGTCGGCAATTGCGCCGTGTAACCTATGGTTACACGGGCGCAATTGCTTTCTGAATCTGGGCCAGACTTTACAATCACTTTAAAGCACAAATGGAAAAGGAACAGAGGAAAGAAATGCCTTTATTGCAGAGTTTGCTCTTCCAGGGGTCGCCAAACTATGGCCTTCCAGCTTTTCAGGAACTACAATTCCCATCATGCCTAGTCATGTCTGTGAATGTCAGAGTTTAACAAAGCCTCATGGGACATGTAGTTCTGCAACAGCTGGAGGGCCGTAGTTTGGAGATCCCTATAAAATGTGGTAGAACATCAGTTAGTCAAAGAGAAATTCAAACCTGTACCAGAAAACAGCAGGGAACGCACCACCTAGTAAAAAAATGGTATTGGAAATAAAAATGGTAATCCCTTTCCTATGTTCTTTTGTGAGTGTATCTGAGAACCATCCTGTTGTGTAAAATCTTCCAAGGGGAGTTACCAAGAACAGCAAGAGGACAATGTCCAGCAATTCCTTATGGTTGGGGAGCAGAGTGGCACCCCTGCAATGGATTCAATGGGAGCGAAGCAACGAACCAGCAAGATGGCAAAAAAGTAGCCGAGTGGAAACCTTGGCGACTTATTTCAGAGGAATCGCCTCAACCCGATGGTGGGGTGTGCAGACGCCAGCAATATGCAAGAGAGGGGGAAAGGGTGCAATTCTTTTCATAATATGAATGCCTATAACACATTAGAAGTGACCTAAGATCAGGAAGCACAAGATAACTACTGTATGTGAAACAATAAAAGATCTACTATATGAATTTTTTTTTTTATATACAAATAAAGGTTATATAGTGCTTGCATGAATTAAAGGTGTGTATAATAAAAAGGTAAAGTATATACATTTTCTAAAAAAACTAAAGGGAAGCTAATGGAGTAATTTGTAAAACTTCTACTGGCGGAGGAAAAGAAAGGGATGATGAATGCTATATTAAACAAAAGTGGCATAAAATAACCAATAATAAATAGTGACAAGCAATTAACACTCTATAAAAAGTAAAACTTAACAATATACATAAATACCATATTTATCTTCCTATACCGTGCCCCGGCGTATAGCGCGCACCCCCAACCTAGAAGAAAAATTCCTGGAAAAAAAATAGATACTTACATTTTGGATGCCCCTCGTCGGTGTCTTGCCCGGCGTCCATCGTGGCCTTGTCCGGTCCGGCGTTCTTCTGCGGCCATCGTGGTGTCCTCCCCGCTGTGTTATTCAGCCGATCCCCGCTTCCCGCGCTGTATTTGAACCACTGCGCCGACATATACCGAGCGCAGTACACTCGGGTATACTCGGGCAGGCTCGGCTCCTCTCACGTAAAGGACATACAGGACGCACAGGACGTGGCCGCGAAAGGAGCCGAGCCTGCCCGAGTGTACTGCGCTCGGTATATGTCGGCGCAGTGGTTCAAACACGCAGCGGGTATCGGCGTATATCACGCACCCACGATTTTGCGCTGATTTTAAGGGCAAAAAAGTGCGCGGTATACGCCGATAAATACGGTATGTTAAATTACCTAACAAACTATTATTACAGGAATTAAATTATATTTTGTTATTATGTGTAATATAGTCTATGTATCACTAGATGGAGCTAGAGGATAGTTCTTGTATAATGAAAGTAAAATCTAGAGAAGCAATAATTTTAAGGGGAAACTAAAAACAGGTGGCAAAATTCACCTTGGCACAAATAACATATGTAGAACCAGAAATAATATACCTGAACCTAACTTCTTCTGTGAAAGCTCAAAGTGCTAAAATGCAGACATCCCGACCTGCAAAAACTAATTTCAGGGAGGTGGCACTTCGCGCCCGCATACCCACCCCATCCCCCCCCCCCCCCCCCCACGGCAAAATATTTTTTTAAATTGCCTTTTCACAGTGCTTCTGGGGAAGGGGGTGAGGGTTGGTGGTATGTGGCAGTGGACGGTGTCAGTTTTTTTTTAATAGATTTTTTAACAATTCTTTTTATTTTTTGGGGCAGTGGACAGTGTTAGTAGGGCAGGGGAGAGTGGTGTCAGTTTTTTATTTTTTTTTACACTTTTTTCATTTTGTTTTTAAAGCGGGGGTTCACCCTTAGAGGGCACTTCACCCCCTTAGATTCCTGCTCGTTTTTACTAGGGGAATCGGCTATTTATTTTAAAATATGTGCAGTACTTACCCGTTTACGAGATGCATCCTCTCCGTCGATTCCGGGTATGGGCTTCGGGAATGGGCGTTCCTTCTTGATTGACAGGCTTCCGAGAGGCTTCCGACGGTCGCATCCATCGCGTCACGATTTTCCGAAAGAAGCCGAACGTCGGTGCGCAGGCGCAGTATAGAGCCGCACCGACGTTCGGCTTCTTTCGGCTACTAGTGACTAGGGTGACCACATTTCCAAACTGCCATTCAGGGACACCCCCCCCCCCCAAAAAAAGACGTTTTTTTTACATATTTTTTTGCCAGTTTTGGGGGCAAGGGCGTATCATGAAATCAGCGGGCCTGTGTGCAAGATCAAAAGTGGGCCCTAGGCCCCATCTAATGCCGCCACTGTGCCCCATCAAAGGCAGTCACTTGTGCCCCATCAAATGCAGTCACTTGTGCCCCATCAAATGCAGTCACTTGTGCCCCATCAAATGCAGTCACTTGTGCCCGTGAAATGTCATCACTGTGCCCCATCTAATGCCGCCACTGTTCCCATCATATGCACCTACTTGTGCCCCATCAAATGCACCTACTGTTCCCCATCAAATGCCGCCACTGTGCCCCATCAAATGTTCCCACTGTGCCACATAAAATGCTGCCAGTGTGTCCTGCAATTGTTGCTACTGTGCCCCTTCAGATGCTGCCAGTGTGTCCAGCAATTGCCGCCAGTGTGCCCAATAAAATGCTACCAGTGTGCCGAACAATTGCTGCTACTGTGCCCCATCAGATGCTGCCAGTGTGCCCATCAATTGTCGCTACTGTGCTCCATCAGATGCTGCCAGTGTGCCCATAAATTGTCGCTACTGTGCCCTATCAAATGCTGCCAGTGTGCTAATGAATTGTCACTACTGTGCCCCCATCAGATGCTGCCAGTGTGCCCATGAATTGTCGCTACTGTGCCCCATCAAATGCCAGTGTGCCCATGAATTGTCGCTACTGTGCCCCCATCAGATGCTGCCAGTGTGCCCATGAATTTTCGCTATTTTGCCCCATCAAATGCCAGTGTGCCCATAAATTGTCGCTACTGTGCCCCATCAAATGCCAGTGTGCCCATAAATTGTCGCTACTGTGCCCCATCAGATGCTGCCACCCAGTGTCAATTGCCCCTATTTGCTCACCTTTTGATATGGAGTCATATAATGGAGATGGAGTGGCTGTCTGACTGACTCCTCGTCTGGTCACTGGTGGTGGTGGGGGGTCTGAGAGGCAGAGGAGGGGGGTCTGAGAGGCAGAGGAGAGGTGTCAGAGAGGCAGAGGATGGGGGTCTGAGAGGCAGAGGATGGGGGTCTGAGAGGCAGAGGATGGGGTCTTAGAGGCAGAGGATGGGGGTCTGACAGGCAGAGGATGGGGGTCTGACAGGCAGAGGATGGGGGTCTGACAGGCAGAGGATGGGGGTCTGACAGGCAGAGGATGGGGGTCTGACAGGCAGAGGATGGGGGTCTTGGAGGCAGAGGATGGGGGTCTGAGAGGCAGAGGATGGGGGTCTGAGAGGCAGAGGATGGGGGTCTGAGAGGCAGAGGATGGGGTCTTAGAGGCAGAGGATGGGGGTCTGACAGGCAGAGGATGGGGGTCTGACAGGCAGAGGATGGGGGTCTGACAGGCAGAGGATGGGGGTCTGACAGGCAGAGGATGGGGGTCTGACAGGCAGAGGATGGGGGTCTGACAGGCAGAGGATGGGGGTCTTGGAGGCAGAGGATGGGGGTCTGGGAGGCAGAGGATGGGGGTCTTGGAGGCAGAGGATGGGGGTCTGACAGGCAGAGGATGGGGGTCTGACAGGCAGAGGATGGGGGTCTGACAGGCAGAGGATGGGGGTCTGACAGGCAGAGGATGGGGGTCTGACAGGCAGAGGATGGGGGTCTGAGAGGCAGAGGATGGGGGTCTGACAGGCAGAGGATGGGGGTCTGACAGGCAGAGGATGGGGGTCTTGGAGGCAGAGGATGGGGGTCTGACAGGCAGAGGATGGGGGTCTGAGAGGCAGAAGATGGGGGTCTGAGAGGCAGAAGATGGGGGTCCGACAGGCAGAGGATGGGGGTCTGACAGGCAGAGGATGGGGGTCTGAGAGGCAGAGGATGGGGGTCTGAGAGGCAGAGGATGGGGGTCTGACAGGCAGAGGATGGGGGTCTGACAGGCAGAGGATGGGGGTCTGACAGGCAGAGGATGGGGGTCTGACAGGCAGAGGATGGGGGTCTGACAGGCAGAGGATGGGGGTCTGACAGGCAGAGGATGGGGGTCTGAGAGGCAGAGGATGGGGGTCTGAGAGGCAGAGGATGGGGGTTTGAGAGGCAGAGGATGGGGGTCTGAGAGGCAGAGGATGGGGGTCTTGGAGGCAGAGGATGGGGGTCTGACAGGCAGAGGATGGGGGTCTGACAGGCAGAGGATGGGGGTCTGACAGGCAGAGGATGGGGGTCTGACAGGCAGAGGATGGGGGTCTGACAGGCAGAGGATGGGGGTCTGACAGGCAGAGGATGGGGGTCTGACAGGCAGAGGATGGGGGTCTGAGAGGCAGAGGATGGGGGTCTTGGAGGCAGAGGATGGGGGTCTTGGAGGCAGAGGATGGGGGTCTTGGAGGCAGAGGATGGGGGTCTTGGAGGCAGAGGATGGGGGTCTTGGAGGCAGAGGATGGGGGTCTTGGAGGCAGAGGATGGGGATGTCAGAGAGGCAGAAGATGGGGGTCCGACAGGCAGAGGATGGGGGTCTGACAGGCAGAGGATGGGGGTCTGAGAGGCAGAGGATGGGGGTCTGAGAGGCAGAGGATGGGGGTCTGACAGGCAGAGGATGGGGGTCTTAGAGGCAGAGGATGGGGGTCTGACAGGCAGAGGATGGGGGTCTGACAGGCAGAGGATGGGGGTCTGACAGGCAGAGGATGGGGGTCTGACAGGCAGAGGATGGGGGTCTGACAGGCAGAGGATGGGGGTCTGACAGGCAGAGGATGGGGGTCTGACAGGCAGAGGATGGGGGTCTGAGAGGCAGAGGATGGGGGTCTTGGAGGCAGAGGATGGGGGTCTTGGAGGCAGAGGATGGGGGTCTTGGAGGCAGAGGATGGGGGTCTTGGAGGCAGAGGATGGGGGTCTTGGAGGCAGAGGATGGGGGTCTGACAGGCAGAGGATGGGGGTCTGACAGGCAGAGGATGGGGGTCTGACAGGCAGAGGATGGGGGTCTGAGAGGCAGAGGATGGGGGTCTGACAGGCAGAGGGTGGGGGTCTGACAGGCAGAGGATGGGGGTCTGACAGGCAGAGGATGGGGGTCTGAGAGGCAGAGGATGGGGGTCTGACAGGCAGAGGATGGGGGTCTGACAGGCAGAGGATGGGGGTCTGAGAGGCAGAGGATGGGGGTCTGACAGGCAGAGGATGGGGGTCTTAGAGGCAGAGGATGGGGGTCTTGGAGGCAGAGGATGGGGGTCTTGGAGGCAGAGGATGGGGGTCTGACAGGCAGAGGATGGGGGTCTGACAGGCAGAGGATGGGGGTCTGAGAGGAAGAGGATGGGGGTCTGATAGGCAGAATAGGGGGCTGAGACAGACCACATAGCGCTGTCCCTCCTCTGCTCACCCTGCCCCCTCTCAGTGTGCTGGCATGTATGTACAGGATGCCAGGTACGGTACCTGATAGCCAGCAGTGTGGCAGCGCCGAGTCTCCCTCTAGATCCGGGGGTGCTCGCTGCTCCGCATGTTCTTTCTTCCGGGTTCCCACTTCCCAGCCAGCCTGTTCTGCACTCCTCAGGCCCGGGCCGCGCGGCGCACGATTCAAGTTCTGGGAGGGGGGGGGGAGGCAGACCTCATCTCTTCGGTGGTCAGGGAGCTTTTACATCCAACTCCCCCCCTCTCTGGCCACCTTCTCCGAATCCCTGCTGTCTGCTGGCCTGGCACGCTCCCGCTGCATAAAAAAAGTGCCGATGCCTGTGAGCGGCGGATTACAGGCTGTGCCCACTCGGTAAGACGGCCCTGGCCGCGGTAGGTGACGCTGCTGCTCTCTCTGCTGCGGCTGGCCGCTGGAGGAGGAGGAGGTGGGGGTGGAGTCGGAGCCGCAGAGAGAGCGGGACACGGTGACGTCACTGGTTGCTACACGCCAAGCGGGTCCCTAGCAACCAGTGATTTAGGAATGATTTAATTACAGCGGCACTGTGTCAGCAGCGGCAGTGAGTGTGGCAGACTGGCAGGCAGTTGATTCCGGGACTCTCTGTTGTCCCGGTTTGAAGGCTCCCGGGACACGGGACAAAAATGTATATTACGGGACGATCCCGGGCAAACCGGGACACGTGGTCACCCTACTAGTGACGCGATGGATGCGACCGTCGAAAGCCTCTCGGAAGGCTGTCAATCAAGAAGGAACGCCCGCTCCCGAAGACCCATACCCGGAAGCGACAGAAGAAGATGCAGCTCGAAAACGGGTAAGTACTGCTCATATTTTAATACAAATAGCCGATTCCCCTAGACCGAACGAGCAGGAAGCTAAGGGAAAAAAAAAAAATTTTAATACATGGGTGAACTCCCGCTTTAATTATTTACAATAATGTTTTTTTAGATTTTTTTGGGGGGGCTGAAAATCTAAGAGGATTAACATGACACCCAGGAAGCTGGAGTTTTCAGAAAGAGAAGTCAATGCCTCTGTGTTTTATTTTTTTATTTTTTGTGAGAGGTTTCCCTTAACGCTATAGGTATTTTTAGGATCAAAAGATATGTGATGATCCTTGAGAACGATTAACTTTTACATTAATACATACATAAATCATTATTATTGACTTACAGTACGTGTGATAAATTCAACAGATTTGACAAAACATTTCAAAAAATAAAATATAAAATGATCAAAATGAGCAAATAACATGATACTAGCCCATGTGAAGTTTTTTTGTGAATTGACGCTTGTGTTGTTTAATAATTGCGTAATACCTCCATGGTCTGCGTTATGTAGAATCTGTACATCCTTTAGTTATTTATACTTGATCTGCTGTGGGAAGAAACTTTTGCACACATATTCCAGCAAGCTGCTGATCTTGGACCATGCCGGAGACATCTGGCTAGGAGACGAAACGTGCTCCAGCATTCCTCCCCCCCTTCAGCCGCCATTGTCACTTGTCCTAGTCATTGTAGATAGAATACTGAACAAGTGGGCTACTAATTAGTCAGTAAATTTGCCATTGAGTAGGCAGGGACTACAGAACAATTAAAAAGCTGTTGCGAGGAGGTGGAAGAGAAGCAATTAACTGACACAAGCTAAGTAGCTTTAGCTCATTAAAAAAATACCCTAATCCTGATCCCTTGCCATATCCCCAGTGCAGTTCCAAGAATTACATATACCGTATATACTCGAGTATAAGCCGACCTGAATATAAGCCGAGGCACCTAATTTTACCACAAATAACAGGGAAAACGTATTGACTCAAGTATAAGCATAGGGTGTCCATGTCCATGCCTCGCTGTGCCCATGTCTTACTGTGTCCATGCCTCGCTGTGCCCATGCCTCACTATGCCCATGCCTCACTGTGCCCATGCCTCACTGTGCCCATGCCTTGCTGTGTCCATGCCTCACTGTGCCCATGCCTTGCTGTGTCCATGCCTCACTGTGCCCATGCCTCGCTGTGTCCATGCCTCACTGTGCCCATGCCTCGCTGTGTCCATGACTAGACTGATGTTTAACATGGGAGTCTATGGAAGGGGTGCCCAGTTTGAAAAATATGTGCTCCTTAGCCGTAGGTCCCCCAGACAACAAACTTTGCACACTTATAGAGGAGAAATGGGGCTACATGTGTGCCAAGTTCTGGGTTCATGGAATCTACGACCGGCCGGTACTGGGTCCCCAATTCACTGGAGAAATTACCATTTTAAATGGGAGTCTATGGAAGGGGTGCCGGGTTTGAAAAATCTGTTCCCCGGCCGTAGGTCTCCCGGACAACAAACTTTGCACACTTGTAGAGGAAGAATGGGGCTATATGTGTGCCAGGGGACCTATAGCCGGCCGGTACCGGGTCCCAAAAAGTCGGGAGATGAGGCGCAAAAAGGTGACTCGAGTATAAGCCGAGGGGGGCATTTTCAGCACAAAAAAATGTGCTGAAAAACTCGGCTTATACTCGAGTATATACATAATTGTATAAATATATATTGTGTATATATAAATAAATATGTTAGGGATCGACCAATATAATTTTTTCAGTGCTGATACAATACCGATATTTCGCCCACCTCTAGGGTTGCCACCTGTACGGGATTCACCCGGTAGGGCTGCCACCTATTCTTCAAGTCAAACCTGAACACTTTAGCGGCGCACAGCAATTTTTTTTTGTAGTATAAACTATGCATATATTTTGCTATAAAATAACTAATCAATTTCTAATCATGTGAAGTTAAGAGTCCACAGAGTTCCCCTTTTACATCTGAACTCGCAGAGTTCCCTTTCACTGTAAGGGGGGACTTTGCAGACTCTGATGTAAGGGAGAACTCTGTGAACTCTAACATAAGGGATGCTCTGGGAACCCTAATTTAAAGGGGAACACTGATAACTCTGATGTACAGAGAGGACTCTGATGTAAGGGGGAACACTGTGGCCTCTGGTGTAAAGGGGAACTCTGATGTAAGGGGTTCTCTGAGAACCTTGCTTTACCTAAGTGTACTCACTCAGAGGCAGGAGAGAAGGGGGAGATTTCAGTCACAGACTGGGGTGGACGGTGAGCTCACTCACCCCTTGGTAGTCAGCACCTCTCATCCAGATGTATCTGAGGCCGCTGGACTCTCCAGCCCCAAATTTCCTATTCTGAGGCACAGCGCCAGAGATTGGAGTGTGGACAGACACAGAGGGGTAGCGGCCGGAGAGAGAGGAGCTGATCGAGCCCTCTCCTCTCCCCTCTGTATGTGGGAGGATTGTTAGTGCTGGCTTTGGACAATGTAACAGCCACTCTCAGCTTAGACAACTGCAGCCAGCAACACTGCTGGAAAGCCATAGTTCAGTCTGAATAATGGGCCAAATCCTCAAAAGGGATACGCAGGCGGATCTGCTGTTCAGCCTGCGTATCCCTGTGCCTATCTTTGGAACTGATCCTCAGAAGCAGTTTTCCAAAGATAGGCAGAAGATCTGACATCTGTAAGACACTTTTTTTCTATTGAAAAGCCTGTGGCGTGCAAAACACAACCCAAAAACTCCACCCGGTGCAGGGAAAAATGTGCACACACATAAAGAGTGACATCACAAAAAACTGCGACGGGTGCAAACGTCAGTGGTCCTCCGAAAAGGACCCGTCTCTGATCCCCCGGGGCGTTAGGCTCCTGACAGGGAAAAGAGTAAACTGTGGTCCAAGCAGCCGAAGCCACAAGGACCCAACATCCTCGGAGGGACTGCCGAAACAGAACCCTCCTCGGTGAGGCTCCCCCGAAGGGAGACCCCATGAGAGCCGGTGAACCTAACCAGAAGGCCGAGTCCACCAACTCCCAAGACTTTCAGAGACCGGCCCGAGGACCAGCACCCTACTCGCCACACATAAAGTGCAAGCACCAACAAAAAGAGTGACAAACAAAACAACACACGGGGAAAAATAATAAAAGAAAGTGGGGAAAAGGAAGATGGGAAGGTGAGGAAAGTGACCAATGTGAAATACATTGGCCGGCCCTCCGGCCAGGATAAAAATTCCACTGGTCCTAGCCAAAAGGCCCGGCCCAAGCGGCAGGTGTGAAAAGTGTGTTGTGGAGATCAGTGACCTGAAGGTGCCACACGATGAGTGCCCCTCAAACACTCGTGCAATGTATGGCACCCCTGGACTGTAAGACACTTACACTGTCAGATCTTAGGATGCAGTACCGCATCCGCCGCTGGGGGCATTTTGCGTTGAAATGCCGATTTGCGTATGCAAATGAGGACTTACGGAGATCCACAAAGCTTTTCAGCTTTGTTTTTTCTGCGTAAGTTTACATTTGCATACGTAAAATTAGGGCTGCTTTTACAAAGTGTAAACTAGTTACACCTTGTAAAAACAGACCTTTTTTTCAATCGCCGCTATTTTTTTTAAATTTTGAATTTTATTTTTCGGCGCGTAACTTTTTTTTTACCCGACGCAACTTTATTGTCCCGTCGCAATCCACAAAGCCCGGCGTAACGTAATTTTGCTCGCTGCCCGTCAGGAAAATGATGTCACGAGCATGCGCAGTACGGCCGGCGCGGGAGCGCGCCTCATTTAAATTGTCATCGCCCCCTGCAGAAGAGGACCGCCTTGCGCCGGAGACATTTAAGTTACACGGCCGAAAATTTCTAGGTAAGTGCTTTGTGGATCGGGCACTTCGGGACTGAAGTAGTTAAAGTTCATGTGCATGTAAAGGCAGGCGTCCCAAAACTTTTGACAATATAGTGTATTTATTAAAGTAAAAATAAAAGACCAGTCGTTGCTACTCCTATACCGCCCAGTCTCAAGCTGAATCCTGCTCAGGCTGGATTGCTTTACTGTCATGTGGCTTTTATGGAAGTCTGTGCTGCCTGGTGGTTAGCGCTTCTATCAGAAAAGTGTATTTTCATCCCCAGTATGTTTGCCACATGTTTTTTTTTTTTATGAAATGTTCAACTTGTGTTTACTTTTTTTTATCTTTTAATAAGATTGGCATCAAGACTTTGTGCCAGGTGGGGGTACTAATCACCGCTGTCTCAGAAGTCATTCAGGCCACACGGATGGTTCATTTTAACACCCTCCCTGAATGGCTGTGTATACACAGCTGGTTAGCGGAGTGTTTGCTCTGCTGTTCTGATGTCAGAAACATTGGACAGTCACTGACACTGCAGCACCTGTTGCTTTCAATATCCCACTTCCTCCTTAGTGATATGTTACACACTGGGGAGAAAGTGTATGAAGTTAGGCAGGGGACAAGGAAGCAAAACACAAAGAGCAGAGTGTAAAATCATGTCAGCAACAGGTACACTTTATTCAGCATAAAATAAGCATCCGCTTACATCATAGATCAGGGATAGGGATGAGCTTCGTGTTCGAGTCGAACATATGTTCGACTCGAACATCGTATGTTCGATCGTTCGTCGAAATACGAACAAAACGGGTCGTTCGCGCCAAATTCGAGTTACGTTTCACAGACCATAATTCACTGCGTCATCGCTGGCTGATGATTGGCCAAGCATGCACTATGACCCGCATGCTTGGCCAATCACAGCTTGCAAAAAACGGAGAGCCATAATTGGCCAAAGCCAGGGTGGCTTTGGCCAATTATGGCTCAGGGGGTTTAGTACACGCCCCACACTATAAAAGGCTGCCTGCAGGTCGGCCTTGTGTAGTGTGTTGTGGTGGTTGAGAGGACAGAGAGAGAGAGAATGTCATTTTTTGCAGGTAGATAGAGCAGGCAGGCAGGCTAGTCAGTTAATGTTACAGTGTGTAGAGGATATATATGCATCCCAGGTGTTGTACATATATTTATACACTGTATAGTTTAGCTAGATCAGTTCTTCCTAATTTACTGGCAGGCAGGTGATTGTGCTAGCTGCAGTATTCTTACGTGGTTTATTGCCTGTGTCCTCTGTAGTTTGCACCTAAAACTACTTGGTGTGTACTGGCCGTGTGCTCTGTAGTTTGCACCTAAAGATTCAGGAGCAGTGGCCCAGATTCAGTAAGCAATTGCGCCTGCGTAACCATAGTTATGCAGCGCAATTGCTGACTTGCGCCGGCGTAACGAGTTCTCCTGATTCAGAGAAATCGTTACGCCGACTGCAGCCTAAAATCTGCGTGGCATAAGGCTCTTATGCCACGCAGATTTTAGGCTGCATTCTTGCGATGACCGCTAGGGGGCGTTCCCATTGTGGTCAGCGTATAGTATGCAAATTGCATACTTACGCCGATTCACAATGTTGCGCGCCCCCTGCGTACGCAAGTTACGTCGTTTCCGTACGGCGTGTTTAGCATAAGGCTGCCCCTTCTAATAGCAGGGGCAGCCAATGCTAAACTATACCCGGCGTTCCCGCGTCGCAACGTTCGAATTTTACGTCGTTTGCGTAAGTGAATCGTGAATGGTGCTGGACGCCATTCACGTTCACTTTGAAGCAAATGACGTCCTTGCGACGTCATTTGCCGCAATGCACGTCGGGAAAGTTTCCCGACGGAGCATGCGCTCTACGCTCGGCACGGGAGCGCGCCCTAATTTAAATGATTCCCGCCCCCGGCGGGATCATTTACATTGCGCGCGCTTACGCCGGGCAATTTTGCCGGCGCGCCCTCGCAATTTATGGAGCTACTGCTCCGTGAATCGAGGGCAGCGCAAAATATTTGCGGGGGCGCAGGGCAAAATCGTTGCCCTGCGCCTCCGCAAATAGAGCGCAATTCTTTCTGAATCCGGGCCAGTGATTTTAATGATTCTTAAATAAAAAAAATGAAAAATTAATTAAAATATTGTACCTGCTGGGTGTCTATAGTATGCCTGTGAAAACGTCTTTGAGAACCCGGGTCTTGCCCAAGGGAACATGTATCAATGGAAAAAAGTTTTAAAAACTAAAAAAAGGAGTCCTGAAAAAAACAACCGTTTTTGAAAACTTTTTTTCTATTGATACATGTTCCCTGGGGCAAGACCCGGGTTCTCAGAGACGTTTTATGACAATAACTTGCATATTAGGCTTTAAAATGAGCACTTTTGAATCCGAACGTTCGAGTCCCATAGATGTCAATGGGGTTCTAAATGTTTGCACGAACGTTCGGTCCGTTCGAAGGTTCTGGTGCGAACCGAACGGGGGGGGGGGGGGGTGTTCGGCTCATCCCTAATCAGGGATATCAGCACCGATGGAGTCAACAACTCTCAGGATGCCACATCATGACAGATGAAAAGGCAAAGACCAGCTTACCAGCGTAGGCTCAGCCTGAAGCTGGTGTTGGCATAATATAGCTGGCACTAGCAGCATATGCAGTACTCAAGGACAGAACTAGGAAGCTGTGGGGGAGAGGCACAGTGCAGGCTTACAGAGCTGTCAACGGTGAATACAGACAGCGGTAACGTGTTTCTGGGCATCCATCCTCTTTCTCAAGGCTGAGGAAAAATGACAAAAAAATAAGCTGCATTTCCGTTGGTCTTTGTACACTGTAACAATATTATGAACAGGTAGATAAGCTTCCTTTACTGCAGAAGAGAATTGTATGACTCTTCTGAAAAAAAAAGCCTACCTGTTCACACGTTTTGAATTTTTATGTTTCATTTTAAAACAGAAGTATGGATGGAGCTCTTTTGGCCAAACTGCTGTTATTGGGCACAGGAGTGCACTTAGTTTTGCACACTTGCAACCCAGAATCAGACTTTAGCCTGCTGTCGGCTGACATCACAGATCCGCTCCAGTCTCTGAGAGGATCCTGACATTAAAGCGGAGCTCCACCCTAAAGTGGAACTTCCGCTCATCGGATTCCTCCCCCCCTCCGGTGCCACAATTGGCACCTTTCGGGGGGGGGGGGGACAGAATACCTGTCAAAGACAGGTATCCTTTCCCACTTCTGGAAGTCTGCCCGCGGACGTGACGTCACCGCGGGGCTCCTTCCTCCTCCTCTCCTTGCCGCCGGGCTAATAGGAGAGAGGAGCGGGCCTCGCGCATGCGCAGTAGGGTTCCCGGCGTGAAGCCAAAAGGCTACACTGCCGGGTTCCCTTACCCGCAATGGCGACGGCAGCACCCAACAGCTGATGGGAAACATCAGCTGCGGTGCCGACATCGAGGGACTGCAGGGCAGGTAAGTCTCCATTTATTAAAAGCCAGCACTTGCAGTATGTGTAGCTGCTGGCTTTTAATTTTTTTCCCGGAACACCCCTTTAATGTCAGGATCCACCCAGATGCCTGACCGGTAGCTGTGCTCAGCCTCTCAGTGCCTCACTTAGAGCCTGAGCCAGCTGATTCCCACCACCTCTCCTGCCCGGTGCTCCAGTGAGTGCTGTAGGGGCAGAGCACAGAGTGGACCCTATAACTGAGTCACCACCAACTTAGGCTTAGAGCCAATGAGGACAGCTCCAGCATCGGATACATGCTGCAGTAGGTATTGGAATATGTGATTTTTTTTTTTTAGGATTCATGCACCACCTGCTGCCCAGGCCAATTCTGACATTTCTCTCGTACGTGTTAAAATAAAAAAAAATGTTGCTAGAAAATTACATAAAACCCCCCAAACATTATTTATTTTTAATCAGAGGAACTGGAGAATAAAATAATGTTTTTTTAATTTTTTTTACATCAGATAATATTTGCACAGCCATTTTTTAAATGTACATTTTTAAGAATTTTTTTTTTTTTAACAAATTTTAGTGCACACACAGGCAATATAATACCCATTTTTTTGTAAAATATAAATGATGAAGTTGCACCAATTAATAAAAAGATATCTATATGTAATGCGTTTTAAATTGCATTTGCCCGTGGAATGGCGACAAACTACAGTACATTAAATTACCCAAAGGGGACACTTAAAAAGTCTTTACAGGATATCAGTTTAGAGTTGCCCAGGAGGTCTGGCGCTTGGATTATTGCTCTCACTCTGCGGTTCGCAGGGATACCTCACATGTGCGTACGCCCCTGTCCCCCGGGCCTTACGCCCTCCATGTAGAACTTTACTTTAAAGAGGAACTGCAGTCTGCTCACATAATTTGTAATAAAAACGTCTTTGCCATTCTGAATCTTCCCTCCAATCACTTTGCATATTTTATATATACTGTTACTCTGTACTTGATAAATATGCTGCAGAAATCTCCCTCCACTAAGTCTGGCTACAATCATTTTAACTGTGGGCAGCTGAAGCTGCTGTCTGTTCACTTCCTGGATTTACACAGGCACGCCTCCAGCTCTGCAGCTCTTGGCCCTCTTGTGAATCACCCCCCTTTCCTGGCAAGCTCTCACTGAGTGGGAGAGAGCTGTTCATGATGTCATAAGCCTAGGCTTTTTACCAGACAAGAAACAGGACGTGGGCTGTATAAGGTATTTACTGGCAGAAAAAAAAAATGTTTTACTATCCAAAGTTAAAGGGGTTGTAAAGGTTCGTGTTTTTTCACCTTAATGCATCCTATGCATTAAGGTGAAAAACCATCTGGCAATCACCGCCCCGCCAGCCCCCCCGGTTTTACTCATCTGAGCCAGTTCACCTGCTTGGCGCGTACCCCGGCATCCTCTTCCCCACGGAGTCCCGGCGTTGATTGGATAGATAGATAGCAACGCAGCCATTATGCTTTTGAATCGATTAACTTTATCACCATCATCAGCTTCATCTAGTGGCCAAAATGCAATATACTTTCTCACTCAGGTGTTTCAGAAAACTATATTGCATTTTGGCCACTAGATGGCGTCAATGATACAGCAGTCAATCTTTCCCAAAACATACAGTGAAATTTAGTTCAGCTTGCAGGAATGTTTTATAAATAAGTCACTTAGTGTCACTTTAAGGGGCCAGAGGGGGGATCCACAGCTGGTTACAAGGGATGCAAGCTACCAATACACCCCAAAGTGTGTTGGATGTAAAATATTTGCTGACAGCTTTTCTCTACAAGACAAGAGATGAATTAAGTCAGAATTTGGACCCTAGAGATACCAGCTTTGGACCTCCTCTTTTCGTTTAACAATGATTACGTTTACAATAGGCATGGAAAATCCACCCCACAACCATCCACCCTTACGAAGTGACAGACAGGGATGCAGCTTTGAACAATTGCATTAACTCTCTGTTTTCTGCAGGAGCGCAAAGGATGTAGCTGAGCCCTAGGCTCCTGCCTAGTTTGCCTTGTGAGTGATCCACCCGTGCTGTAAGATAGAAAAGATTCCAAGAATGGGTGCTGGGACAGTAATCTTCATTGCATGTCTCTTCTGCAAAAAAAAAAACAACACCTGCATGCTAGCAGTAGATAACAGCGAACATATTTCATAGCTCCAAACTGTCCCTGATTTCGACTTGGAGCAATGTCCCTCTGTCCCTCTTTCCTCCTCATTTGTCCCTCATTTTGGTCTGATCTATATAGTTGTATATAAAATGCACTTTTTATCTTTTTAAAAAGTGTTTTTCAGTGCTAAACCTTTCATCGAATTTCTAAACTGCTGCGAAAGTCAGTGTAAAGGAATAGTATTGGTAAAAAAAAAAGTAGAGGTGCACCGAAATGGAAATTTCAGAACCGAAACGAAACCGAAATAAAAAAAATGTCAGGCCGAAACCGAAACCGAGACTGAAAATTACTTTTCTTTTTTTTAATAATTGTATGTTAAAACACCACCCCCACAATCACCTCCTGCCAGCTCCTTACCTTAAAGCTGGACATAGCTGTGCTGTGCTGGACATGGCTGTGCTGTGCTGGGCTCAGGGCTGTGCTGTGCTGGGCTCAGGGCTGTGCTGTGCTGGGCTCAGGGCTGTGCTGTGCTGGGCTCAGGGCTGTGCTGGACAGGACTGGGCTGTCACGGCTCCGTCCTCTGCCTATGGTGAGTGCACTGCACGAGCCAACGAGTGTCACTGCCAAAGTGTCCCTCCTGAGTCCTCCTGACTCGATCGGCTATTCAAAAATGGCGCTGGGTGGCGCCATTACGTAACTGCGCATTTAGTATTTAGTATTTATTTGTATTTCTTTTTTTGACTACCTGCAACTGTATGCACAGTGGGCTGGATTCAAGAAGCAAATTGCGCCTGTGTAACCATAGTTACACAGCGCAATTGCTTACTTGCCCCGGCGTAACGAATGCTCCTGATTCAGGAACCTCGTTACGCCGACTGCAGCCTAAGATATGCGCGGCATAAGGCTCTTATGCCCGCATATCTTAGGCTGCATTCTTGCGATGGCCGCTAGGTGGCGTTCCCGTTGTGCTCAGCGTATAGTATGCAAATTGCATACTAACGCCGATTCACAACGTTACGCGAGCCCTGCGTACGCAGTTTACGTCGTTTCCGTACGGCGGTTTTCGCGTAAGGCTGCCCCTGCTATTAGCAGGGGCAGCCAATGTTACGTATACCCGTCGTTCCCGCGTCGCGAAATTTCTAATTTACGTAGTTTGCGTAAGTGATTCGTGAATGGCGCTGGACGCCATTCACGTTCACTTTGAAGCAAATGACGTCCTTGCGACGTCATTTGCCGCAATGCACGTCGGGAAAGTTTCTCGACGGAGCATGCGCTCTACGATCGGCGCGGGAACGCGCCTAATTTAAATGATTCCCGCCCCCTACGGGATCATTTAAATTGCGCGCGCTTACGCCGGGCATTTTGCCGGCGCGCCCACGCAATTTACGGAGCTACTGCTATGTGAATCAAGGGCAGCGCAGTAAATTTGCGGGGGCGCAGGGCAAAAACATTGCCCTGCGCCTCCGTAAAAAAAGCGCAAATTTACCTGAATCCAGCCCATTGATTCTTTATCATTTTGTTTCAGCCCTACTTGAATGTTCGATCAAATGTTATTGTTTTTTTACCATGTATCTATTTCTGCTATTTTTTTTATAAGAAATGTATGAAACATTGTATTATTTATTTAAAAAATAAATAAAAAAACTTTAGTATTATTTTAATTCAGTAAGAGCACCACACAATTTTTAAAAATAATAAAACATTTTTTTTTTTTAAATAATACAATGTTTTATACATTTTTTATAAAAATAGTAGAAATAGATGCATGGTAAAAAAACAAACAAAAATGTTTTTTTTAAATTTGATCGAACATTGAAGTAGGGCTGAAAAAAATGATAAAGAATCAATGTGCATGCATCTATCATTTAAGAAAACCCTCATGGCGAGAGGCAGTCACTACCTGGTAAGGTATAAAAGAAGCACGGTGCTTGGTTTCCAGATCAATAACATTTAAAAGGCACTTAAGGTCGCTTAGAAAGGATGCAAACACATTCACAAAATCTCCAGCAGTAGAAGAGCTGGGGCTTTTTTTTTTTTTTTTTTTCGCTCTTTTCTTTTTTTTTTATTGAAAGTATTTTAAAAGCTAAATTGCTTCTATATTAAGTAACCATTTTAGTGTTCCAATCTCAGGTTTCCATGGTTACAGGCGTATTTGTACATCTAAAGCTCTATTCACAGGTTCAGCCCTAAGATTCAATGACAAAGCTCTCTGAAATCTCTTTTATATCACCATAGTCTCAGCCAGCGATAGAAATATCATTTCACTAAAAGGACAGGGATGGGGATAAGGTTATGAGAAATAATAGGAAAAAAGAAAAACCTCGCTATTACCTGTTTGATAATACATTTTTATTACATGGTATCTGCAACATATACATGATATAAATAACTTTAGTGGGTGGGAGAGAGAGAGCTTACCCCCCCCCCCCCAGTGGGTGGGAGAGAGGCGAGAGACCCCCCCCCCCCCCCCATTTACCTCCTACACATTTTTCCTTTTCTAGATCTAGATGCCTTCTTTTTGCATTCGGATTAAGCAATAGAACGGCTTATTTTAGAGGACCCGTCACTCAGAAGATGCCTGTAGATTAAAACCTATTTTATCTCGTTCAATGAATAGTCTGCTTATGCTTGTCCATGTTATGGACCTGTAACAAGTGAAATATTTGCGCTGTAAAGTGTTATATAAATTAATGTGTGTGTGTGCATATAACCACATACATATACAAGTACAAAAAATGGGTGGGGAAAGTCCAAAAAAGGGGAGTGACACTAATATACCAGTAAACAATATTGTTGAATAGTCCTTAATCAAGGGCACAGTGCTGAAGAGGTCCAGGTACAACAAAATCCAACCATGTAGGGGTGCAGTTCATCAATACTTAATCCAATCAATGGTTGGATTTTGTTGTACCTGGACCTCTTCAGCACTGTGCCCTCGATTAAGGACTATTCAACAATATTGTTTACTGGTATATTAGTGTCACTCCCCTTTTTTGGACTTTCCCCACCCATTTTTTGTACTTGTATATGTATGTGGTTATATGCACACACACACATTAATTTATATAACACTTTACAGCGCAAATATTTCACTTGTTACAATTATCACTTTTTGTCTATCGAGGTAGACCTCTTTTTTATTTGCAGCAGTATCCCCACTTTTCACTTGTCCCCTCACTCTAGACAGCGCAGGAGTTCACTTCACTTACATGTTATGGACCTATTAGAACTTCAATAACCGAACTTCTAATTTTGAGTGTTGTGATTTAGGCCCCTTTCACACGGGGCGGATCAGTAATGATCCGCCCTGTGAACCTCCGCTTGCTCAGCGGGGATCGCTTCGTTGATCCCCGCTGAGCCGGCGGATGACAGGGCGGTCCCCGCACACTGTGCAGGGACCGCCCTGTCTTTTCTCCGCTCTCCCCTATGGGGAGATCGGATGAACACGGACTATCTGTCCGTGTTCACCCGATCCGATCCGCCAGACGGATGGAAAAGTAGGTTTTTCCTCTGTCACACTTTGGCGGATGGGAGCGGGTCGGATGTCAGCGGGTATGTCATTCGCGGCTCCATAGAGGAGCACGGAGCGCCCGTTCAGGTCCGCCTAAAAAACTGGCAGGCGGACCTGAACGGGCCGCCCGTGTGAAAGAGCCCTTAGAGTTTGAGAACCCGTTGCATCCTACAAATCGCATCCTATTGCCGGCCATTGCACTGTTCAAATCTATGCGACGCCGACTTTGCGGTGCCGCATCGATTTGAAAAGGTAGTACATGCACTACTTTTGCAGATTGAGGGCCAGATCCACGTAGCGCGGCCCTTCTTTACGTCCAGCGTAGTGTATCTCAGATGCACTACGCCGCCGTAACTTACAGCGTATTTCCCGCATCCACAAAAAATTTGCACCGTAAGTTACGGCGGTGTAGTGTAACTGTGTCGGCGTAAGGGTGCGCAATTCAAATGGATGAGATGGGGGCGTGTTTTATGTCAATACGTCTTGACCCTACATAAATGAAGTTTTTTCTGAACGGCACATGCGCCGTCCGTGGGGGTATCCCAGTGCGCATGCTCCAAATTAACACGCAACAAGCCAATGCTTTCGACGTGAACGTCATTCTACGCAAAGCCCTATTCGCGAACGTTTTACGCAAACGACGTACACGACGGAAAATTCGACGCTGGCCCTACGTCCATACTTAACATTGGCTACGCCTCATAAAGCAGGGGTAACGTTATGCCGAAAAAAGCCTTATGGTAACGACGTAAAAAAATGCGTCGGCCGGACGTACGTTTGTGGATTCGCGTATCTAGCTAATTTGCATACTCGAAGCGGAAATCGACGGAAGCGCCACCTAGCGGCCAGCGTAAATATGCACCTTAGATCCGACGGCGTACTAAGACGTACGCCAGTCGGATCTAGCCCAGCTTCAGGCGTATCTTGTTTTGTGGATACAAAACAAAGATACGCCGGAGCAACCTAGCAGTTACGCGGCGTATCAATAGATACGCCAGCGTAACTGCTTAGTGGATCTGGCCCTTTATGTGCAACTTGAATAGACATCTGAGTATGAAGCCGTACAGAGGTTTTCAAAGTCACATCCGAAGTCGCACTGACATTGACATGATTTCAGACGAAGTGGCGCGATTTCAGAGCTGAAGTCAATATGAACAGTGGCTGATGGGCTCTCCACTTATCTGGCTTACAGGTGTAGCACAAATGTGTCTTACTGCCCCCTCAGGACTGTGGGTATCCCTGCATACAGTATATTACCTAAAAGTATTGTGACGCCTGCCTTTACATGCACCTGAACTTTAAGGCCTGATTCACACTTGTGCAGTTTGCATATTGCATGCGTTCCCGACACACACAAATGTGAACGCAGGCTAAATGTCTCTGTTACATTGGTGGTCAGTGTAAATCTTCTCATTACATTGGGGTTTGGTGTACAATCCTTTCATTCACACTAGTGGCCAGTGTGACGGTTCCCCTGGTTACTGTGGATGCTCCTATTACATTGGTGGTCAGTGTTCATCCCCATTACATTGGTGGCCAGTGTAGAAACTCCTCTTTATATTGGTAATCGTTAATTTAGTTTAATTTAAGTGGCACTCTAATGGACACATTTTATTTTAAGGGGCACGCTGATGGGTATATTTTTAATGTGCACACTGATGGGCATATTTTGTTAAGGGGCACACTGATGGACACATTTTGTTGTGCCCATCAGAGTGCCCCTTAACATAAAATGTGCCTATCACGCGTGCACATTTAAAATATACCCATCAGCGTACCCCTTAAAATAAAATGTGCCCATCAGAGTGCCCCTTAACATAAAAGGTGCCCATCAATGTGACCCTTATTTTATGTTAAGGGGCATGCTGATGGCCACATTTTATGTTAAGGGGCACGTTTTGTTGTGCCCATCAGAGTGCCCCTTAATATAAAATGTGCCCATCAGTGTGACCCTTATTTTATGTTAATGGATATGCTGATGGGCACATTTTATGTTAAGGGGCACTCTGATGGGGACATCTGATGTAAGGAGGCACTCTGACGGGAATGCCTGATGTATAGGAGCACTGTGATGGGGACACCTGATATAAAGGGGCGCTGTGATGGGGACACCTGATGTAAAGGGGCACTGTGATGGGGACACCTGATGTAAAGGGGCACTGTGATGGCAACACCTGATGTAAAGGGGCACTGTGATGGCAACACCTGATGTAAAGGAGCACTGTGATGGGGACACCTGATGTAAAGAAGCACTGTGATGGGGACACCTGATGCAAAGGGGCACTGTGATGGGGACACCTGATGTAAAGGAGCACTGTGATGGGGACACCTGATGTAAAGAAGCACTGTGATGGGGACACCTGATGTAAAGGGGCACTGTGATGGGGACACCTGATGTAAAGGGGCACTGTGATGGGGACACCTGATGTAAAGGGGCACTGTGATGGGGACACCTGATGTAAAGGGGCACTGTGATGGGGACACCTGATGTAAAGGGGCACTGTGATGGGGACACCTGATGTAAAGGGGTGCTGTGATGGGGACACCTGATGTAAAGGGGTGCTGTGATGGGGACACCTGATGTAAAGGATCACTGTGATGGGGACACCTGATGTAAAGGAGCACTGTGATGGGGACACCTGATGTAAAGGGGCACTGTGATGGCAACACCTGATGTAAAGGGGCACTGTGATGGGGACACCTGATGTAAAGAAGCACTGTGATGGGGACACCTGATGTAAAGGGGCACTGTGATGGGGACACCTGATGTAAAGGGGCACTGTGATGGGGACACCTGATGTAAAGGGGCACTGTGATGGGGACACCTGATGTAAAGGGGCACTGTGATGGGGACACCTGATGTAAAGGGGCGCTGTGATGGGGACACCTGATGTAAAGGGGTGCTGTGATGGGGACACCTGATGTAAAGGGGTGCTGTGATGGGGACACCTGATGTAAAGGGGTGCTGTGATGGGGACACCTGATGTAAAGGGGTGCTGTGATGGGGACACCTGATGTAAAGGGGTGCTGTGATGGGGACACCTGATGTAAAGGATCACTGTGATGGGGACACCTGATGTAAAGGAGCACTGTGATGGGGACACCTGATGTAAAGGGGCACTGTGATGGCAACACCTGATGTAAAGGGGCACTGTGATGGGGACACCTGATGTAAAGGGGTGCTGTGATGGGGACACCTGATGTAAAGGGGTGCTGTGATGGGGACACCTGATGTAAAGGGGCGCTGTGATGGGGACACCTGATGTAAAGGGGTGCTGTGATGGGGACACCTGATGTAAAGAAGCACTGTGATGGGGACACCTGATGTAAAGGGGTGCTGTGATGGGGACACCTGATGTAAAGGGGCGCTGTGATGGGGACACCTGATGTAAAGGGGTGCTGTGATGGGGACACCTGATGTAAAGAAGCACTATGATGGGGACAAATGGGGAGAACATTTTAGTGACCGGACCTCCTTGAATTTTAATTCAAGACACCTGCTCTAATGCAATAGGCTGCGCAGACCTATGTATGAAAACTATTTTATCTATTATTATAAATCTAATTATTATATCTGTTAAAAATTACTATATTATATATCACTCAGTTATGAAACTGTATATCTGCTGTGTAAGATCCAAGGTGCTTCTGCCTCTGACTGCCAGTCTCTCTCGATTTGTAGTAAAATTTAATCCCCTTTCACAATGAGGCGGTTTTCAGGCGTTTTAGCGCTAGAAATATCGCCTGTAAATTCCTGAAAATCGCCTCCTATTCGTTTCAGTGTGACTTTTGGGGCAGTGCGCTTGCGGGATGTTAGGAAAAGTCCTGCAAGCAGCATCTTTGGGGCGGTTTGGAAGCGCTGTATACAGCACTCCCAAAACGCCCCCTGCCCATTGAAATAAATGGCCAGCGCTTCCAACTCACCTGAAAAGCGCTTCAGGAAGTGCCGCAACATGGGCACTTTTAACCCCTTCAGCCTCTAGCATGGGTTAGAAGTGCCCCGCTAGGGGCTGATAAGCACTGCTAAAATGAGCGGCGCTTTAACGCTAACGCTCAGGCGTCCCCAGTGTGAAAGGGGTCTTAATAATGTCACAACTGTGCTTGTTCCTGTTCTCCTTGCTGGAGAGAATTTAGATCACTGCCTATACATTGATGAGGCTGCACTGATAGGTGGCACTGATGGGCACAGATAGGCGTCACTGATGGACACGGATAGGCGGCACTGATAGTCACTGATTGGCAGCACTGGTGGGCACACATTGGCAGCACTGGTGGGCACACATTGGCAGCACTGGTGGGCACTGTTTGGGCTGCACTGATAATCAGTACCCTTACTATCAGTGTACATGTCCCTTCCAGAGAAGTCGGTTATCGGCTCTCTTCTCTGCTTCTCATGCTGTTAGCATGAGGAAAGGAGTGCCAATACCCGGCTTCTATTTACATCCATGATCAGCTGTGATTGGACCACTGATTGGCTCTTTACCTCAATCTGTGATCAGCTAGGGTGACTACATTTCCAAACTGCCATTCAGAGACACCGCCCCCCCCACCCTTTCTAAAAAAAAAAGATAACTTTTTATAAGATAAAATTTGTGACCCCCCCATGGTTTTCACTGGTTCATCCTGGGACCTGTAGTTCTTGACTAGTTGGGGGGGGGGGGGGGTCGCATCTTCAGCTCTGAGGGGTTCATGGTGGGACCTGTAGTTCTTCACTTTTGGGGGTCACATTCCCCCCAAAAGTGAAGGACTACAAGTCCCAGCATAAACTCCTAATATCTAAAGATGTGACCCCCCAATTTGAAGGACTACAACACCCAGCATGAAACCCCTGGGATCTAAGGGTGTGATCCCATAAATTTCACAGGTTTATGCTGGGACCTGTAGTTCTTCACTATTTGGGGGCAGGGGGTCTCACATCTTCAGCTCTGGGGGGGGGGGGTTCATGCTGGGACCTTGGGACCTGTAGTCCTTAACTTTGGGGAGGTCACCCCCCCCCCCAAGTAAAGGACTACAAATCCCAGCATGAACCGATGATATCTAAAGATGTGACCCCCCCATTTTGAAACTCCCCGCATGAACCCATGAGATCTAAGGGTGTGACACCATAGATTTCACAGATCTATGCTGGGACCTGTAGTTCTTCACTAGTTTGGGGGGGGGGGGTCACATCTCAAGCTCTGAGGGGTTCTTGCTGGGACCTGTGTCAGTTTCATTCCGGGACACTGTATTGTCCCAGAGTGAAGGTGCCCGGGACAGACCTGCAGAATGCGGGACTATCCTGGGCA
Source organism: Rana temporaria (assembly GCF_905171775.1). Classification (NCBI taxonomy): domain Eukaryota; kingdom Metazoa; phylum Chordata; class Amphibia; order Anura; family Ranidae; genus Rana; species Rana temporaria. The sequence continues at coordinate 26,796,003 of NC_053499.1, read as the reverse complement.
ATCCGGGACACGTGGTCACCCTATGATCAGCATGCGCCCCCGCCCAGCAGCGTGCACGTGGTGGGCACGATCACAGGGAGGCCATTATATGACAGCCTCCCAGAACTAGCCACACCTGTTGTAGCTGTCATTTGGCTGAAATGCCGGCTGCCACACACACGAGCCGAATCTCGGACGTTTTTTTTTTTTTAACCAACCGATGTCGTCCGGCATTCGGCCCGTGTGTACTAGGCTTAAGTTCCATTCCCCATGTGAACAACAGATGTGAGTATAGTGCAACACAGGCACACAGATCGAGCCCATATACACTAAATCCAGGCCTCCCAGGGCTTCCACAGCTGTTGTGTAACAGCTGCGCGGTCCGTGTCTGCTCTCCTCCCCTCATTGTATTGATCTGGTGTGACATGATTTTTATTGAGTGGTTATTACGTCCTCAAAGCTCTGACACAAGGGTGAACATTCAATTACTATTGATTTCACCTATATCGTTATAACCCTATAAGCATTGTGAACATACAATGAAGGTTCAGAACTTGTCTACATGAGTGATTCTTCATTGCGCCATCAATTGACTGTGTGTCGCCCTTGCTCTCTGAAATGTACATTGATTTTGTAAATATTAGAGCTATTTATAGGAGTTCTATGGGTTATATAGACATGCAATAATTGCTCGCAGTTGCAGTATTGTGCAATCTTTCGTGTCTGTAGAATGTTCCTGTAACCCAGGGAAAGAAATAGTAGTTCATTATGAAACTTGCTGTGGAAGGGGGAAGGAGGCATTTCTCAGTTGCTAACGAAGCATTTAGGTTGTGTTAAGAAATAATCATTTAGTAGTCTTTTTGCTCCAATTCTTATAATCTGCTACAGGCACAGGACTACTTTCCATATAATGTTCAGAGAGAATTTACGCATGTGTAGACATTTACAGCCAAACCCCAGGACTGAAAACACGCATGAGCATTCAAGTGATTGTAAACTCTGTTACACCACTTTTACCTACAGGCAGTGGCGGCTGGTGCTCAAAATTTTTGGGGGGCGCAAACGAAAAAAAAAATAAACAATTGCAACCTCACTGTGCCCATCGAATGCAGCCACTGTGCCATCAATTGTCACCACTGTGCCATGCCAACAAAAGCAGCCACTGTGCCATGCCATCAACCGCAACCACTGTGCCATGCCATCAAACACAACCACTGTGCCATGCCATCAAATGCAGTCACTGTGCCATGCCGTCAAACAAAGCCACTGTGCCATCAATTGTCACCACTGTGCCATGCCATCAAACGCAGTCACTGTGCCATGCCATCAAACACAGCCACTGTGCCATCAATTGACACCACTATGCCATGCCATCAATTGTCATCACTGTGCCATCAATTGTCACCACTGTGCCCATCAATTGTCGCCACTGTGCCATCAATTGTTACCACTGTGCCTATCAATTGTTACCACTGTGCCCATCAATTGTTACCACTATGCCATCAATTGTTACCACTGTGCCATCAATTGTTACCACTGTGCCATCAATTGTTACCACTGTGTCATCAATTGTTACCACTGTGCCCATCAATTGTAGCCACTGTGCCCCACAATTGTCGCCACTGTGCCCAGTAAAATTTGCCACTGTGACCTGTATGTGCCATCAATTGTTACCACTGTGCCCATCAATTGTTACCACTGTGCCCAGCAATTGTTACCACTGTGCCATCAATTGTTACCACTGTGCCCATCAATTGTTACCACTGTGCCATCAATTGTTACCACTGTGCCATCAATTGTTACCACTGTGCCATCAATTGTTACCACTGTGTCATCAATTGTTACCACTGTGCCCATCAATTGTAGCCACTGTGCCCCACAATTGTCGCCACTGTACCCAGTAAAATTTGCCACTGTGACCTGTATGTGCCATCAATTGTTACCACTGTGCCCATCAATTGTTACCACTGTGCCCAGCAATTGTTACCACTGTGCCATCAATTGTTACCACTGTGCCATCAATTGTTACCACTGTGTCATCAATTGTTACCACTGTGCCCATCAATTGTAGCCACTGTTCCCCACAATTGTCGCCACTGTGCCCAGTAAAATGTTGCCACTGTGACCTGTATGTGCCATCAATTGTCACCACTGTGCCCATCAATTGTTACCACTGTGCCCAGCAATTGTAGCCACTGTGCCCCGCAATTGTCGCCACTGTGCCCAGTAAAATGCTGCCACTGTGACCTGTATGTGCCATCAATTGTTACCACTGTGCCCAGCAATTGTAGCCACTGTGCCCCGCAATTGTCGCCACTGTGCCCAGTTAAATGCTGCCACTGTGACCTGTAAAATGCCCCCCCCCTCCCGCCTGGCACTTACCTTTCTGGGGTCGGCCGTGCTTCTACCATCCCTCGATGTCTTCTCCCGCCCTCGATGACGCTTCAGCCAATCAGGTTACCGATAACCAGAACCGGTGAGCCTGATTGGCTGACACGCCTGTCAGTCTTATACAAGGAACGCACCGCCGGTACGTCCCGAGGATAAGCATTCAGGAAGCCGACTACAGCCTGAGGGCTGTACTCAGAAAGCCTATCAGCCGCTGGCTCTGATAGGCACTTCCACACAGCCAACCAGCTGTTGTTATTCAGATGGCCAGCGCTCAGCATTTGGCCATCTGAATAGTGGGCAGCAGAGGCGAAAATACATAGATTCATGCAATGAATGAATCTATGTATTTCAGTGGCTGTGCGAGAGCCAGAGGGGGGCGGCACTCCAGCACCCTCTATGGACGAACCGCCACTGCCTACAGGTAAGTCTATAACAAGGCTCACCTGTAGGTAGTGGTACCTTGAATATCTCCTAAACCTGCACAGTTTAGGATTCAGTATATGCGCTACTGCCAACGTCATTGGCGCATGCGCACTGAAGAAACGGGGCGCTGGTGCCGTTTCTTTAGGAGTCGTGCCGTGACCGGGAGTGATGTCATTTCGGCTCCTGAAAATCACATCGCTGTACTCGGAGGGCCAACGCTGATCCTGGGCATCATTCTAAGGTAAGTATTTCATAATGCGCTAGTTTGCGATGCATACTAGCTCATTATGCCTTTGTATTGCTGTTTTTTCCCCCAAGGTTTATAACCTCTTTACCCCGCTTGACGACCAGCCGCCGTCATTATACTGCGGCAGGTCGGCACGATCCTGCGAACCGTCATAGCTGTACATCGGCTCCTTTAAGCAGGATAGCAGGTACGTGCGCGCTGCACTGGTGCCGATGCGTGTGGGCGGTCGCCAGAACAGGGACATGTGTACGTCTAAACACACAAATCCCTGTTCTGTGAGGAGAGGCCGATCGTAAGTTTCTACTAGCTAGAAACAGCGATCTGTCATCTCCTCTAGTCAGTCTCACCCCCCTACAGTTAGAACACACAGTTAACCCCTTGATCACCCCCTGGTGTTAACCCCTTCCCTGCCAGTGACATTTACACATTAATAAGTGGATTTTTATAGCACTGATCGCTGTATAATTGTCAATGGTACCAAAAATGTGTCAAAGGTGTCTGATGTGTCTGCCATAATGTCGCAGTCCCGATAAAAATAGCAGATCGCCGCTAGCTACTAGTAAAAAAAAATATGAATAATAAAAATGCTTTGACTCTTTCCATTATTTTGTAGACGCTATAACTTTTGCGCAAACCAATCAATATACGCTTATTACGATTTCTATTACCAAAAATATGTAGAAAAATACATATCGGCCTTAAAGGGGTTGTAAAGGTACAATTTTTTTTTCCTAAATAGCTTCCTTTACCTTAGTGCAGTCCTCCTTCACTTACCTCATCCTTCCATTTTGCTTTTAAATGTCCTTATTTCTTCTGAGAAATCCTCACGTCCTGTTCTTCTGTCTGTAACTCCACACAGTAATGCAAGGCTTTCTCCCTGGTGTGGAGTGTCGTGCTCGCCCCCTCCCTTGGACTACGGGAGAGTCAGGAAGCTCTCTACGTTGCAGATAGAGAAAGGAGCTGTGTGTTAGTGGGCGTCCTGACTCTCCTGTAATCCAAGGGAGGGGGCGAGCACGACACTCCACACCAGGGAGAAAGCCTTGCATTACTGTGTGGAGTTACAGACAGAAGAACAGGAAGTGAGGATTTCTCAGAAGAAATAAGGACATTTAAAAGGCAAAATGGAAGGATGAGGTAAGTGAAGGAGGACTGCACTAAGGTAAAGGAAGCTATTTAGGAAAAAAATTGTACCTTTACAACCCCTTTAAGGTTTTCTCCCTTCTGCACACGTTGTTTGGGATCTGCTTTTCTAGAGACCCCTGGCTAACTCTTCTACACCTCAAGCCTCTTGGTCTTGCTAAGAAACAGTTTAAACATACACATTTCATCCAACTTCTAAAAAAGACCATAGACAGGGCATGGAAAAACAATTCATCCACTTCTCTAAAGTCGAATCCCAAATACAGGCGGTCCCCGGGATACAAAAATCCGACTTGCAAACGACTCCTACTTACAAATGGAGGGAGACAACAGGAAGTGAGGGGGAATCTACCCCTAGGAAGGGAAATTCACTCCTGTATGAGATGTCATGGAGAAAAAGGTGTCTCCACTGATGGTTTATCACCAATCCTTGTTTCCACAACAACCCGAGGGGCCAGATTCAGATAGATCAGCGGATCTTTAGATCCGCGTAATCTATCTGATTTAAGATCCGCTGCCGCAAGTTTGAGAGGCAAGTGGGTAATTCACAAAACACTTACCTCCTAACTTGCGGCGGCGTATCTTAAATCCCCTGGCGGAATTCAAATTCCGCGGCTAGGGGGAGTGTAGCATTTAAATCAGGCGCGTCCCCGCGCGGATTTAACTGCGCATGCGCCATCCGCAAATTTTCCCGGCGTGCATTGCTCCCAATGACGTCGCTAAGACGTCATTGGTTTCGGCGTGAGCGTAACTTGCGACGAGCGGTTTTGTGAATCGACGTACGCAAACAACGTTAAAAAAAAAAAATTGGACGCGGGAACGACGGCCATACTTAACATTGGCTGCGCCTCATAGAAGCAGGGGTAAGTATACGCCGGGAAAACGCTTACGTAAACGATGTAAAGTGACTGCGTCGGGCCCGCGTACGTTCGTGAATTGGCGTATCTCACTGATTTACATATCGTCGCCGTAAATCAGCGAGAACGCCCCCAGCGGCCATTTTTAAATTGCAGTTACGATCCGACGGTGTAACACAGTTACACCTGTCGGATCTTAGGCATATCTATGCGTAACTGATTCTATGAATCAGTCGCACAGATACGACCGGCCTAACTCTGAGATATGACGGTGTATCAGGAGATACATCGTCGTATCTCTCTCTGAATCTGGCCCAAAATGTTCAAAATCCAATTGTCCTTGGGGCAGAAAGTGAGGTGAAACAGGGGCACAGACAGCAAAACAAATGTTACAGGGGTGTTAACCCTTCTCTATGCTATCCAAAAAAAAACTAAAACTTTTTTTTTGGGTTGGAGCTACACTTAGGGCCCTTTCAGACGTGCGGACCGTATGTCCGCTTTTTCATCCATTCGTTTGCGGATGGAAAAGGGACATACATTGGTCCCTATGTGATTGAGGGGGGGCAGCGGATAAACATCCGCTGACACCCGTAATCACCCGCCTTCGCAAACATCCGATTTTGCAGACAGAAGAATGTCCTATTTTTTCTTCCGTTATCGGATCGGATAAACGCGGACACACGGTCCGTGTTCATCTGATCCCCCCATAGCGGGGATATACGGAGCGATCCCCGCTGAGCTTACGGACACACGGAGGCGGATCATTACTGATCCGCCCCGTGTGAAAGGGCCCTTAAAAAATGTACCTGCTCCGACTTAAAGCGGAAGGTTCACCCAATTAAGTTTTTTTTTCTCTTTTCCCCTCGTTTTGTCTAGGGGGAATCGGCTAGTTGTTTTAAAATATGATCCGTACTTACCGTTTTCGAGATGCATCTTCTCCGTCGCTTCCGGGTATGGGTCTTCAGGAGCGGGCGTTCCTTCTTGATTGACAGTCTTCCGAGAGGCTTCCGACGGTCGCATCCATCGCGTCACTAGTTGCCGAAAGAAGCCGAATGTCGGTGCGGCTCTATACTGCGCCTGCGCACCGACGTTCGGCTTCTTTCGGAAAATCGTGACGCGATGGATGCGACCGTCGGAAGCCTCTCGGAAGACTGTCAATCAAAATAGGAACGCCCAGTCCCGCAGCCCATACCCGGAAGCGACGGAGAAGATGCATCTCGTAAACGGCAAGTACAGCTCATATTTTAAAACAACTAGCCGATTCCCCTAGACAAAACGAGCAGGAAGCTAAGGGGAAAAATTGTTATGTGCGGGTGAACCCCCGCTTTAAGAACAAACCTACAGACCCTATCTTGTTTGTAACCCGGGGACCTCCTGTAATCAGCATGGGTTTATGAATGGTCGTTCTTGCCAAACCAATCCGTTAACATTCTACGAGGAAGTGAGTTGCCATCTAGATAAGGGAAGCCTGTGGATGTGGTGGATCTGAATTTCGCAAAAGCATTTTATACAGTTCCCCATAAAGGCTTAATCTAAAAACCGATGTCTCTAGGCATGGACCATAGGGTTTGTTCTTGGATAGAAAACTGGCTACAGTGGCGTAGCCAAAGGGTGGTGATAAAGAACACGTACTCAGGCTGGTCTGGAGTCAGTGGCGTCACTAGGGTTGGTGTCACCCGGTGCGGTAAAACATGGTGTCACCCCCCCCCCCCCTCTGTCTAGGCTGCCCAGCACCAAGCAGGCAGCGCACGGGCACGGGGCGCAGCCCAAACCAGCCCCTGAAAATGATAGTATAGGGCAGTATAGTGGCAGGTTAGGGTAGTATAGAGTGGTATAGTGGCAGGTTGGTGTAGTGAGATTGTATAGGACAGGTTAAGGTGGTATAGGGCATGTTGGGGCGATATAGGGTAGTTTGGGGTTGTATCGGGCAAGTTAGGGTTGCATAGGGCAGGTTGGGGTGGTATAGGGCAAGTTAGGGTGGTACAGGGCAGGTTGGGGTGGTATAGTGCAAGTTAGGGTGGCATACGGAAAGTTGGGATGGCATGGGAAAGGTTGGGGTGGTACAGGGCAAGTTAGGGTGGCATTTGGCAGGTTGGGGTGGTATAGGGCATGTTATGGTGGCATAGGGCAGATTAGGGTGGCACAGGGCAAGTTGGGGTGGCATGGGAAAGTTTGGGGTGGTACAGGGCAGGCTGGGGTGGTACAGGGCAGGCTGTGGTGGTACAGGGCAGGCTGGGGTGGTACAGGGCTGTTTGAGGGGGTACAGGGCAGGCTGGGGTGGTATAGGGCTGTTTGGGGTTGTACAGGGCAGGCTGGGGTGCTACAGGGCAGGCTGGGGTGGTACAAGGCAGGCTGGGTGATACAGGGGTGGCACAGAGCAGGCTGGGTGGTACAGGGCAGGCTGGGATTGCACAGGGCAGGCTGGGCATGTCAGCTAAAAAAAAAACAAAAAAAAACGGGATGGTGTCACCCCTCTAGCGGGTGTCACCCGGTGTGGACCGCACCCCCCTAGCAACGCCTCTGTCTGGAGTGGTAAGTGGGGTACCCCAAGGCTCTGTCCTGGGACCAATTCTGTTGAATTTTTTTCATAAATGATATAGAGGTTGGGATAAATAGCTCAATCTCAGTGTTTGCTGAGGACACAAAAATAAGTAGGGCAATAACATCACAGCAGGATATAGAAACTTTACAAGAGGACATAAATAAATTAATGGGTTGGGCGACCACATGGAACATTAGGTTTAATGTTAAAAAATGTAAAGTAATGCACTTGGGGCTTAAAATATAAATGTAAGTTACTCCCTAGGGGGAAAAACGCTTGGGGAGCCCAGGATGGAGAAAGAACTGGGGGCCTAGTAGGGCCTAGTAGAAGACAGATAAAACGATAATCATGCCACTTCATAAAACTCTGGTTCAGCCACATCTGGAGTATGCCGCCCAGTCCTGGTCACCAGTCCTCAGGAGAGATGTGCTGGAGGTGAAGAGAGTACAGAAATACAGTGAAGCATCATGTTGTGGGGAGGTTTTTCAGCAGCAGAAACTGGGAGACTAGTCAGGATCGAGGGAAAGATGAATGAATGCAGCAGTGTACAGAGACATCCTTAATGAAAACCTGCTCCAAAGCACTCTGGACCATGGGTGTCTGCTCCATAGAGCAAGGGGGGGGGGGGGCGATATTAGTGTATCCTTTGAAGCATTGGTTATTTGGGAACCTTCACTTAGGCCCCTTTCACACTGGGGCGGGAGGCGCGGAGGTGTCGGGGCTCTGTGCTGGGACTGGTAGTGAGGTGTCGGGGCTCTGTGCTGGGACTGGTAGTGAGGTGTCGGGGCTCTGTGCTGGGACTTGTAGTGAGGGGGTCGAGGCTCTGTGCTGGGACTTGTAGTGCGGGGTCGGGGGGCTCTGTGCTGGGACTTGTAGTGTGGGGTCTGGGCTGGGACTGGTAGTGAGGGGATCAAGGCTCTGTGCTGGGACTTGTAGTGCGGGGTCAGGGGGCTCTGTGCTGGAACTTGTAGTGAGGTGTCGGGGCTCTGTGCTGGGACTGGTAGTGAGATGTAGGGGCTCTGTGCTGGGACTTGCAGTGAGGTGTCGGGGCTCTGTGCTGGGACTTGCAGTGAGGTGTAGGGGCTCTGTGCTGGGACTTGCAGTGAGGTGTAGGGGCTCTGTCCTGGGACTTGCAGTGAGGTGTAGGGGCTCTGTGCTGGGACTTGCAGTGAGGTGTAGGGGCTCTGTGCTGGGACTTGTAGTGAGATGTAGGGGCTCTGTGCTGGGACTTGCAGTGAGGTGTAGGGGCTCTGTGCTGGGACTGGTAGTGAGGTGTAGGGGCTCTGTGCTGGGACTGGTAGTGAGGTGTAGGAGCTCTGTGCTGGGACTTGTAGTGCGGTGTCATGCAGAGCCGTGTGATCGGGGATCTCTCTCCGCCCCCGCCCATTATTGGTCGCTTCGCTCTGCCTCCCCTCTCAGCTCCCCCCCACAGACCGCCTGGTGGATCCGCCCGGAAGTGCCGCCATTTTGGATCTTCTGTGCGCAGGGAGACGGCGAGAGGTGCGTGACCCGGAGACTGAGAGCGGTAAGTGGGGGGGAGATGTGTCCCGCGGGGGGTTCCTTTTTTTAAATTTGTTTGTGCTCCGGGTGTGGGAGTGTCTTCGCCATCCCCGGCCGCCACACCTTCCCCGGGGTAACGGGACCTCGGAGTCCGCCCCACCCCTCCAACCGGATAACGGGACCCTGCCCGGGCGGCTGCGGCCTATATGGCCTGAGGAAACCCCGACCACTCCCACAGCCGAGCCCAATGGAGGGGACAGCGGCCTTCACCCCCGGAGAGGCCCGCCACTGCTAGAGCGAGCCCGCCGTCCTCCCATCTACACAGCCCGACCCCCCGCGAATACCGTGTGATGTCCCTTCATTTACCCGCTCCGGGCTGATCCCCCCCGCCCTCCCCTATTGTGTATATACACCGTGCCCGATATTACCGCCTGTGTTCTCTCTGTATAATACAGATCATGTATACCTCATATACCGTGCCCAACCCCCATCATATACCGTGTGTACAATACATACATGTGTGATCATGTCCCCTCATACACCCCCACCTCACCTCATGTATGACTAGATACACACCGTGTACTGATACCGTGTGTATGTATATATATCTCTATCTCCTCTCATATATATACTGCCTGCCTTATACATATCATGGCTTCCCTCATGTGCTCATCTCCACACTTGTGTGTTTATGTATACATGGTCTCCCTTCATATAAACTGACCACCCTACACTTACCGTGTGTGTGAGTGTAATTTATATATATATATATATATATATATATATATATATATATATATATATACACGGGCAAAGTATATATAATTGTAGGGAAAAAATTATATGGTTGATGTGTACATGAGAGGAGCTATATATTACACACACACACACTTGGAAATTCCTCTTCTCGAGTGCCCCCACGGAGAGACACTTTCCATGGGGGCACCCAGTGGCCCCTGCTGCTATCAATCTATCCAGAGAGGGCCAGAGACAGTGGCTGGAGCTCGTTCTCATCGCTGGAGAGATCGGGTTTAACCACTTAACCCCCCGGACCAATATGCTGGCTAAAGACCCAAGGTGTTTTTACAGTTCGGGACTGCGTCGCTTTAACAGACAATTGCGCGGTCGTGCGACGTGGCTCCCAAACAAAAATGGCGTCCTTTCTTCCCCACAAATAGAGCTTTCTTTTGGTGGTATTTGATCACATCTGCGGTTTTTAGTTTTTGCGTTATAAACAAAAATAGAGCGACAATTTTGAAAAAAAAGCAATATTTTTTTACTTTTTGCTATAATAAATATCCCCCAAAAACATATATAACATTTTTTTTTTTTCCTCAGTTTAGGCCGATACGTATTCTTCTACCTATTTTTGGTAAAAAAAATCGCAATAATCGTTTATCGGTTGGTTTGCGCAAAATTTATAGCGTTTACAAAACAGGGGATAGTTTTATTGCATTTTTTTTTTTTTTTTTTTTTACTACTAATGGCGGCGATCAGTGATTTTTTTCGTGACTGCAACATTATGGCGGACACTTCGGACAATTTTGACACATTTTTGGGACCATTGTCATTTTCACAGCAAAAAATGCATTTAAATTGCATTCTTTATTGTGAAAATGACAGTTGCAGTTTGGGAGTTAACCACAGGGGGCGCTGTAGGAGTTGGGGTTCACTTTCTGAGTGTTTACAACTGTAGGGGGGTGTGACGTCATCGATCGTGTCTCCCCTATAAAGGGGATGACGCGATCGATACGCCGCCACAGTGAAGCACAGGGAAGCCGTGTTTACACACGGCTCTCCCCGTTCTTCAGCTCCGCACTCGAGCGGCGATCGGGACCCGCGGTCCCGGAGCTTCGGACCGGGTCGCGGGAGCGCGCCCGCGACCCACGGCTGGGTACAAGTACAGGACGTATATATACGTGCTTGTGCCCAGCCGTGCCATTCTGCCGACGTATATGTGCAGGAGGCGGTCCGGAAATGGTTAAGTAAGTAAAAGGAGGGGGGGGGGGTTTCTCTGGTGGGCTGCTGCACTACAGAAGGTTTTTCACCTTCATGCATAGAAGGTGAAAAAAACCTTGAGGGTTTAACCACTTGCTTACTGGGCACATAAACCCCCCTTCGTGCCCAGGCGAAATATCAGCTTCCGGCACTGCGTCGCTTTAACTGACATTTGCGCGGTCGTGCGACGTGGCTCCCAAACAAAATTGACGTCCTTTTTCCCCCCACAAATAGAGCTTTATTTTGGTGGTATTTGATCACCTCTGCGGGTTTTTAGTTTTTGCGCTATAAACAAAAAAAAAGCGACAATTTAAAAAAAGATATATATATTTTTTACTTGCTGCTATAATAAATATCCCAATTTTTTGTAAAAAAAACTTTTTTTTTCTCAGTTTAGGCCGATACGTATTTTTCGACGTATTTTTGAAAAAAAAAAAAAATCGCAATAAGCGACTGGTTTGCGCAATAAGTTATAGCGCCTACAAAATGGGGAACAGAATTATGTTTTTTTTTATTTATTGTTTTACTAGTAATGGTGGCGATCTGCGATTTTTATTGGGACTGCGATATTGCGGCGGACGTATCGGACACTTTTGACACAATTTTGGGACCATTCACATTTTATACAGCGATCAGTGCTATAAAAATGCACTAATTACTATATAAATGTGACTGGCAGGGAAGGGGTTAACACTAGGGTGAGGAAGGGGTTAAATGTGTATCCTGGGTGTGTTCTAACTGTGTGGGGGGAGGGGGGTGACTGGGGGAGGTGACCGATGCTGTGTCCCTATGTACCAGGGACACAGATCGGTCTCCTCTCCTCTGACAGTACGTGGAGCTCTGTGTTTACACACAGAGCTCCACATCCCTGCTGTGTTACCAACGATCGCGTGTACCCGGCGGACATCGCGGCCGCCAGGTACAAGCATTGGCTCTTCAGCGATGCGCCGGGACAGTGTTTACCCGCTGCGCGCCCCCCAGAGGTGCGCGCCGGTAATGCACTTTAAAAGACGTCCAAAGATGTCCACTTGGCACTTGAGAGCCGCGCTGCTGATGTCTTTTGTCAATAGCGCGGGTCTCAAGTGGTTAAAACCGTTTTGAAGGTTTTCCAGGCTGACGTTTGGTCACCGCTTAAAGGGGTTGTAAAGGTTTGTTTTTTATTTTCTAAATGGGTTCCTTTTAAAGTGGTTGTAAACCCACTATTTGGACTTTTACCTACAGGTAAGCCTATAATAAGGCTTACCTGTAGGTAAGGAGAATATCTCCTAAACCTGCACGGTTTAGGAGATATTCCCCCCGCAATGCGGGCGGCGCATGCGCAGGGGGAAATCCACGGCTGAAGGACCGGCATCCGCCGGACCCTGCCGATTTTAAATCTCCCGCGCGCACGCGCGGGAGTGACGTCATCGCCGCTCCAGCCAATCACAGCGCTGGAGCGGCGATACCCGGAAGACACGCCGGAGCAAGATGACATCCTGCTCCGCGTGGACCAGGTAAGTGGTACACACCTCGTTCCGAGGTAAGTATTTCATAATAGGCTAGTATGCGGTGCATACTAGCCTATTATGCCTTTTGCATTGCAGGTTTGGGAAAAAAAAAAAAGTTTATGCGGTTTACAACCGCTTTAAGCCAGTGCATTGTTGGTTCACTTACCTTTTCCTTCCATTTCCCTTGTAAATGTTTTTTTTCTTTGTCTGGATTTTTCACTTCCTGTTCCTCCTCAGTAAGCTGTTCTAAATGACTTTCCACCGCTCAAATGATGGGGGCAAGCTTACTGAGGAGAAACAGGAAGTGAGAAATTCAGACAAAGAAAAAAAACATTTAGAAGGGAAATCAAAGGAAAAGGTAAGTTCACCCCAAAATTTTTTTTAACATTACATTCAGACGAGTTGACATAATGACATTAGGCTATGTTTTTTTTAAAATCCTTGCCGTACATACTGTTTTATCTACATTTTCACCCCGGCTTCTGGGTATGTAATCTGCGGGACTGGGCGCTCCTAATTGACATGCTTCCGACCGGCGCATACAGCGTGTCACGAGTTGCCGAAAGAAGCCGGACTGCGAGTCGTCTCTATACGGCGCCTGCGCACCGACGTTCGGCTTCTTTCGGCAACTCGTGACGCGCTGTATGCGCCGGTCGGAAGCATGTCAATTAGGAACGCCCAGTCCCGCAGAAGACATACCCGGAAGCCGCCGTGAAAATGTAGATAATACGGTATGTACGGCAAGGATTAAAAAAAAAAAAACAGGCTTATGTCAACTCGCCTGAATGTAATATTAAAATTATTTTTTGGGGTGAACCCCCGCTTTAAAGTTCATGTGTGTGCAAAGGCAGGCGTCCCAATACTTCTGATAATATAGTGTGTATATAGGTAGAGCCTGCTGCCCCTTTATAAATATTCACTCTGCCTTCCTGCTGACCCCTCATGTATGTACACACAGCGTTCTCTTCCACTTTGTATACACACGGCCTGCCCTCTGTCTTTTTATAAATTCTGCCTGAATATATATACATAGTGTACACACTTCTCCTCATCCTCTGTCCTTTCATACATTTATACTGATTGTCCTCTGATCCCACAAATATCAACACAGACTGCCCATTTCCCCCACTTTACTTCTTAATACTTCTATTGATATCCTCATTCAGATAAGTAGACTGCCCACCCTTAACCCCATATATCTATACTTTCCTCATGTGCACAGCTTGCCCATACTTCAAATGACACCATGATATGCCTCTGTCTACATGGAGATATGACTGCCCATTCAATGTGGGTGCACTGGCTGCCTGTCACCCTTTCCCCTGCACATGGGCACACTTGCTTCCTGTTGTCGCCTCTTCCCCCTCACATGGGCACTCTGGCTGCCCATTGTCCCCCCAACACCTCCCTGCACACGTGGGCGCGCTGGCTACCCATTTACCCCCCAACCTGCAAGATCTCCCCGCCCCCTGCACTCGCTGGCTGCCCATTGTGTCCCCACCCCTCACCATATGGGTGTGCTGGCTGCCCGTTGACACCCCCCCACAAGTGGGTGCCCTGGCCGCATTTTAGTCACCTGTTTATACTGCCGCCGGTGTGAATGAGGCCTTCATTTTTGCCATGCATAGCAGAACTTTCCCTGCTAACTTATAAATTACTGTATTTATCGGCGTATAACATGCACCCTAACTTTAAGAGGGAAGTTTCAGGGAAAAAATATTCCACAGCCCCCTGCATATAACACGCAGGCACAGTTTACCCTTTATTTTCAGGGGGGGGGGGAAGTGAGTGTTATACGCCAATAAATACAGTATGTCATGTTAAAGAGCAGTTGCCTTCCTTTTTTTGAGGAAGCATTTTTATTTTTTATTATAAGGGAAATTGGTCCCCCCCCCCCCACCAAGCATATATGAAAATTCAATGCTGTACCCCCAGGGCAAGGAAAGTGTCATTTGACAAATCTTTTTGCCAGCGATTCCATGCCCGCTTCTTGGTCAGATGAGAGTATCCCCTCCACCCCCAGATAATGCTGCCTATGTGACTAGATCAATTTCCCCCGGTAATTTGTATTCAGAAATGGTTTAGAGATTATCAGATAACTAGAAAGTTTTTTTTTTTTTGTTATTTTGTGTTTTCAAAGTTTAAAAAAAATGCTGCTTGCAAAAGTTCTCACATGACATTTCCCTTCTGGCCGTTCACTTTCGTGCTTATAATTGCTCTTAGCTTTTGTAGGTGGTGTACTGCAGCATCTTGGGGGTTATTTACGAAAGGCATATCCACTTTGCACTGCCAGTACACATGAAAGTGCACTTGGAAGTGCAGTCGCTGTAAATCTAAGGGGGTACATCTGAAATGAGGGGAAGCTCTACTGATTTTTTCATCCACTCATGTGCAAGCTAAAATGCTGTTTTTTTACTTTACTTTTTTTTTTACTTGCATGTCCCCCTCAGATCTACAGCGACTGCACATCCAAGTGCACTTTCAGGAGCACTTGCAGTGCAAAGTGGATTTTCCTTTAGTAAATAACCCCCCTTGTGTGTTTCATGTTTCTCTTTCCCGGTTAAAAAAGACATTCCCATGATTTGGATGCCTTTAAAATGTGTGAATGGGACCTATACTGATGACCTGTAAGAGCTATTAAAGCATCGCCTGTGTAAAATTTCATCACAATTGCACAAGCAATTTCAATGTTTGACATGTTGGGTATCTATTTACTCATGTAACAACAAAAGAGGGTGGGGCAAGAGGGAAAAAGGGACAGTGGCTGAGGTTGACCCAATAGTATTCCCTCCCCCTAAAAATTAAGGACTGTCTTGGTACGGTAAAATTAAAGCGGGGGTTCACCCAAAAAAATTTTTTTTTAACATTACATTCAGCCGAGTTGTCATAATGACAATAGGCTGTTTTTATTTTATCCCGGTACATACCGTATTTTCACCGCCGCTTCCGGGTATGTCTTCTGCAGGACTGGGCGTTCCTAATTGATTGACAGGCTTCCGACCGTCGCATACTGCGCGTCACGCGTTGCCGAAAGAAGCCGAACGTCGGTGCGGCTCTATACAGCGCCTGCGCACCGACGTTCGGCTTCTTTCGGCAACTCGTGACGCGCAGTATGCGACGGTCGGAAGCCTGTCAATCAATTAGGAATGCCCAGTCCCGCAGAAGACATACCCGGAAGCAGCGGTGAAAATACGGTATGTACGGGGATAAAATTTAAAAAAAAATAGCCGATTGTCATTAGGACAACTCGGCTGAATGTAATGTTAAAAATGTATTTTTTGGGTGAACCTCCGCTTTAACATACATGTAGTGTAAAAGGGAAATTTATTACATATAAAAAATTATACAATCAATACATAATTAAAATTGAAAAGACAGAAGCCTGGGATGACTCCAGGCAATTTTCTGTAATTACAAACATATGGAATGGTCTCGACTAGTTTCGTGCTATAACCACTTCTTCAGGAGAACCATTCTACAAAACAAACAATACAATAAAGAGTAAAACATGGAAAATAGGTAGACAAAAAATAAAAATAATAAAATTCATAGAAACTGGCTTACCCCATTTATGGTGGTCATATGCGGCAACAACCCGCCAGAACCATAGACCCCATGCGGTGGACAGGGGGGAATATACAAGGATCTCTAGGGGGGCATAATGTGAATAAGGATTATGGTGAAGAGCACTGGGGGGGGGGGGGGGGAGTAAGCGATAGGAAAGAAGGGAGAGGAGAAGGGGAGGATGAGAAGGAACCACCCATGTGAAGAAGGGAGGAAAGAGGAAAGGAAAGACAGGACAATAAAATAAATGGGTAACATTTTGCACTTGTGTGACTTGAGATTAAGGAGAACTTCACTAAAAAGTGAAATCTCTCTGGTATGTCCCAGCCTGGGGAAGCATTATTTTTTATCGGTACTCGCCCCCTAGTCGACTTCCATATCCAAGATGGTGGCACTAGGGTCCCAGCGTAGTAATAAGAATTGGCTGCGGGAACACAAAGCTGTACTCCAGACACCTATTTAAGTTGATTTTTATGCTGAAAATTACCACTTGATAAACTGTTTCAATGGTATACTACTACCATTTTATTCTCTAGGGCCTCTGCATTCATAAAACGTTTGCGGATTTTAACTAACCATAGGGTCTCACATAATTTTTTAAACCTTTGAAAAAAATGGCTCTGGCAACAAAGGGGTTTAAACGGAATGCATGGTATTTTTACAGGTTTGGTATATTTAAGCAGTCTGCGATAATTTATCTTCTCAGTAAAGGTGTTTAAAACACATCTAAGTTAAACAGGTTATGTAAAAAAAAAAAATCCATATTAACCCTTACGCTGCAACATTGGTGTGATGTTGCAGCTTTCCCATGTTGAACTGAGCGATCACATGACCACCGATTGTTCAGTTCTTGGTTTTCTCAGAGCGGAGAGCGGTGACTGTCAGTTGCTGTTCTTTGCTCTGCTCCTCCATCTCTCAGTGGGGTGCCAGGCTGGGGAGGAGGTGGGTGCAGCTGGCTCTGTCGTGTGCTGGGAGGCAGAGCCAGCTGTCAATCTGTGATTCTTCCAGAGCATGCAGCTTTTCGGCACGGACCAGATTGATTCACACTGTAATGGTGCTGACCAATCAGAATCCATCCCATCCATGGCGCTGGAAAAGGATTTCAAATCACCGACGGCTCGACAACCCCGAAAGTGGGTAAAGGGGATGGGGGGGGGGGCGCCAGGTGTAGGGAGGTGGATGGGGGAGGGTGTGCAGTGTTCACCTTTACATATTTTCTGAAAAGGTAAACTAACCCTATATGCATGTTCTGGGTTGAGATCATGCTTTTTTTGGGGGGGGGGGGGGTCGGTGGAGCTGCATGAAAGTAGAAAACCTTCAGCTTTTATGCGACTACTTTTAGGCTGGGCAAAACGCAGATATTTTTACTCGTGTTTTTCGGCCACTAGTGGGGTGCTTTTAACCCCCGCTAGTGGCTGAAAAAGGGTTAAAAGCGCAGCAGGCAGGGGCGCTTTAGGAGCTGTGAGTTCAGAAGAAGCTGCTAGCAGGACTTTTTCTGACGCCCTGCCAGCACACCGCTCCAGTGTGAAAGCCCTTGCATGGAGCCGCTGTTTTCAGGGCACTTTGCAGGCACTATTTTTAGCGATATAGTGCTGCAGAAGCGGATGAATGCGGAGGCGGGTGAGATCGGGTGTCAGCGGATGTTCATCCACTGACACCCGCAATCTCAGAGGGACCAATGTATGTCCCTTTTCCATCCGCAGGCGGTCCGACAGGGGGGGGAAAGGGGCCTTATAGGCATTGGAACCTTTTTTATTTCTGGCTTGCATGTCCCCAATCTCCTTCTCCCTCACCCCTCCCTTTTTGTTTCTCTACCTTTCTTATCACTCTCCTATCCCTCCTGGTTGTGGAGACTTCTTTTTGTTATTTACTCCTCTTTTGCTATATTATTGCTGCTACAGCTGGATTCAGTAGCACTTCTGGTCCACAAGTAGCTCTGTTTTTTTGTAGAGATGTATATGGACCATCTCTTAGGAGTCCGTTTGTTGGAGTTATGAAAGTTTTGTGTATCCACATATAGCCACCCCTTGTCCATAGCATTATTATTTGCATCCAGTGATACTTTGCTCATTTCTGTATGATCTTTCATGTTTCTTGTACTTTGAAAATAAAGATACACACTGCAATAATAACTCCAAACATGGACTTACTGACAATATATTAGTTTTTTCCTGAAATGGTGTGCGTGTTCAGCTAAATATGCCAGGCTGCATAAAACAGAACATTTTATTGTCATAAATGCTCCAAATGAGTGGTGACATTGTCCTCGGCTCAACTTGCATGATCTATGTGTTACTTAAATCTACATACATTACCATGAATAAATAGCTCACAATTAAGTCTGGTAGGAGAGAAACTAGATATGATCAGTATGAAATGTCTTTCCAATGGAAACGTTTGTGCTTTCTTGTTTTTCAAGGGATTTTTTTTTTTACAAATGTCTTTGTGCATTCCACAGGCACAAATCTTAATATCGGGGTCTCCAGCGCTCCGGGCCACTCTTGAGATTTCAGAGAACATTGATGTAAGTTTCGTAACCTTTGTAACATTCTTGTTAGTGCAGTGTCATGTTTGTGATTTTTTTATTTTTTCCCCCCCTGTTGTAACGAATGTGTCCAATTTCCAGTATCCCCTAATCTCTTACTTCATAGTTGTTACATGTGCCTACAGGAATGACAGAAAAGTATGTTTCTTTGGTTTCCTCCAGGCAATTTATAATGTTTCTGTACAGGGTTGTGTTAATGTGGCACCTTGTTGGATTGTTTTGCTCAAATGCTGCCTTTTTTTTTTTTTTTTTTATCTTTATTTTTTAATAAACACATAGACAATACAAACGTACAACAGCACCGCCAACATCTGGCTATTATCAGGGTCAGCTGCTTTCTTTAACAAATTTGGCCTGCCTGTTAAACATAAGGCATCTCTACTGCAGTTTTGCAGATGTTTTGAACATGTTTATGTTCTCAGGCAAATCGGGGATCCTTACTAAAATGCTACAAACTACCAAAGAATTAAAGTGGTTGTAAACTCGCCCAAAAAAAACAGATTTAATCAATATTACAATCCACACATGTATTAGGAATAAAATGGGCACTAAGAGTAAGCCCAAAAATCGTTCTTACTGTAAAAAGGCTGTATATTTGAAACGCTGCTGCTCTGTCATAGCCGTTGCCATATCAACTGTGGTGTTCCGTGCCTGTATTCTCTTTTACTTCCGCCCGCATTACGTTTTTCTCTCTGTAATCGCGCGCTTGCACACCAATTGCAGTATCCAAGCCTCGTTTTCGTTTCCGGTTACTATGGAAACGAACGTCGAGCGAATCAGAGACAGAGACTGTTGCTGGCATCGCGAGATGTCGGGGCTGACGTTGACAATAGGAAATGACGCAGCCCCGACATAGACTATGCATTCTTCCGGCCGGGTCTCGGGCTGCCGGACTGTTTGGACAAACGGCGCATGCGCGGGCTACGTCACGAGCCACAATAATACATATATCTCGCAATGAGGGCAGGTAAGGAGACAATCTTCTAATGCAAATGATTTTAAAACCTGCAATTGTCCTAATAAAGAAAAGTCGTCTGACTGGGTATACAACCACTTTAAGTGATTTAAAGTGTCTTAAAGGCCCATTCTCAGTTGGGGATTTGGAATTTCTGCCAAAATTGCTGCGCCTCCAAATCACAGTAAAATGTGCAACTTATGTTTGAATGCCATGGTTCTTAAAGGCGCCCCAAACACAATGGGAGTTATTTACGAAAGGCAAATCCACTTTGCACTACAAGTGCAAAGTGGACTTGAAATTACACTGAAAGTGCACTTGGAAGTGCAGTCGATGGAAATATGAGATGTAGATCTGAAATGAGGGGAAGTTCTGCTTATTTTATTATCCAATCATGTGCAAGCTAAAATGCTGTGTTTTTTTTTTCCTTGCACGTCCCCCTCGGATCCACCAAGTGCACTTTGCACTTGTAGTTTTCTCTTGTAGTGCAAAGTGGATTTGCCTTTCGTAAATAACCCCCAATGTGTTTTTTCTGTGATTGTCGCTCGGCAAAATATGCCTTTAGAAATCGTGCGCAACTCATCGCCCCCGGGTGCTTCTTTTCGGTGACAAACTTGCATAAGCAGCTCATTGAAGTGACTGGGCTGCCTAAGGCCGGGTTCACATAAGTGCGAATTGGATGCATTTTTTTTTACCACATCCAATTCGAGTATGACTTGTCTCTCTATGGTGCCAGTTCACACGTTTCGGGGCGGCCTTTGGTGTGAATTCTAAAAGGGTCCTGTGCGAATGGTGCAAATTCAGGCAAAGATTTGGACCTGAAACCACCGGACCCCAAGCTGGAAATTGCGGCTGCACATATGTGAACCTGGCCTTGTGCTCGACACACAGACATGTATAAATTGTGCTCAAGAAATCATAAGTGAGAATGCTTGTTCCCACTAAACAAGATGTTCAGGGCTGAAGGGATTTGGATGTATTTTGATTTTTATTTTATATATTTTTTTACTTTAATACTTTAAGGTAATTTTTTTAATATTCATTTTACATGCATATTGCTGTTTATTTTCTTCCTATTGTATTTACAAATTTGTAGATCTCCTATAAAGGATGCGTTCACCTTTTGGGGGAAAAATAATAAGTTCATATATTTTTGCAGAAACAAATGTAGCCTGTAAAGCATTGCACATGTGATCAGTGGAACCTGGGTGTGATGTCAGGCTCTTGCAAATGCTTCCTTCCTCCAGCTTTCTTGCCCATATCTCAGGATTTCTGTTTGAAAGCTGGAGAAAGTTTCAGTGAACTAATGAAGGGGGCTCATCAGGTGCTGGAGCATGTTAAACCTCAAATATGGGTGTAACATACTCTCAAAAAAGAGACAGTCTGCGTCCAGGGCCAATCACTCGCAGGTGATCAATAATTGATCGATTATATGCGAGCGGCCATGGTTAGTTGCAGAAGCCGGCTTCCCGTAGCTAATTTCCGAGAACATCCACTAGGGTTCTTGCATGTAATCAGTGTTGGGTCCATTCACAAGTGTCAATGTGGTCTTAGGCCTCATTCACCTCAGTCTACTTTGGTCCAGCAGTAGATTTGTGCTTCAGGAGTTTGCAGCTGGAAGCTAGTTCCAGACAGCTGTGGTCAGCCCATACAAAGCAATAAGGCTGTATTCACACCTATGCAGTTTTAATGCTTTTTTGCAGATTTGCTCTACAGTCCATTTAAAGCGGCGCTCCACCCTAATTCCAACAGTAGCTTAATTGTACTGCCGCTATCAAAAATGCTAAAAACTGATGTTTTTGTTTTCAAAATATGTACAGTACCTGTATATTAGTGAGCCTTCCGGTCTGCATGATTGCGGGTATTCCTCGGGCATTGCGTCACTTCCCGTTCGATGCAGTGTACTCTGGGAGCTTCTCTCATAGCTCCCTGTGTTCACTGCGCAGCTGTGAGCCTGGGTTTACATCAGGGGCGGTAACTTTTAATTGCGACGCCTGCCGTTGTTATGGCAACAAAGACGCCGATGCCGCTGCTCCCCGCTGCAAGTGCTCGATCGAGCGGTGGATGATGGGACAACAGCATCACCACAACCAGGAAGTCCCTGCTCCCATTCTAATGCCCACAGTTAAAATGGCAACGGCGGACAGAAAGGAATATAACTGTATACTGCAGGCAGAAAGAGAGAGGAGCGGACGTTGGAGACAAGATACGTGAGTTTATTTAAGCCCTGCAATTAACTATTTAACTACCCACAAGAAGAAAAAAAAACGTATTTGCATTGGAGATCCGATTTAACATGGTTTCCTATGGAACACATTCTGTAGTGCAAAAAATGCATAAGTGTAAATACAGCCTAACAAGCTGGCAGGAGCCTTTGCTGTTTGCATGTAATCTCAAAGCCAGCAAATACCTGCAAATTGGGGCAGCTGATTGACCCTGAATGCAGAAATTCTGTGCCCAGGGACAATTATCTGTCCCTAACTACATGTAATCCCTGGCTGTGCAATTCCATGTGAAGAAAAGACAGCTGTGACTCGAGTCGCAGGACATTCTTCTGGCTGTCTGGTACATCTAGCTGCCCCACAAGGATGTGTAATCTGCGTCAATTAATTATACTTGGTTTGCAGTATTTTGAACTCCAAATAAGATGACGTAGTCAATCAACTTTCCTGATATACCGTCTTTCATTTGTATGCTCTGATACTTTGTGGACATATACAAAAGCATGCTTTATAGCGGTCATTGTCCTACAAAAATTAAAGAATATGTTCTACATACCTGTTGTGTGCAATAGTTTTGCTTAGAGCAGAATCATAATTTTCTAGGGTCCACCACTGGCACTTCTGGTCCCCCCTCCTCGCCCTCTGAGTGCCTCCTGAACAAGCCCCTTGCTATGGGTGTAATTGACACCCAGAGCACGACTCAGCCTCAACCTGCTCCCTCCTCATTGGATGTAATTGATGGCAGCAGGAGCCAATGGCTGTGTCTGAACAATGAGGAGATAGAGCCTCTGCTCCAATGCATATTGCTGGACCGACATCATCCTGGGGGAGCTGCTTGCAAAATTTGTTTTATCTTGATGCATAAGTTACCTGATTTTAGAATCACTTTGAATGATGCAGATACTTTTAGAAAATTATTAGTCCTTAACCCCTGTAGTGTTTTATCACACTTCCCATGTAATGATTCTGTACAAAATGTCTCCAGCAGTTATCAGTAAGGTTTGTAAAACAAGCTGCCAGTTGCGTTTTATTTTCCATGTAATTGAAATGTAGAAAGATTTATAAACATGCCTGCTTGTACATGGTGAATATTATATGCAAATATTAAAGCGGATGTGCCACTAAAAAAAAATATTAAAAGCCAGCAGCTACAAATACTGCAGCTGCTGACTTTTAATATTAGGACACTTGCCTGTCCTGGAGTCCAGCGCCGTCCGCAGCAGAGGACGAGCGATCGCTCGTCACTCTGCTGCTCCCCCCGCCATCCTCAGTGAGGGAAACAGGAAGTGAAGCGCTCTGGCTTCACTACGGCGCATGCGCGAGTTGCGCTGCGCCGCTGATTGGCTCCCGCTGTGCTCTGGGAGCCGAGTGTTTAGGGTGGAGCTCCGCTTTAAAGATTCTAACTACCAGCAAGAACAAATCCTTGCGTTTTAAAGAGCACCTCCCATTTCAGATCCATCATGGCAGTGCCTGTTAGCGGCATCCTCTCACCTGCTGCCGCTACGTCCCTCACTTTGTTGCGTCACTGCCTCATAACCCGCTGGTCCCATTAAAGTGAATGGGGCTGTCGGTGAGTCAACAGCGGGTCAGAGGAGCCGCCGCTGCGGGACAGAGATGTCAGCTGCTCTTTAAAAAAAATTGGATTTAAAGCGGATGTGCCACGGGGAAAAAATATTAAAAGCCAGCAGCTACAAATACTGCAGCTGCTGACTTTTAATATTAGGACACTTACCTGTCCTGGAGACGATCGCTCGTCTCTCTGCTGCTCCCCCCTCCATCCACGCTCAGGGAACCAGGAAGTGAAGCCCTGCGGCTTCCCTACGGCGCATGCGCGAGTCGCGATTAGCTCACACGCTGTGTGCATGGGAGCCGAGTATTCCCAGCACCCAACGGGCGACAGACGGGATGTGACGGAATGCCCGTCTTTCGCCCGTAGCGTGTGGCCGGAAGTGGGTGCAAATACCTGTCTTTAGACAGGTGTCTGCACCCCCCTCCCCCCTGAAAGGTGTCAAATGTGACACTGGAGGGTTCCGATCAGCGGGACTCCACTTTAGGGTGGAGAACCGCTTTAAATCAAGTCTTTACTAGTGATCCAACCTGGGCTGGGGATTAATCCAGGTATGGTCTTTAGCTATATATCTCGTTTTTAAATGCTGGCTGTGGTAGGCGAAGCATTAAAGCTGATCTCTAGCTTTACTTTCATTTTAAATGGTTTGTTCGGGCCAAAATGGTTTAAACTATTTTTTTTATTAAAGAGGAAGTAAACCCTGGTGGATTTTACATCCTCCTTTTTTTTTCTGCAAGAGGGTTCCCAGAGAAGTAATACTTAGCAGGAAGCAAGGTTTACTTTTGTAATGAGCAAATATGCTTCATGTATATAGATAATTTAAGCTTTACTGTAGAAACAAGGGTTGTAAAATCATGCATGGTCATAAAATTATCTACTTTAATTTAAACTTTTTTTTTTTTTTGGACTTAGAGTGGGTATGTTTTGGAACATTTGTCAGATTTATATTGCGCTTCAGTGAAATCATCAGTCTGTAATACATACCCCTTACAAGATCACTTGTAGAAACCAATGATCTTTGTAGAAAACAAAGCTCTCCTGTTACACTAGGGAAGATCATATGATAACAGATCATATGACGGTTTCATGGATGGGAAAATGAAAACACGTCGACTACACATGCATTAGATCTAGCCATAGGTGCCAGTGATTGAAAAACGTTGTATGCCATTGTAATGGATGCACTGGAAACAAGATATTTGTCTGACTGGAAGATGCATGTGACGGATGACGTTTTAATGACATGGGTGGGCAGAGCCTGAAACTGTTTCTGAGAGACTGGGAGGAGAAAAGATTGACATTACTATCTAGTGATAAAAAGATTCTTTCTGGTGAAGTAACGTTTTATCACTACTCTTTATACTAATAGCGGGACTCTTCATGGAATGTGTCCAGAATTCTCGAAAGTGGTTTCTGACTCACAGCAAAGGGCATGTTTTATGTAAAGTGCTCGATTTCATTCCAAAAGCGTGAACGAGACATAATGATGATTGCTGTTGATGAAGGCTGTTATTACAAAGAAAAAAGCACTTGTATTAGACCTTGGAAGTTTCTATATTAAGAAATAAGCCAATTTGCTTTTATTGGCTGACAAATTCTGTGTTTACTTTTCCTCTCTTGGCAGCGGAATCTCTGGTCACAGAGAACCTAGGCATCTGGGTTTTTTCCGGCAAAGATACATTTCTCTGACATCCATTTCACCATAAACCGGAAAAGTGAGAACCCCTTTACCCAACCCTTCCAAGGATATGTGCACCTTTAAATGAGCTATCTAGATTCCACCTCCAGCCTTACTCCTCACCAAGGTTTTTAAATATAATTATGCTGCACTTTACACTGCCTGAGGACTGCTTTAGAGCCATGCTGCTTCCAGTGCATGTTTGCAATTCAGCAGTTTCTCTGGAAGATACCATAGAGTAATAGCAAATCTGTCTCCAGTTCAGTATGTACTCTATTGTACTGCATGTCCCAGTGTATGCTGAGTGATGCAAAGCAACATATTTCTAAAGCACAGTCTTAAAGGGGTTGTAAAGGTAAAGAAATGTTTTCCCTAAATAGCTTCCTTTACCTTAGTGCAGTCCTCCTTCACCCACCTCATCCTTTCATTTTGCTTTTAAATGTCCTTATTTCTTCTGAGAAATCCTCACTTCCTGTTCTTCTGTCTGTAACTCCACACAGTAATGCAAGTGTCATGCTCGCCCCCTCCCTTGAGGGGGCTAGTAGGAGAGTCAGGACGCCAACTAACGCACAGCTCCTTTCTCTATCTGCAACTTAGATAACTCCACTTTAAACTTTTTTTTTTTGCTAGAAATTCACTTAAAACCCCAAACATATATTTACACTTTTTTTTTTATACAAAAAAACACAATTCGTGACTAAATTTTGTGGTACAATATAGATGATACGCCGAGTAAATTGATACCAGACATCTGACACTTTTTTTTGTGTGTGCCCGTGCAGCGGCGACAAAAGACATTAATTTTGATGTACACAGGAGGTCTAGTGCTAGAATTAATTCCCATGGTCTGATCACGTTGATACCTCACTTGTGTGGGACGATTGCTGTTTACTTGTGTGCAGGACAGACGCATGCATTAACCTTTGCGCGAGAGCGCGGGGGTGCTTTAAAAAATGTTTTTATTATTTTTACTCTCTTGCTTTAATATATATATATATATATATATATATATATATATATATATATATATATATATATATATATATATATATATATATATATATATATATATATATATATATATATATGACGTGGTGAACCTGGATAGGCAAAACCTCAATAAACCTTTGGAGTGATACCCAGATGGCCTGTATTGTTGCTCCAGGCACTGGATCTTGCATTGGTGCTCATGTGGTTAGTCGCAGGGTGCTATACCGGTCCAGGGCCATGATCCATCCCTGAAGACCCCTTTGGCAGTATGGCCAATGAGGTGGGTGAAGCCTGGACTTTTATATACAGTCCAGCGTCATGGACAGGCATTCAAGGGTATCTCTGTAAAAGACCAGGGCTATATTTGATGTGTGTTAAATACAGTGTAAACCTTTCGGATTTGGGTCTAACCACTTGGAGCTTAGTCTCAGGTGGATTACCAGCTGTTGGATCACACCACAGGTTGCACATTTTTCCACCACTCCTGCCTAAGTTTTGGCCTTGGCCATTCTTTTTCAAAGACCTCTGTCTTCACTCTCCCTTGTAAAAACTTTTCTTCAAGGTGTGTCCTTCATTAAGCTCCCCATAGCTTCACCCTGTGCTGCCATGGGATCTTAATTTGGTTCTCTGTCCCGCATAAACCACCCTTTAAACCCATTAGGGTGATTCCCTTAGATCAGTGGTCCCCAACCTTTTTTGCACCGGGGACCGGCATTGTGGATGAAAATTGTGCCAAGGCCTGGGTGACGATGCGGTTTTTTCGTGGCCAATTTGTCAGGAAATGGCTGGTGTTAGCACTTCAATCATCACAACACCATGGTTAATATGGTTTCAGGATGATTGAAGCGCATTATTTTTATTATATTGTAATATAAAATTAAATAGTTAAACTCACCATAATGCAGAATCTACCACCAGATGCAGCTTGTCACAGTGCCTGTCATCAGATGCAGATTGCCACAGTCACTTGCCACCAGATGCAGATTGCCACTGTCTCCTGCCTCCTAGATGCATTGTCACTAAGCACAGTGAGTTCCGCGGTGATGCGGGGCGGGCAGTGGGAGATGATGCCATCTCTCTGCTTGCCTGCTTCACCCCTAACAGTGTAGGGACGGGGCTGTGTGGGCAGAAGTGCGGTGATCTCTCTGCTCGCCGCCGCACCTCAACACAGACTTCACGGCCCACCAGTAAACAGGCTGTGGGCCGTGGACCGGGGGTTGGAGAACCCTGCCTTAGATGAAGTAGTCGTTTTCACTGCTATCGGTCCAAAGTAAGGAGCCGCTCCTCATACTTCACAAAGACAAGGTTGTATTCTGCCCAAGACCATGCTATCTTCTCTCATGGTGGTATCAGACATAGTCCTAAAATCCTTAGGCCCTGCTCCAAAAGTATCCAAAGAAAATCTCTTTTCATTGCCTAGCGTCTACAGCTTCAATCAGACTCATGGATTCCCTATTTAACCTGTCCCCAGACTTCGCAAGGAAAACCCTGCTGCCAAGTCCTCCATCGCAAGATAAGAATTCTGATTGCTAGAGCTTACAATCATGAGGACAAATCATCTTCTGCGCTTTTACTTGCCCTTTCCACCCGATTGGAGGTAGTTTACAGGGAATTTGGACAACATGCCTCTGTAGCCCAGCTGTTTAAGGCCGGCATCTGGTATGCTGTTTTTCAAAGTTCTACCAGTTGGATGTCCAATCTTTTGCTGATGTGGCTTTCAGCCGCAACGTTCTGGAAGTGGCACTCTGAAGTTGTTCAGCCTATTAGAGCAGTTCTGTTTGCCTAGTTGTTGCCCACCCTTCTCATACATTGATTGGGGGCATCCCAGAGTCTATGAATATTTTACATGTTTACTGTATTGTACGATTAAAATGAAAGAAATTTTAACTTGCCTGTAAATTCCATATCTTGGCATACAGTACAAGGTGCAGGCCACTGTCCCATCCATGATTCACGTAACGAGGTAGGCTTTTAGGGAGATGCCCATTGGGGGTGTCTAATCATCTGAAGATACAAGCCTACACCCGGTGTCTTGTACTCCATTCCAAGATATGGATTGTAGGTATGAAGGGAAGTCTAAAATCGTCTTATTTTTTAAAGAGTGAGGTAAGGGTCTATTCTGCTGTCCGTGTTTATGGTTCACCCTCTTTATTAGTCCTTGTGACTATTTGGGGACATTGAGGATTTCCCCTACTTTAGAGAGTTGCTCCCTTTTGTCAATGGGACAGGCAGTGAAGAAAAGTTGCATAGATGGCAGAAAATATATAATATGCATTTGTGTTTAATTGTTGCTAAAATCCACACTCTATGTCTGCCCAAAATTTATTTTTAATGTATATAGCTGGAGCACCCCGAGGTTCCTGCACATCTTTCTGGTAGTTTTGAAAGCAAATACCCACAGGGCAGGCAGCTGGGTTCTCTCCTGCACCTTAGTATTGAGCACAGATTCTGATGGGGGTCCATGCAGAACGCAGGCTAGATCGTACAAGAAGGTTTATTGCTACTCTAATAAATATATGAATGAATATGTCGGGACTTTTATCAGAGGTAAAATCATGTAAAATGAAGGCAGCATAGAAAAATTGTTAATTTTTATTAATGTTGTGTTACACTGGGAATCTTAACCCTCCACCCCTTGCTTATTTAACACGTGCATTTTACTGGTGTTGTAATGATCTTTTGTGGTGGCAACAGGCCAGAGTTACTTTCTACCTCCAGGACATAACTGTTACCCGGACAATCTGGTACAACTGGTTATATCCCAAGTAACGGTGATCAATGCAAATAGATCTGTGGAAACAGTTTATTAAAAAATAGATTTGTTTTTTAGTCACTCACGTAACACCCAGTCAGATGCCGTTCGCTCTTTGTTATGTTTATTTCATCAGCCATTTCCGCACTATAGTTCTGCTTTCCATTATACCAGTTTGTTGGCCAGCTCTGCAGATCAGAGCCTCTATAATCTGCTATATTAGCCTTTTGCTCTGGTAAGGTTTACGATCTAGTTATAACGGGGCTCAAAAAATACCAGGTGTTGGGAAATTGCGTCCGAGCGCCTGGAGTTTTGGCAGCCCCTTTGTTTCAGGGATGCACAATTTGTATCGCCTGATGCCCAGGACAGTTCCGGGCGCCGGGCAGGTAGTTGTTTTCTACGGGCTAGCAGCAGTCAGGCTCACTTGTCAGGTGTCAGGCGCCGCTGATTGTGTCCACACATGCGGGTAAAGTGCCGTTTCTAAAGTGCACATGCGCCAAAGACATTGACACATGGCTTTATTGTAAATATCTCCTAAACCATGTAGGTTTAGGAGATACTGAATTTCCAGCACCTACAGGTAAGCCTTAAAGGGGTTGTAAAGGTAAAAAAAAAATGTTAGGGACATTTTTTTTCCTAAATAGCTTCCTTTACCTTAGTGCAGGGCTCGACAAATCCCGGTCACCAGGGCGACTAGAAATAGCCTCCTGGCGACTTGGCTTGGAAGGTGGGCAACAAAAATTTTTTTTTTTTTTTTTTTTTTTGTGTGAAGTCCCCAGCTCTTCCTTGTGTGAGCTGGCGCCATCTGGTGGTGGCCGTTGGTATTGCAAGTTAAACAATTAATAGATACAAACCTATGCATAAAAAAAAGCTCATCTGCATTACTATGATGGTGTTTCACCCTTTCTAATGACTTTAGATTAATGTTTAGTACTTGGGAAATTCAGCTGCTTAAAGTTGGACTCCCACATTGCACACTTGGCTGGGCAGCCCGCTGGAGAGTAGAAGAGACTATTTGTGGTCAAAGGAGGGAGGAGCAGGGCCACTTTAAGTGTATCAGTGAGACAATACATTTTATTAAGTACAATTACATGGAGGTGGAGAGTATAGGTACATCAAGGGTTAAAAAGCCAAGCTGGGTACAGAGATCCGCGACTGCAGCAGAGGAGAGCAGTGTCGTCACTCCCGGCAGCGCGGGTGTTTCTGGAGTCCTGGATGGAGGAGGCGCAGGAGGATGCTGTCACAATGTCGTCTGGACACAGTGATGACACTGTGCTCCTCTGCTGCAGTCACAGATCTCTGTACCCAGCTTGGCTCCATGGGAGTGTACTACTTTTTAATAAGTGATTGTCCCACTGCTGCACTTGTTGGCACTGCATCTCTCCTTCTTTTTCCACATAGGCTTTTATGGAGTTTAGTTTTAGGAGTTTTTGCAAAAAAAAGCTCCTAAATTCAAGCTTAGAAGCTGTAGTGTACTCGAGCATAACAGGTGCACCTGCCTACCGTATAATCTGTATGTAGCCTCAGCCTTATGTTCCAGCGGTGAGATGAGAACTTATTTCACCGAAACAAAATAGGCTGAGCAGCACTAAACCATTCAGAGGCAGCTTTGTATTCTTTGAATGCAAAGCTGCCTCTGACTGAGGTGGAGATGTTGCTCATCTGCCCGCCTCCACCTCGGTCAATCAGAAGAAGCTTTGTATTCGGATGAATACAAAGTTGCATATGAATTGTTGAGCCCCTCTCAGCCTGACGCTTGCTTTGTTCTGGGTGTGAGATGAGAACACCTCACTGCCGCGACACAATGCTGTTTTACTGTGTGTAGCTGAGGCTACATACAGTTAATGCAGAGCGCCCAGCAAGTAAAGATATTGGTGTAGAAAATAGTTACTTTGGGCCAGCTTGGAGGTTAGGGTGTTTAAGGGCGTGTAGTACAGAGGCCTATGTGAGTTGTGTCCCTTCCAACGCTGCTTCGTTGTTGGGTTCAGCTGCATCTGCTGATGTGCGAAGTGTCAATTTCCTCAACCAGACCTGGAAACACCAGAGAGCTAGTGGTCCAATGAAACCTAGCAGGAGACCTCTCTGGCTTATGGGTAGTTTAGCACAGGTTTATTTTTAGCCAAGCAGCAAGAGAGGTTGAGGGAGGTGAAGGTTATGCATAATTGAAATATATAATTTTGCTTTATGAATATTAACTGACATAACCATTTTATTTCTATCTATACATGATGGCATGTGATGGTGGCACATAAATATGTATGTAATGTGCATTGGTAATCCCTGTGAAGCATGTTGATCATCAGATATTGTGTATAGATTTTTTTTTTTTAAGTATAAAAACTTTACATTCTGCTTCTTGAGGGTCTGCAGCCTCCTGTCCTATGATTGTGTATGAGACAAACCATGAATCAAACTGGGCTGCATTTCCATAGGGCCATATTTGGGGCCCATCAGATAACAGTGGGAGTTAACGGGGTTGTAAAGGTACAACATTTTTTTCCCCTAAATAGCTTCCTTTACCTTAGTGCAGTCCTCCTTCACTTACCTCATCCTTCTATTTTGCTTTTAAATGTCCTTATTTCTTCTGAGAAATCCTCACTTCCTGTTCTTCTGTCTGTAACTCCACACAGTAATGCGAGGCTTTCTCCCTGGTGCGGAGTGTCGTGCTCTCAGCCTCCCTTGGGCTACAGGAGAGTCGGGACGCTCTTTACGTTGCAGAGAAAAGAGCGTTGTGTTAGTGGGCGTCCTGACTCTCCTGGGGTCCAAGGGAGGGGGTGAGCATGACACTCCACACCAGGGAGAAAGCCTCGCATTACTGTGATGAGTTACAGACAGAAGAACAGGAAGTGAGGATTTCTCAGAAGAAATAAGGACATTTAAAAACAAAATGGAAGGATGAGGTAAGTGAAGGAGGACTGCACTAAGGTAAAGGAAGCCATTTAGGAAAAAAAAGTTGTACCTTTACAACCCCGTTAACTCCCACTGTTATCTGATGGGCCCCGAATATGGCCCTATGGAAATGCAGCCCAGTTTGATTCATGGTTTGTTTCGTACACAATCACAGGACAGGAGGCTGCAGACCCTCAGAAGAAATAAGGACATTTAAAAGCAAAATTGAAGGATGAGGCAAGTGAAGGAGGACTGCACTAAGGTAAAGGAAGCTATTTAGGATTCCCCCCCCCCCCCCTTTAATAGATGAAGCATGGAACATGCATAATTTTTGCAATGGAGACAAAAGCTGTACAACACAGAATACCTAGGCAGGGATTTCAGTTTGAGGAACCTTGTAAATTCCTGGTTTAGAAACACCGGACCAGGCTGTTGCCTGTGTGAAATCAGTTTTGGTTGACTCGTTTGGAGAATGACAGGAGTACAAGCAGATCTCCGATATAAAGGTGTCCTGAAAATCTGACCTGCATTATTGGTGGGGGTTTTGTGACCAGGTCCTGTGTTTTGCGGGTGATGCTTCCACCACCCTAGCTACCCTAGAGTCAAGCGTTCTTTATTCCATTCCGCTCTGTCACTCAGCCCTATCTCTATTGATCTGACATTCTGTTTATCTGATGCTGCACTCAGTACTGCTTCGCCAGGGAAAAACACACAAAACAAGCACCCTGCATCAGCATTTTCATTGTGCCCTTATCCCTTCACATGGTAACATCCCCCTTTCAGAGTGAACACAAACTTTTTATTGCACCCCTTGTGCCTCTTCCCAGTCCATTCTGTCTGTCTTGTCCAATGCTGGGTTCATTGAGGACTCTGCTTGTCGTCGTCTCTCCCTCGTAGTGTGTGTTCTCTGGGGCTTTGTGCTATGTTTCCCCTGTCCTGCTGCTCTGTGTAGTATCTTCATCTGTTCTCTGAGCTTGCCCGGGCGGAGTTGAGCTCTGTCTTGTGTTTATTCCAGGGGGGCAAATTAGACAGACCATGGCTTCATTTAAACTTGATTTCCTGCCTGAGATGATGGTGGATCATTGCTCTCTGAATTCCAGTCCTGTGTAAGTGTCATTTTTGAGCCGCCTTCCTCTAGATTCAAGAGGTATCTCTGCTTTAAATCTTTTTTTTTTTTTTTTTGCCTTTTCATGGAATCCTTGTCACGTTTGTCATCTGATTCAAGTGTGACTTCACTTTTTTTTTATATATATTTTAAGCAGCTGACTCACCTCCACCTGTCTCTGGGGTCATAGGTATGCGTGTCTGGTCTTGTAGCGGAGACGGCCATTTTCTCGTTAGTTGCTGATTTTTCACATTCTTGTGTGTGCCGTTTTTGTCCCATACATAACACCAAATTAACTCTTAATGTGGAGCTTTCGTTAACTCTCTGTGCACCGTGAACTCATGAACATTTAAATTTTCACTCCTGATAGATGGAGGTTTCTTTTTTTTCTGTGCAAGACTTTTGAAGCCACCGACTGTCTTCTGTTGCAGATCCAAGAAGATGAACGGCACCATGGACCATCCAGACCACCCGGATCCAGACTCCATCAAAATGTTTGTGGGACAGATCCCTCGCAGCTGGTCAGAAAAAGAACTGCGGGAGCTATTTGAACAGTATGGCGCCGTCTATGAAATAAACATTTTGAAAGACAGAAGCCAGAATCCTCCACAGAGTAAAGGTAAGCCAAGGTCTAGTAGATGTCTTGACTATTTCCGACTCTCCTGTTGGCAGTGAGGTTGTGCTCATGTCATTCAGCTGTGGCTTACTTTACACGTTGTATAACGAGCGTCTCCAAACTTTTTGAACAAGGACCAGTTTACTGTCCTTCAGGCTTTGGGGGGGGGGGGGGGGTCGTCCATTCTCGCCAGTTGGAGCAGAAAATGCATCAGCTTCTGTGGAAGAAAACCGTGCCTCATCATTGGTGTCAGTTGGAGGAGTAGTGCCCTAAGGGCTGGATAAAGGCAAGCAAAGGGCCACACTTGGCATCAGGCCACAGTTTGGAGACCACCGTTGTAGAGGGATAGAGCTGAAGTAATGTAAATTCCTAAAGCAGGGCATTAAGCAAATGGCTAACTGTACTTGTAAAATACATATAGACAAGCTGTTTTGTGTGTTTTTTTTTTTATTTGCGTTCTGTTCCTGCTAGTTGGTTTCTCCCCCTGTTCTGGGCACTATTGCTAAAATGTTAGATTTGTAACTAGAACAAGAGGTGAGGATAAGTCTCCCAGTGGATACACCTACTCCAGTCACAATGAAGAGGGCAACTCCCCTCACTTTTCAGAGATTTAGCCTAGGTTCACACTGCTGCGAATTCAAAATCGCGGTAAAATGCGCGATTTTACCGCGATTTCGCTGCTGCGATTTTGGCCGCAATTTTATGTAAATCGCGGCCCGAAATCGCAAAAAGTAGTACAGGAACTACTTTTTGAAATCGCAGATGCGGCGTCGCACTGATTAGGACAGTGCCATTGCCGACAATTGCCGCCGATTTGAGATGCGATTTGACATGTCAAATCGTTCCAAATCGTACCCAGTGTGAACCAGGGCTAAATCTCGCTTTTGTGGCATTTAAAAAATGTGCTAGTAAACTTTTCTCAAAAGACACTTAAAAGATTTTTTTTTTTTAAACTGACCACTTTTAACCCATAATTACTGGTGTGATCCACCCAGAACCCTCGATTTATAACTGGCTCAAGCAGAGAGCCAGTGACTGACAGACACCAGCTCTCTGCTTACGGAGCACTGAGAAGAACCGAGTGATCAGCAGTGTTTGATCGCGCAGTTCTCAGTCTTGGAGCTGGTGAAGGGGACGGGTACAATATCGGACACCTCATACACCTAGGTGAGTGTTTCTTAAAAAAAAATAATTCCAAAACATCTTTTAAGCTATTGGATAATTATTGCATCTGGGAATCTAGCGTTTTCAGAGCGGGCAGGTGTACTTTAAAGCGGAGCTCCGCCTATTTATTTTATTTATTACAAATACTGCAGCTGCTGACTTTTAAAATATGGACACTTGCCTGTCCAGGGCACCCGCGATGTCGGCACCTGAAGCCGCACTGCCATCTTTGGTAAGGGAAGATTCCTGGTTCCCTACTGCGCATTCACGTTCCCACTGGTCTCTGCTGTCTCCTGGGACCTGTATGTCTCCCAGAAGACAGCGGGGGGGGGGTGTTAGGGGGGAGTGGCGTAGATACCAGCGGGTGGCTCAGGTATCTATGCCTGGAAGTGGGAGCAAAATACTTGCATTACACAGGTATCTGCTCCCCCTGAAAGATGTCAAATGTGACATTGGGGGGGGGTTCCGAAAAGCAGAAGTTCAATTTTCGGGTGGAACTCCGCTTTGAACTGCATGAAAAATGTAGTGTTTAGATTTTTATGTTCTGTGGAATATCTTTATACACCACTTCTTCACATGATTGACAGGAAAAGGAGAAATGGAAAGTTATTGTATTAAGCTATTTTAATTGAGTAAATAAAAATTGCAAACATTCGAGACTAGATGCCGTTTTGACACTTGGCTAACCCTGAGATGTCTCAAAAGCTTGCTGTTTTTTACCCAACTGAACCTAAAAAGTGAACTTTTTCTATGTTGTAGATAACATCTACAAATGTTTGTGCCCTTAAAAACACATATTTTGTCTCTTGTTCCTCCAGGAAAAAAGCGTTGCGCTTCCTGGTATGTGAGTGTACCTTGACACTCCTATGCCCACAGATTATAGTTGTATATCTGCAGTGTGAGGTCCAAGGCACTGCTGCCTCTGAATGGTGTTCTTAGGAAAGTTAGACTGAAATTTTTTGAGATCACAGGCATTTCGGTGACTAGTCTGTTAACTCTGCTTTCTTATTTTTGAGCTTCCTGAGTTATTTTACTCTTCAACCTGTAAATAGTAGCATTTAACGAGAGATTTTCCTGCTTCTGCCAGTGGCCATTGAAGTAAAACGATCTTCTCCTTTGAGAGTACATGCAGGACGTTGAGAGCAGCCAGGCTCTCTTATATGGCCATTCTTATTTCTCAATGTTCCCTGGCTGCCTCCACTCAAATTATTTTCTAAAGGGCTTTAGAAACAGAATGCTCTCCCAGATCCCGACCACTCCTCCTTGTTGGTTTGATCATTGAGGTCTTGTGCAGAATTGTTGTGATGAGTGTACGGCTCATGGGTGTGCTCCTATACTCAGGATTTATTACAAACAGCTGTCTCCTCCGGCACTAATGTGTTTTTTCTTTTTTTCTTTCTCCTCTTAAGGTTGTTGTTTTATCACTTTCTACACC
The DNA here is from genome assembly GCF_905171775.1 of Rana temporaria. Classification (NCBI taxonomy): domain Eukaryota; kingdom Metazoa; phylum Chordata; class Amphibia; order Anura; family Ranidae; genus Rana; species Rana temporaria. The sequence goes on along the minus strand of NC_053499.1, from coordinate 26,759,957 downwards.
CGTAAAGCAGCATTAGAAGCACAAAATGCTCTGCATAACATGAAGATACTTCCTGGGGTGAGTATTTTAGCACTTAGTGAAAATTATTCAGCGTGTTTATCTGTGAATGTACTATCAGGAATTCTAGTATCTCACCAGCCTAATTTTTTCTTCCTCTTCTGTGTTTAGATGCATCATCCAATTCAGATGAAGCCAGCTGACAGTGAGAAGAATAATGGTATGTCACTTAGTTATGAGATCTTTTCAGGTGTGTTCTGATACTTGTGTTGCGCTCCTCTCTTATTAAAACTACAATCACACTGGCGATTAAGACCAGTGCGAATTGTAGTGGCAGGCATCTTGATTACTGCTGCAGCTCTTTCTGCACAGCCGGTGAATAGTTATGGCCGCCGGTGACCTGTCATTATAGTGAACGGGGCCTGCAGCCTCAACTAGCCGCTTCAACCTGCAGCAGAATCGGAAGATTCCTTCTGCTACAATTCGCACTGGCTTTAATCGTGTGAATGTAGCCTAAAGTGGCATTGAAGTCTGCAGGTTTATGCAATAATATGCTAGTATGCACTACATGTGCCCAGTGTGCATGAGACATAGGGGTAACTAATGTGTCTTGTGCTTGCTACTCTTCCTTCCTGAATACTGCATGCACTGCATTCTCCACAGGCTCATTACTCACGGTCTGTTGTCATTGTCATTTTTACTGTCTTGTCACTTGACACTTTTTTCTTTTTTTTGCTTATGACAGAGCCGCCTGTACATATTTAAGCCAGGAGCAAAAATAACCTGTTTAAAAAAAAAAAAAAAATGAGCAGTTATTGTAAAGCTAAAAGCTTGGACCTCTAAGAGATGTTCCATTTTTCTCTCATGCTCTCGCTTTGTGAGTGTAGTCTTTTACTATTACCTAGAGCTGCGCGATTAATCGTTCAAGAATCGCATTGTTATTCCCCCCCCCCCCCCCCCGCGATCTTAGAAAATTAACTGATTCTACGCAGAGTTCTCTGCTCGTAGCTGACAGCTGTCTAAAAAAATATAAAAAATAACCAGGCAGCCTGCTGTGTTTATGACAACATCGCGTAGACAGAGATGAGGAGAAACATCGTAACACTTAACTTTAGATTGAAGGGATGAACTTCAGTCTATAAATAAGGGAAGCTTAACCACTTAAAGACTAAACCTTTTTCTGACACTTGTTTCCAAGTTAAAAATCTGTATTTTTTGCTAGAAAATTACTCGGTACCCCCAAACATATATATTTTTTAGCAGAGACACTAGAGAATAAAATGGCGGTTGTTGCAATATTTTACGTCGCACTGTATTTGCGCAGCGGTCTTTTGAAACTCAATTTTGGGGGGGGGGGGGGGGGACACACTTTAATGAATTCATAAAAAAAACAAAACAAAGTTGGCACATTTTTTTTGTATAAGGTGAAAGATGATATTGTCCCACGAGAATCATGAGCGAATTGCGATCCTTATTCGTGCAGCTCTATTACCCATACCTGCATCAAGCTACTGCATCTTCTGCATACTATAGGTTTATCCATTTATCCATTATCTATAATGTGCACTGTGAAGTGCTACGATTTTGAAAGCACAAAGGCAGTGTTCTGCAAAGTTAGGGACTTGTTTAAATGAATTTAAAGCCTCTTGGTGATGGCAAGCTCTGGCCTTAGTAACTTGAGTAGTTCCCAAATGTGTAGCTCCAAGCCATATGCTGGTTTCATTTGCAGCACCATCTGGAGGTGACTCTGAGATTGCAGCTTTTCAAAATATCTATACCATTTGTAAATATTTTATTACTGTATTTATTGGCCTGAAAATAGAGGGTAAACTGTGCCTGCTATACGCAGGGGGCTGTGGAAAGTTTTTTTTCCCTGAAACTTCCCTCTTAAAGTTAGGGTGCGTGTTATACGCCGATAAATACGGTATATCTTTTCATGTGAAAACACTGAAGAAATGACACTTTGCTACAATGTAAAGTAGTGAGTGTACAGCTTGTATAACGGTGTAAATTTGCTGTCCCCTCAAATAACTCAACACACAGCCATTAATGTCTGAACCGCTGGCAACAAATGTGAGTATACCTCTAAGTAAAAATTTCCAAATTGGGCCCAATTGGCCATTTCCCTCTCCGATGTCATGTGAATGGGGAGCAGCAGGTGTGTTAAATTTGGTGTTATCGCTCTCACTCTCTTACTGGTCACTGGAAGTTCAACATGACACCTCATGGGACAGAACTCTGAGGATCTGAAAAAAAAATTGTTGCTCTACATAAAGATGGCCTAGGCTATAAGAAGATTGCCAAGACCCTGAAACTGAGCTGCAGAAAGGTGGCCAGGACCATACAGCGGTTTAACAGGACATGTTCCACTCAGAACAGGCCTCGCCATGGTCAACCAAAATAGTTGAGTGCACGTGCTCAGCGTCATATCCAGAGGTTGTCTTTGGGAAATGGACATATGAGTGCTGCCAGCATTGCTGCAGAGGTTGAAGGGTTGGGGGGGTCAGCCTGTCAGTGCTCAGACCATACGCCGCACATTGCATCAAATTGGTCTGCATGGCTGTTGTCCCAGAAGGAAACCTCTTCTAAAGATGATGCACAAGAAAGCCAGCAAATGGTTTTCTGAAGACAACAAGACGAAGGACATAAATTACTGGAACCTGTCCTGTGGTCTGCTGAGACCAAGATAAACGTATTTGGTTCAGATGGTGTGAAGCGTTTGTGGCGGCAACCAGGTGAGGAGTACAAAGACAAGTGTCTTGCTACAGTCAATCATGGTCTGGGGCTGCATGAGTGCTGCCGACACTGGGGAGCTACAGTTCATTGAGGGAACAATGAATGCCAACATGTACTGTGACATATTGAAGCAGAGCATGATCCCCTCCGGAGACTGGGCCGTAGGGCAGTATTTCAACATAACGACCCCAAACACACCTCCAAGACAACCACTGCCTTTCTAAAGAAGCTGAGGGTAAAGGTGATGGACTGCCCAAGCATGTCTCCAGACCTAAACCCTATTGAGCATCTGGAGGAGCGCAAGGTCTCTAACATCCACCAGCTCCATCATGCCATTGTGGAAGAGGACTCCAGTGGCAACCTGTGAAGCTCTGGTAAACTCCATACCCAAGAGGGTTATGGCCGTACTGGAAAATTAATGGTGGTCACACAAAATATTGACACTCGGGTCCCAATTTGGACATTTTCACTTAGGGATGTACTCTCTTTTTGTTGCCAGAGGTTTCGACATTAATGGCTGTGTGTTGAGTTATTTTGAGGGGACAGAAAATGTACACTGTTATACAAGCTGTACACTCACTACACAACATTGTAGCAAAGTGTAATTTCTTCAGCGTTGTCACATGAAAAGATAGAATAAAATATTTACAAAAATGTGAGGGGTGTACTCATATATATATATATATATATATATATATATATATATATATATATATATATATACACACATACATATACACACACACATATATATATATATATATATATATATATATATATATATATGTGTGTGTGTGTGTATATGTATGTGTGTGTATATATATATATATATATGTATATATATGTGTATATATATATATATATATGTGTGTGTGTATATATGTGTATATATATATATATATATATATATATATATTATAATAAGCAGCCAGAAAGTTCTAATGCTCTCCTAATCTATTAAAAGTGAAATTAAACATTTTTTAAGCTGGACATGTACTTTAAACTGCTTACATTAATGTATATAACTTAGATTTTCATATGATTTCATTTTAACTGTTTACATCACATGCTGTCTCATTGTATTTGTTTTGAACCGCTAGTATCTCTCTGCTGACTGTTACTGTTGCCTAATTGTTTGCAGCAAGCCTGTGTGACCTCCCTGACTGTCTTTCTGGTACTTTTCCTGTAGCAGTTGAAGACAGAAAGTTGTTTATTGGAATGGTGTCTAAGAAGGTTAATGAGAATGATATCCGGGTTCTGTTCTCTCAGTTTGGTCAAATAGAAGAATGCAGAATTCTGCGGGGACCCGATGGGTTGAGCAGGGGTAAGTAGGGTTACAGATATTGCATCGCTTAAGTTGCAATATTAAAGTATGACTTGCTGTGGACAAAGTTGTTTTAGTGGTTTTTCTCTTTTATTTCCCGTAGGTTGTGCATTTATCACATTTTCAAGTAGATCTATGGCACAGACAGCAATCAAAGCCATGCACCAAGCACAAACCATGGAGGTAAGCCATACACAACGGTTTCAGTTTTTGCTCAATTTTTTTCTCTAGCTATCCACTGTTTGAGGCCCTCCAGGAACAGTTGTCTGGATCTGACTGACGTTTTGTTTTGTAGGGATGTTCCTCTCCAATTGTCGTCAAGTTTGCAGACACACAGAAAGACAAAGAACAGAAGCGCATGACACAACAGCTCCAGCAACAGATGCAGCAAATAAATGCAGCTTCTGTGTGGGGGAATCTTGCAGGACTGAACAGTCTGGCACCACAGTACTTAGCAGTAAGTATTGCATGAGTTTTGTTTGGCTTTGCGGTGCCATTTTCCTGCCACAGAACATCTATGGACACCTGTTCTACATTTGAGCTAGACATCTAGAACTTTGTCCCGAGGAAGAGGCCTGAAATAGATAAAAAAAAATTCATTCGGTTAGGTTACGCATTTTGAGTCGGACCACATCCTCCATAAGAAAGGTATTTGGCTCGATAACAATTTCAAAGCTGGCCATAGTTTACTTTTTTTACGCTCAGCCAGTGGGCTGATCAAAGTAAACTAAATGGATTCTCCCATCCACACAAGCCAAGTGGATGGAGCAATCCTCCCAGCTGCACTATTGTACTCTGCCCACAGGACTTTCACTGTGAGAGTATACTGATCAGCCCTGCAGCTGATGGGCTGCAGGCACCAATTAAACAAAAATGTACCTGTAGTCGATTTGAGAGGAGTCGATCATTGGATCGACGACGACTTAAACATGAACGGTCATAGGTGGATCAAAGTTAATCTAATTCCTGCTAAACCAACCAAATTTACATCCATCTTAGGTGCTGCAACCTTTCTGTAGTATAAGATATGAAACATTCCCCTTTAACGCATGAATACTGTATGGACTTTCTAAGTTGCACTGAGATTTCATTAAGTGCTGCAGCAAACACCAATGAAGTATATGGTGGTTGAACCCATTGCATGGGAACCCAGCTAATTATTTTAATACCTTTTTTAAATTTTGAAGGAACAAATTTACACATGGCTTCTAAATTAGAATTTTTAGCACTCGACTTTCCGCCATGTCTATGTGTTCAGTTCATTTGTGCAGGTGTCAATATGATGTAAGTGGTATTCACTAAACCATACAAAGGGCAGAAAACACCAACATAAAACCAATCAGAATTCACTTGTATTAATGTCAATGTCTCAAGTGCAGTGCATGGTGTTTTCTGATTGGTTGCTTTGTACAGTACACTGTTAGTACCTTGCCCGATGTGCTGAATTAATGAGTGAGCTCAAAGGGGTGATTTATGAAAGCTGGAGCAAAGGTGAGGTTTGGCTGTTACCCACATAATCTGTGGCTTTTCAGTTCTCCATTGTAGAAAAATACATTTTGTTTCTGATTCAGATTCAGAATTGAGAAGCATTTGGCTTGTTTTACATCACTAGAGCCTCTCAAATCATCCATTTGTCTGGCATGTAAATTCAGCTATAAGGCCAGTTGACCTTTTTGGCACAGAAAACTCTTGCTCAGAATATTCTGGTGATTTCTGAATGAGTTTTTGTTGCCTGTAAAATATCGAGGCTCTGCAAGAGCTTAAAGGATATCTAGTTTAAAAAAAAAAAGTTATACTTGCCTCCTCCTCTGAGGTTCCTCAGCGGCGCTCCTGGCTCCGCCTCTGGGACACTCAAGCGGCCGTGCTCCTGCATCCTGCTGCTTTGTCTTTTGACAGACAGCAGGACTCTGCCCCGACTCCCGTGTCATTGGATTTGATTGACCGCAGCGGGAGCCAATGGCTGCACTGCTATCAATCTATCAAATAGGGACCCGAGACACCAGCTGGACCTTTAATGTGACCAATGCAATTCCTCTTGCTATTCCTTCTAACAATATATGCGCATGGAGGCTAATGTAAGTTCTTCATCGTTCCCTCACATGCCACAACTCTTTAGAAAACGCCTTCACTATTGTAAAGGTAATCCTCAACTGATTTTCTGTTTGTTAAATCTGCCTGAATACAATGACATCATTCCACTTTAAAAAAATTAGTTGTATCTATTTTTTGTATTTTTAAATTAAGTAGGTCAATTTTGAATATTATTTTTTTACAGTTGCTATCTAAACTGTTAGGTGGCATCGCAAGAGGACAAGCATGAGTGCTTTTAAGCAGCCTCATGGGGTTCTTTCACATGGCCGTCATCCGTTCAGTCACATTTTTGCTAAGAAAAAGCAGGTTCAGGTTACATCAGTTTGTGCATCCATCTGCGGTTCAGTTTAAAGTGGTTCTAAAGGCTCAAGGTTTTTTACCTTCATGCATTTGTACAGTGTATAACTACAGCTCCCTGCCCACTGCTTTTAGAGTCTGTGAAAAATCCTTTTAGGCTGCTTTCACACTGAGGTGCTATAATGCTAAAAATAGCGCCTGTAAAGAACCTCTCCTCTTACTTAGTTTGAAAACCAGAGTGCTTTCACACTGGAGCAGTGCACTGGCAGTGTGCAGCCTAGCTAAGTTTTATAAAAAAAAAATGGACTTGAATGGACACAGATGTAGGCAGATGTAAACAGATGATTGTCCTTTTACCTCTGCCCATAGACATACATTGTGGTTCAGTCTGGATCCGTCTGAAAAACTGGGGTAGATAAAAGTGTAGCGCTTGCACTTTTATTTACCTTTTGTTTACAGCTATTATCCAATTGGCCGTGTTGGCTAATAGTCGCACACAGGGAGCGCAGGGTTATTTTACACACTCGTCTGAAAAACTGGGCTGGATCTAGACTGAGTGCCCATGTGAAAAGGCTCTTAGGTGTTTAATACAGCTTGCAAATGGCTGATTTGCAGATGTTGTGCTAGTCCACATCAAGCCCCATTTGGAAAAGCCCTTTTCTCTGTAACCGTTTTCATAAATCTGCTCTATAGAGGTGCCTTTTAATCCCCCACCACCACCCCCCCATGCACGGTGTGGTGGATCAGTGTTTTCCTAACACTATTTTTGCTGTGATGTAAAAAAAACTTTTTATTTTTTGCCTAATTCCATTCTAATAACTCGCCCGTACACCTTCCCACTCACAACTCTTGTTCTTGTACACCCTGTGGATATCTGTGGTGTGTAGACTTTATCCCCAGATCGGACTGAGCCCTCACTCTCCTTCTTGTTTTGTTTTGGTGTAATGTCTAGCTTTATTTGCAGCTCCTCCAACAGACAGCCGCGTCCAGCAACCTCAACTCCCTGAGTGGCCTCCATCCCATGGGAGGTGAGTACTCCACCGAGACAACATCAGGTGTGTGGTTTTTTATTTTAATATTCTTTCACTATCCTTTTCTTCTCCTTTTTATATGTTAAGGATTTCACCCTCTTCATTTTACCTTACAATCAACATGTGCCGTCTCCTTTTCTTTCCAAATATAAAATAAAAATGCAAAACCAATTTAGCGTAATGGCTAATGTGCATGTGGCGTTCTTTTGCCTGTGTTGCGTGTTTCAGGACTCAGTGCCATGCAGATACAGAACTTGGCAGCTTTAGCAGCAGCTGCCAGCGTTGCGCAGAACCCAGGCAGTATGGGCTCAGCACTCTCTTCCAACAGTCCTCTCAGCGTCCTGACAAGTTCTGGTGAGCCGCACATGTTTTTTGTTCTCTTTTGTTCCAGATTGGACAATCCTTTAAAGCTACTATTTTGGAGGTGACATTTGTTGCAGGCCAAAATTAATGCCTAATGGATTTTGAAATGTAATTTCAAAAACGATATAAAAGATGGTTATGGAATTGCTAGAATCATTGTTAAAAGTGGGAAGATTGTAGAGCAATTATATATGAAAAATGCATACCATAGTCAAACTGCATCTTGTCAATCATAATTAACATGATTAAAAAAAATGGTAATCCAAAAAAGCCATTAAAATTAACATGTATAATTCTAATGAATTGGGTTAGTGGTTGAAACAAACAATGGTGATTTAGGCTCGGGGGTGGTTTGTGGGACTGTACTAATGATACAGAATTTTGGGTGAATAATGGATAACATAAAATGCTATAAAGGATCTTCATACTGGATCTTTATACATTATGAGAGGAAAAAACTTGGTTAAAGCCTTCTAATGGCAGCTATTAACCCCAAATGTTTTGCTTATGATTTTGTCAAACAACTCAAAGTGATAAAAAAAAAAATATATATATTCATTGATGGACACAGCTCTTCTATTCTTGACCATAGGGCTTTATAGAGCCATCTAGTAGGACAATTGGCTGAAAATAAAACTCATCACCACCTATGGACTGTCCTAGCTGGTATAAAACCCACTCTGCTATAGGTAAACCTGTTATTTCTGCCCAGTGGTAGTGAGAGGCAATTTTTCTGCAATTTGTGTTTTTGATTTTTTTTTTTATCTGCCCATCAATAAATTGGGCAAAAAAAAATCTTTGGTTACCAGGCTCATGGATCGCCCTTATCCCAGACAAATGTGTCCTCTGACCTTCAAAATTAAATTTTATTCTTGTCCACCAGAGAAATTCTTGCGTCCAATATTCCCGCCTCTGAGCTGGTGTAGAATTTGCTACAACAGGGAGTGATTACCCCAGACCCAGAGTGGTCACTGCAGTCTGTTTACAGTCAGAAAAAAGGACGGAGTTCACCCAATTTTATAACTAAAGGCTCTGAGTTTTTATGTGGGTGCAGAAGTACAAAATGGAATCAATCTGCTCAGTGGTGGCCTCCCTTCATCTGGATTTTCTGGCCTCCATACATGTCAAAGAATGCGTACCTGCATGTCCTCATCTGTGCTTGGCATCCAATGCTTCTTGTGCTTTGTGGTCAGGGACGCACATGATCAATTTTGTGGTGCTTCCCTTTGGCCTCACCTCCACTCCTCCAGGTTTTTACCAATTGGCTACCTTGGTGACCTGCTGCTGAGAGCGGATGATAATTATCTGCGCAGCAGACTTAAATTAAATAAATAACCTAGCGGGCAGCTGCACTTTCTCAATGTATACAAATTGAACAATGGTGAATGATAATGTAGTTCTCACCCACTAATAACCAAATGCTTAAAAAAAACTTCATATAAAGTGACTAAATAAATTCATCTGTGCAGTGTAATAAAAAAAGTAAACCAGGAAAAAAAAATCCTCTTGGGTAAAGTGCAAGTGCTCAAAACGGTGCTCAAGTTGTGTTTTCTTCTTATAAGAAATCAAGTGCTTCTTCACTGACAACACTCCACTTTTGTGCAAATGTGCCCCAACCCCAGTGGCAACCTACCTCTCATTGAGGCACTGCTTTGGAAGCTCTCTATAATCAAGAATAGAAGGGTTGTGTCTGTCAATGAATGTAAAAGTAAACAGGATTTTTTTCTTTACTCACCGTAAAATCCCTTTTCTCTGAGTTCATTGATGGACACAGCACCCACCCCTTAAGTTTATGTTTTATTTTTTTTATATTGCTTTGTGACTAACTGGCTTGCCTATATTTATGAGAGGTTTTATACCAGCTAGGACTGCCCATAGGCAGGCAGTGCTGTGTTATTTACTGCCTAGTGTCCTGCTCCTGTAGGCGGCTCTATAAAATCCTATGGTCAATAATAGAAGCAGATGTGTCCATCATTTAACATATGAGTATTAACAGTTTTTCTGTATTAATATGCAACTTGATGTCATTACAAATGTTGTCATTAGGATGAAGTGGTATTCTTAGAATGGAACTTTCTTTGATCATTGAGACAGCAAGTGAAGAATAATTTTTATCGGTGCAAGCACTCAACATCAGTTCTGTGTCTTCTCTGATCTCTCCTCTCCTTAAAAAAAATCTCTTTGCTTGTGCATGTGGTCCGTGAAATATTGGTCTGTTTCTAGGCTGCAACTACTTCACTAGACGCGGGTTTAAATTATTTGACATTTTATATAAAATTTCACAAAACTATGCGGAAGACCATTGCAATGGCGTTGGGAACAGAGATTTTCACAAGACGAAGTGTAATTCGAGTCTGTCAATTGGCAAAATCGTATTTTTGGATGCAAAATTCTTTCAAGGATGGCTGGACTCTGAGCTACCCATGAACTTTGTTTTCCCCCACCAGATGCATGGTTATTTTTTTTATTTTTTTTGTTCAATAAGATTTTTATTAAGTGAAAAACATATATAAAAGCATACAGCACAAAAGAACATAAATAAAATGAGGGTAAGAAGTAACATAAAATAATATCCGTAGCATCGACATCACCATTATTGGCAAACAAAATAGCCTAACCCGGAAGTACCAGAGGAGGCATGTAGTTATATCAAAGATGCATGGTTATTGAATGCACTTTAAAGAAAAAGAATCGTACATGTCCAAAGGTTTTTTCAGCAAAATATTTTTTTGTAATATATAGATTGCTACTGTACAAAGTAACTACTGCCCTTCCCTGCCCTAGGTTTCACACGGAGTATGGATTATAAAAAAAAAAATCCCCGGAAAGACACTGTTATAATGTGTTTTAAGTTAAGCTTCACATTATGTGAAACTTAACTTAAAAGAAAGCCCTTCAGCGGGGCACTGTCACCACTGAAGGCGCTTTCATCTTCTCCCGGTCTTCCTTCGGGTTCGCCGGCTGCCTGAATGGCAGTGTCACGTTGTCACTCCCGCACATGCACACAGGAGTCGCTGTTTGTGTCCCAGGGACAACACACGTGGTTGCATAAGTAAATATCTTTTCACAGTACCTATAGGTAAAACAGAAATATCTACTACCACTTTAAGCTGCCTTGAATAGAAATAATGACTGAAATATCATAGCTATGGGCAACAGGAAGTGTTATTTTCCAACTAAACTGGCCTATGTTATTTTTCACTTTACCGCTAGTTTTCCTTATGGGATTAAAATTTTTGTGAAATGTTACAAAAAAAACAAAAGCCAAAGGAAGTGCCTACCTACCCATAAAACTCCTCATGGGTTGCAGGTTTAAGTTTAACATTTTTTTTTTTAGTGGTTCAGCTTCCCATTGCACGTTTTATGGTGGCAAAGATTCTGTGCTGCTGGACTTTCACCTTGCAAGATTTTTGGACTGCTTAGGTGCTGCATGGTAATTCCCACCTAAGGAGCACTCGTAAGCCATCAACAAGTGATAACTTAATATAAAGACAGACTCCAGGTTGCTAAAGCCCTACTGAACTTTCAGTTTAAAGCTATTAACTACATTCAGAATGCAATATAACATAGTGCGCAAAGTCTGGGAGCCTGCATGTAGAAGAGTTGACCTCAGTGCACTGCTACTCATTTACATTTATGTGATCAGCAGGCTAAGAAGGGGGAAAGGGTGCAAGTTTTATTGCTTATCTGTTCTACAGAGGCACCTATCTCACTATGCGGTTTGACAGGTGTGTAATGAATCACATGGAAGGCTCAACAGTGTTGCAGATCACCTTTAATGTACTTTTATTTAAAACTGCAGTGATATTGGGCTCATCTTGTTTTCTCGTTGTATTTTTGTTTAGGACAATCATTGCATTATTTTAGTCTAAGTAGTCATGGTCAAATATAACTAGGTAAAAATTGCAAGCGAGTGGTAGTGTTTGGTATCCTTTGAAAATGTTTTTTTTCCTGGAGTACTGCTCATGATGTTTTATTTTATCCTCCTCCCACAACTCATCCACTCAGGGTCATCCCCCAGTTCAAACAACTCGTCAATGAACACCATGGCTTCTCTTGGAGCCTTACAGACTCTGGCAGGTGCAACTGCTGGCCTAAATGTTGGTTCTTTAGCAGGTAAGCTTGTGTGAAGCTGTACACCTTTTTACACCTCAGTCAAAACATGATTCTATGTTGCTGTCACACTGGGACACGTAGGTTAACTTATAAAGAGCTAGAGCATGTTCACGAAAAGTTGCTTTTACCTTGAATTTTCACTGTTGATGATTCCAGTTATGAGCAAGAAACCCTGTTTTTTTGCTTGGGGGGGGGTATTTTTTGCAACATGATTTTCCAGTTTGTTTTCACTACAACTGAGCTAGGGTCCTTTCACACGAGTGATCCGTCCAGCAGACTCCGCTTTACTCAGCGGGGGATCAGCAGGCAGATGACAGGTCCATCTCCGCTCACTGTGCTGAGACGGACCTGTCAGAGCCCTGCTCTCCTCTATGTTGAGACCGGATGAAAACGGACCACCTGTCTGTTTTCATCTGATCCGCCAGATGGATGGGAAAATAGGGTCACCATCTGTCTGGATTTGGCACATCGGATAGTGGCGGATGTCAGCGGACATGTCACCAATGACATCTACCGCTCCATATAAGTTAATGGAGTGTCCGATCGGGTCCGACAGAGACTGACAGGCGGACCTGTTTGGAAAGGCAGTATGCAAGGGGCCTTACTGAGATGATTGTAAAGTAGTGCTGATTGTGCCAAAGTCAATCCATCGATCAATTTGGGTACAACTAGCATGTCATATTTTTAGCATGCGATTTATTGCCAATGGCTATAGCCGCTAGGAATAATCATTGTGTCTTCCCAACAGGGACGGCTTCCTCCCTGCACATTCCCATACGGGAAAGCACAATAGCTCTGCGGGAGGGATTTCCCCATGAACACTGACTGTGTTGATGGGAGACTCTAGTCAAGAAAATTGCACCATCTATAGCGAGCGTTAATTATGTTTTATTGAATTGAGAGCTACATTAATTTGAATAATTGTCATTTGCCTGAAGTTCGGCTTTAGAACACCACACTTCCATCAGGAGTACATGGAAATTACTTGATTTTAAATTGTAACTATTATTTGATAACATATGTACATTTTTCTCCTTTAGGAATGGCAGCATTAAATGGTGGACTGGGCGGTGGTCTCTCCAATGGCACTGGTAGCACTATGGAAGCTCTAAGTCAAGCTTACTCTGGAATCCAGCAATATGCTGCAGCGGCACTGCCCTCGCTCTACAATCAGAGCCTTTTGTCACAGCAAGGTATTAGTGCTGCAGGAAGTCAGAAAGAAGGTGCGTCTTATAGCGGTGCTCTTCTTGGTATTTTTGGACAGTCTGATATGGTCTTCTAGTGAGAAGTGGTATGTCAGACGTAGCAATTTGGAGAGTTGCACAACCTCTTCAACTTCAGAATGCATTGTTTAATGTTTTCCTACGCAAAATTAGCTATTCAAAAATGAGAAACTGCTGGATATATTTTGGTGAAAGTATTTTCCAGACGGTGCTTTTGGCAGCAATATTTTGGCAAGGTACCGAGAGGCTTGACATGTTAAACAGGCCCAAAATATTTGTATCAAAGCCAGATATATAATTTACAGTACCATCAAAAATATCAACTGGCCATTAAAACCCAATTGAAATCTAGTTGAGTACATTCCAGGTGCATGGACAGGAAGAAAATGGATATAGATTACCAGATTGATTTGAAATATTGGGGAAATGGAAAGCTGGGAAGGCAACAGAAGAAAAAGCATCCAAAGTCTGTTTGCTTTCTAACAAAATGAGCCACACGTGAAATAGAAAGGCCCATCTCCTGCCAGCCTGCTGGGGCCCTTGTTTTCTGTGGGGTAGCAGTTATCTCTTTGCAGAAATCAAACATGCCCCCTGCTAATTCAGAACCAGAGCACTGCATTAGATGGGTGAGCATGTGCTTTGCTGATTGCAGAGCTTACAGGTCAGCCCCCAGCTGCAGAGACCAATTCTTCTATACTTGAAAGCAAATGTCTCTATCTGCAGTTGCTGGCAGAGAACAGCACTCTGCAACGTTCTACTCAGGCTGTGGTTGCTTTTGGAAAAAACTAACAAACACCTTTTCGTTTTATAACCTGGAATTAATTTCGAAAACTTTAATTGGGCTTTAATTATAACTCCTTTAACTTATTTGTTAAGCCTGGGTTGACACTCGTGCAAACACAGACATCGAATGTGATTGGCACCCGCACTGCGGTGCCAATCGCATGTAATGTTTGTGCAATGTGAGTTCAGCCAGTCAGCTGTGTGGCTGAACTTTCATTGGATTTGCAGTAAAATGGTGTAGGGGCCTTCCCCCAGCACTGGAATCGGATCGCATGGGCGTTCTCACCCATGCGATCTAATTTACTGTGCGAGTTCACAGCTCGCATTGTGATCTGATCTGGGGGTGTCATTAACATTGTAATGACACCCACAGCAGTTCAGAGGGCAGTGTGAACTGCCTGCAGGAAAGATGCAATGTGGGAACCAGAGCTGTAATTGCGCTGGTTCCTGCTTTGCTACAGTGTCAACCTAGGTTCAAACTGAATTCCATACCTGGCCTATCTCCGTGGTAGCTGGAAATCACTGTGGGTAGGTAAAGCTTGCAAGTCCTGTGCCAAGTGGCTGCCTTGTTGCTTAGGGATGACATGAAGTCACTAGTTCAGCATGGGTGCAATTCGGAGTACATTTTTCATTTGCTCAATAAATGCAAGGTGTTCTCTGAACAAAGTGGAGATCATGTCGTCACTGCCTTGCCTTTCCACCTCGTCCAATCGGAAAACACTTCATTGAGAAAAATGCAAAGTGTTTTCTGAATGGTGCCCACTGTTTTCAGTGACATCCAGTACGAGGAACTTCTCCCTGTACTGCTGCCACATGGAGGGTGGGCAGCGGCGGCAGCACTGAGAACATGTTGCATGTTCCACCCTCAAATGGATGAAATGTGTAACATGTTCTTAAAGGTGAACTTATCCTTTTATGCAACCTTTTGTTTGCCCAAGCTCCATTGTCATTCTTTTCTCTAGTGAAACAAGTTTGTATATATCAATGGCACGGATGCCCAATATGCACGTATCTTACTTACACATCAGTGATTGGTGAAGAAGAATAAGCGCATTTGGGGTTTTTAATAAACATATTCTGTGTTTTTTTTTTTTACTCTTCACTTAGGTCCAGAGGGTGCAAACCTCTTCATATACCACCTGCCCCAAGAGTTTGGTGACCAAGACATCCTGCAGATGTTTATGCCATTTGGAAATGTTGTGTCCGCCAAAGTTTTCATTGATAAACAAACGAACCTCAGCAAATGTTTTGGTAAGTTTTCAGCTATCATAAAGTGAGTAATCGAGCCAGTCACCATTTATTGTGACCCTTTTTCAGGTTAAAGCTCTGCAACCTTGTCCTGCATCTATAGGCAACATTTTTGGGGAAGGATTAGAACCTCTGTCAGGTTTTTCATGCTGCTATCCCCACTAGGGAGTGGGGGGGGATTATGGGGGGGGGGGGGGGTGAGGCGGAATTCAAAGGAAGCAATACACGGATAACTGGATACTTTTTCATACAAGAACATGGTACAGCAGGCACATATCAGGAAAGTTAATATTGGATTTATTATTATTATTATTTAAAGCGGTAGTAAAGTTATTTATTTTACTTTTACATATAATAAGGCTTACCTGTAGGTAAAAAAAATATCTCCTAAACTTTTACGGTTTAGAAGATCTTCCCCTCGCAATGAGCCGCTGAATGCAGCAGTGCATGCGCACAGGGGATTCTGGGCTTAAGGCCCGGGAGCCACCGGACCTTGCCCGGAAAAAGTCTCCCACGCGCATGTGTGGGAGTGACGACATTGCGGCTCCAGCCACTCAGTGCTGGAGCCGCGATACCCGGAAGACACGCCTAGGTGAAATGTCAGCTGCCTCGGCGTGGACCGGGAGGGACTCTGGCGCCTCGTTCCAAGGCACGTATTTCACAATGAGCTAGTATAGCTCATTATGCCTTTTCCCTTACAGGTGTAAAAGAAAAAATATGCAGCGGGTTTACTACCGCTTTCAGGTACTTGCATAGCGCCGTTAATTTACACAGCGCTTTACATACACGTTGTACATTCACATCAGTCCCTACCCTCAAGGAGCTTACAATGTAAGGTACCTAACTCGGATTCATATACTAGGTACAATTTAGACAGAAGCCAATTTACAAACTCTTTAAGTATTCAGTGTATTTTTAAATTATACGTATTTACTCTATTCGCTATACATACACTTGTGCTCATTTATGAGAACACACACAAATACGGGACCACAAGTGAAGCTTTTGACAATGGCAACCAATCAGGCTTCCATCTTTTAAGGGAAATTAGGATTTTTGCTGGCTGTAGCTGAATATCCTAGTCGTTTTTTTTTTTTTTTTATATAGTACATAAGCTGTGTATACCTGTTAATTGGACACAACAATGTAATCTACAGCAATACACAGGATATTTATATGTGACTGATCTAAGCAACTTTTTTTTTTGGTTTATTAGAAATAAATGTTTTTGATCTGAATGTCTAGATTGAACCTTTCAGTTATGTGCTACTGTGCTTTACACATATTTTGTCTGTGCACGGTCTTAATAATTATGCCTAAAAGTGGCCATTTAGGTGTATTTGCCTTTTCGAATAACCATCATGCTTGTGTGTGGCAGGTTTCGTGAGTTATGACAATCCAGTTTCCGCTCAGGCTGCTATCCAGTCAATGAATGGCTTTCAGATCGGAATGAAACGTCTGAAGGTCCAGCTAAAACGCTCCAAGAATGACAGCAAACCATACTGAACTGTACTGCCCTGGGAAGTGAGCGAGAAGGATGTTCTGGTAAGTGTGGGATGGAAAGGCCAAACCAGGATTTATGGCTGGAGGAGAGCACTTAGTGAGAACCTACAGACTCTGCTGTCTGTCAGCAGCCCCGAAGCATCTCCATGTACTAAAAGCCAGAAGCCTCTTTCCCTCCTAAAAGACTCTGGGTACAACGTTTTGTTGTGATTTATTTTTTATTTTTATTTTTTTGCTTCATATGGAAGAATGGCTCGTACTACTTGTTTCAAGTGTTTTGTTTTGGAGTTTAGGTGCCATATCAGTGATTAATTTTTTTTTTTTTTATATATATAATAATGTTTGGACTTTTGCCGTGTTTGTACAGATGTATGACAAGTACCAGCACCAGAAGCCTTGAAAAAGGAGAGAAGAGCTCCTGCTTTTTCTGGCATTAATATAGCCTGTCTGCTCAATGCTCCACTTGCCATTCTGCTGCATTTCAACTGCATGCACATTCTGACCCTAAGGGTCACTCACTTATGTACCTCTCCCCTTCCCAGGTCTGTCTTGTGGTACAACAATGGCTCCTTTTGCTGGAGTTTTTCTGTATTATCCTGCTTAATTTATTAATTTTTTTGTTTTAGCTGCTGGCTGTTCATAAAAAAATGTACGTAAAGCACAACTAAGGTTGCCCTTTAGCTGCTTAAAATAGACATTCAGACAGGTATTTTTATTGAAGAGCAATGATCAGTAGCCTTTGGTGACTGAATCAGATTTTGGCTTTCAGGATTTTAGTCTCACCACTGAAAAGAGGTCGGTAACTATAAACTCCTACAAAACCACATTCTTTTCTGTCCTTGGCTTATCCACATGGGAATTTAAGACCTCACAAAATCTCTGTAATCTGCCCCTTATGGATTGATCCAACTTACCTTCATTCCTTTGAATAGGAACCTGATTAAGACTTAGAACTTGTGTTGATTGGTATTTGTTACATCAGTTTTTGAGTCTTGTATTCCCAAACACATTTATTGGAATGCAAAATTGCAGGTCAAGTGTACCTTTCAATAAATTCTGAGTGTGGTTCAAATATACCATCAGCGCAATCCCAAAGCCAGACAACACCGGCCCTTAAGATGGTTAAACGCTCACCAAACCCATGTGTTTGGTTAAAAGAGCTATGGGTCATTTTCAGAAAAAAAAAATAGGTTGAGATTCTATTAATGAATTGATAAAGGAGCTTGGATTTTTCATGTCTTGCATGTCTTTTAAATTCTTATTTGCCCTAGCCTTAGCCCAGCACTTAGCTGCACAATAAATAGAAATAGCAATATTGTATTTGTAAGTTTTGAAGTGTTTGCCACCTTCCACCAGCAGTGTTTTTTAATTAACGGAACTACATGATGGATCGCAGTTAGCCTTTCGCTACAAATCCCATCGGATTTGGTATGAAAAGTGGCCATATGGCAGTGGGTCAAGAATCCATAGAGCTGGGATAGGCAGAGAAAAGTGATACATTCATGATGTATACCTATTGGCACTTTATATTGTCAAAGTACACTTAATCATATCTGTTTTCTGTACATGCTCAATTTTTAAATAGCATTTCTGGCAACCATAAGCACAATATGTGTACTTTTTTTAAAACCTTCTAGAACAATCAATCTGGTTTTTCACCAGACTTAAAAATGTTTACTGGTAATTTTACCACTCTTCATGGCAAGTGGGCATGGCATTGACATATAAAAAGGATTCTCTCAAGAGTTCACGGACTGGTGTCTGGTGTTGCATGTAGAATAGAGTATTTCATGTGCCTGTGTGTGTATGTACTCTTTGTGCATACCTACATACATGTATCGTGACATACGTGATGAAGAACTGCTAAAACTTGAATATTGTATACTCAGAGAAAAAAGGTGTTTTCAAAGTTTTTGATTTGGTATAATGTGAAACGTATTGAGGCTTCCAGGCTCCTGATATGATCTTTTATACAAATGTATAAAAAAAATAATCAAACTGAAAAAAAAAAAAAAGATGATTGAAGGAAAACAAGCCTGTTAGAATGACATTTCTATATTTTTATAGAGGTTTTATACAGCTCGGATGAGTGAGCAATATTTATTGCCTAAATTATTTCACTGGGAAGAGATTTTGTAGAATTTGGAAAGACGGTGATTTTATTTTATGTTTTATACAAAGTAACTCTGCATCATGTTTATAAGGCATCTTACAGTGTATGGGGATGGACAAAAAATATCCTGCCCAGCAGAAGAGTCTGGGTTTTAAATGTGAAAAGAGGTCTCCTCCTGATTTGTCAGTATTGAAATTCTTCACAGCTTAAAATTTGCCTGCAGGCTATTTAGAACTCTGTTTTTTCAGAACTTCTGCCTATATAACAGATTTTTATTTATTTAAGGGTTACATTGAGTGGTGGGTACCGTAATGGGGTCCACGTCTTTCCCTTGCTTGGGAGTCCAGTTCAGTGTGTACTAATGACACGCCCTGTATCTGAGGCATGAATGGATTCCTTGTTACATAGATGTGAAACAGGCAGAACCATTATTGCGCTCTGTACTGTAAGGGCCCGTTCACACCGTAGCACAGTGCTTGACTGGTCCTTCTGATGGCTGTGGCATCACCTCCTTTAATCAGCACTGCTGGTGGTGTTTGGATTCCTGTTTCCAACCCTAATCAGAAGGACAGAAAAGTTTTTATTGCCAGTTTTCAAAAGTAAGCATGCCTATGTTCTTTGTGGAAGATCTGCTCATAGTTCAATTAAGCATTTCAATTTGAAAAGGCATTTTATCCTCTGTGATGTAGTTAAAGCGGATCTCCACCCTAAAGTGAAGTCGCACTGATCGGCACCCTCCGGTGTCACATTTGACACCTTTAAGGGGGGAGGGGGGTGCAGATACCTGTCTACAGACAGGTATTTGCACCCACTTCCGGCCACACGACACGGGCAAAAGACAGGTTTTTTCCTGGCATCCCGTCCGTCCCCCGTTGTATGCTGGGAACACTCGGCTCCCAGCACACAGCGGGAGCCAATCGGCGGGCGCAGCGCGACTCGCGCATGCGCCGTAGGGAACCGGGCAGTGAAGCCGCAGCGCTTCACTTCCTGGTTCCCTCACCGTGGATGGAGGGGGGAGCAGCAGGGTGACGAGCGATCGCTCGTCATCTGCTGCGGACGCCGCTGGACTCCAGGACAGGTAAGTGTCCTAATATTAAAAGTCAGCAGCTGCAGTATTTGTAGCTGCTGGCTTTTAATATATTTTTTTAGTGGCACATCCACTTTAATGATATATGCAGCATGTTCTGCGTTGGCAAGGACTCATTCAAATAGGTGCTGACACCTATAGCCTGCGAATGAATGTCTTGTTTATGCGGCTTTAGCCACCAGGTGTGCAGGCAGCCCATTGATGTCTATGGGGATGCAGTGGGCTGTGCACACACACAGCAGACTGTCTGCATTTGGGGCCCTTCACCTGCAACTGCATGTCTGTCAGATGCGTCCCAATAGACCTGAATGGGCATCTGAAGCCACATAAACTAGGTGCTTATTCACCGGCTGTAAGCGCCCGTCTGAATGAGGCTAAATGTTTACCTATAAATTCCCATGTTTTACAGTAGTGTTTTACATATGTGCTGCTTTGAGGTATTTAACAGAAATAGTTATTTTGGTTGTGTGCCAATTTAATTGCGCTGATGTGTAGATATTTTAAGACGGGCAGATCTGGCAGTTTTTAACCCTTATAGCTGAATGTCATCCATGTGTTGGTGACCCAGTCATTGTAAGCAGTCACATTAAAGTTTCTGGGTGGTTTACTCAATGTTTACATTCCTTTAGCTTGATGTCTAGGTGTCCTTTTAATTGTCTTAGCAATGTTGGAAAATGGCTGTAATTTTTAGCCACAACAATGAATTCTAGAGGTAGAATATAAAGAACAAAGTAGGGTAGTATGGAGTTTTTCAGTAAGTGTTGTCAGTTTTTAAAATTGGCACTGGTTTTCACCAACTTTATCCATTTGCTAGAACCAAGAACAGTGTAGTATAGCAACGTCTCATTTGCAGTACTGACTCCATTGGCATTGAAGTCCCTAAGGTCACTGGAAGAATTGGAGTTCCCTTAAACCTATGAAGTTACTAGAATGAAAATAGGTTTTCGATGTTCTTGCAACAAACTAGTGACACTTGTTAACTTAAGAGGATTAGTAGGTTTTTTACTATTTATTTTTCGCTCCAGTCAATGGTAAGCTTGAATGTGGAAAGCTAGCTTAATAATGGAAACCTGTTATGTAGAAGAAGTCTGAAGAGCAGAGTCAAATTGTCTTTTAAGGCATATGTCAATTTCTCTTGCTTTCTGGTAAGTTGTCTTTTGAAGAGTGCAGTCTATTGCCTGCCAAGCGTCCACTAAAGAGCCTTTGCCCACTGTATGTGTGATTGAGTGCTCTAGTTACCACTCATCTGTAGCCTTTTCTCCAGTCAGCCAATCATAAACTGGTAAGGAAAAGCACAATTCTGTCTTTTTTGTGCCCCGGTAATGCTTGTTGGGGGAATATCCTGCACCTTTTCCCAGAAATGGCTTGATTGGAAGCAAAAGAAACCTGCAGCTGAAGAAACAAAACAATATCTGACCGTTTTCAGAAGTTGCAACATAACATTTGCTTTTTGCTATACATTAGCAAATACTCTGAAATCGGGAATTTTTGTCCTTGACTTCGTCAATGATGAACTTTGTGGGACTTCCTGCAAAGAGGTGTTCTATAAAATGGGGTTACAATTTTTAAAGTCATCTCAGTTAGCGTTCAGAAACTGTTTGTGCCATTCATAGAGCCTAGATGTCACCATTGTTTCGGAGGTGCTAGTAAATGTAATCATAAAAAAAAAAAAAACCCCAGTGTTTACATGGAGTGGTTTGGGTTTTTGTCGGTCTTCACACCGCCGCTCCTGTCCCGTTTTGTGTCCATGTGGGTTGCTGGGCTAACTTTTTTTCTGTTGGGATCCCTTTTGCATGGTGATTCTAGTCTCTAATTTATGTCTGTTGGGTGTTGTGTCCCTCCCAAATCCTATCACAGTCATGTGTACATGCGTGTCACATCATGTTGTTTCCCTTCGAGATGCCGAGATCCACCATGCTAGTAACCTTGGTCCTCGGTGTCTCTGCATGTCTGTATTGAGCTAGGCCATTGTGTCTAGCTGTGTCTTTTTTTTTTTTTTGTTTGTTTGTTTTTTTCTCTGTGATTTGATGTATTGCGTTGTGTAACTCAGTGCTTCTCCCTGTTTCTCTGGTTTGTTTTTGTTTTCTAGATCCCTTCCTGCCATTTGTCCATCATTGTGCCTCTAAAGCATGTCGGTGTGGCGTTCAAGTACATCGTCCAAATCCTTGTTTCTTCAGCTTCTTTGATGCTTGAACTCTCACCTCTGAACTTGTGTTGACCCTTTTTTTTTTTTTTTTTTTATGCTAATGTGTATATTTTACCATGTTGTTGTTGTGTTTTTTTTTTTCTTCTCTTTGTATGTTTTTTCTTGCGTGTTGCCAAATTGGCTTTGCTTCAAAGACTGCGAAGAGGGACACAATATTTAAAAAAAAAACAAAAAACAAAATCTCGCATTTGATTATTAAAAAAAAAAATATATATAAATCTATTTTTCTAGAAATTCATAAAATAACCACTTAATTTTGGGATGATACTTTGTACCTAATAATCTTTTGAGCAGGCCTAACTGGCACACTGTTTAATATTCGTCTTTTATTTTTTTTGTTTGTTTGTACCAACCAAAATTCAATCTGTATGTCCTCTCTACTTGAGCTTAGGGGGCTTCTTTGTGTTATTTTATTTTTTAACCAAACCTTGTACCTAATTGGAATCTCTCCAAAAGAGTCACATTTTGCTGTTTACAGATACAAACAAGCTTTTTTTTTTTTTTTAGCTATGGAGTGTGGTAACTTTGTATTATGTGCCCCCTTCACAGCACCTGCAAGCATACCAGAACTTGTGCTTCTATCTGCCTACTAATTTTTTCCCCCCTTTTGGGGATGCTCTACTTACTCTATATAGCAAAATGTGACCGCTTTTGTTTTCTCTTTAAACTGTGCCAAAAAAAACTACTTTGCCTTGTCCTGTACATTTCTGTTACTTATCAACGCTCAGTTTAATACATGCAGTATGACCCTCTTAGGGACAGTTACTGAGCCAATAGATTTTGCGTTTTAGAGGTTAAAAAGTACAAAGCGGGGCTGTAAACATCATTTTAAACAAAACTGTTTAGCGTTGTCCTTTTTAATTAATTTTTGTGTGTGTGTGTTGACTAGATGTGCAGTTATAAGTTATCTGGGCTTGTGTGTTCAGGCCGCACTGGAGATTCCTGCCCCGACATGCAGGGTAGCTGTGCTGTATAACAGCACAGCATGTTTTGGTTGGCACCATAATGATTAACTGGTGACCTTCAGAGGTCTACCAAAAGTCCCAGTACGATGGTTACCTTAGAAGAGCTTGACTTACAGGCTGTTGTATATTTAGTGAGGGCTGACTAAAGGTCTTGTGTGCAAAAAGTGGAAGAGAAATAGTCTGTTGCCTACAGCAGGAAGAATCTTATTGGCTATGGGCGACAACTAATTCAGTGCTTCATTTTTCATACGTAGTCCACCATCCTCTAAAGAAAATTAAAGGGGATATAAAAAAAAAATAACCTCTGTTGTAAAGTGAGCTGCTTAATCCACACTGGTATTAAGAGTCGGTCCATACAAAACCACCATTTTGGTTTTGAGTGGGCAGAACCCACCCCACTGGCTTCTTGTGTTTAAGGTGAGGTAACCCCATTCGAGTTCCCACAACACAATTTTATTTTGCTGCCTCAGCATGTGGAATATTCTCTCTCTGGAGGCTAAAAGACAAATGTTGGGGGTGGGCAGAGCTGGGAACTCGGGTGTTGAAACCTCACATCACTTTCAGACACTTTATAAATGTATTCATGTGCGTTTCCAATGGCCACTCCATTTTCTGCTACAGTCCTGAGTCAGGTGTTGTCACTATCCTCGAAGCATTCTGGGAAACTAATATAGTAGTCCCATCTCACGAGGAGCAGTGCTTTGGTAAACCAGAATCCCTTTGGTGCTTCTATGTCCACAGGGTATAACCCAATTTTGGTTTTGTGCCCTTGAGCTTCGATTCAAGCGCTCTTGTTTACTTTACTTTTATTCTATGAGGCAGGAATTGGCACCAGTCCAGTCTAACACACAACTCTGCGCAGGGCTGCTCACAATGCATAAGCCGACACAGAAGGTCATAACTCCTTCTCTTCCTCACAACCTGTCTCATTGGTGAAGTGCTTACTACAGAATCAAAACACCTGAGAAGTATAATCTCTGGATCGAAATAAATGCCAAAAAAAAAAAGGCTTTCTTCTGACTACTTTTAAAAACAACAAAGTTCTGTGGTGATTTTATGCATTGTCATAATGTTACCTCTGCCTTCCTAATAATATCTGCCTGCTTTTTGTGAATAATTCTATATAAAGTTGCAAAAAAAAAAGAAAAAAAAATCTTTTGGAGACAAACCTGTGGGCTTTTTTATTGGTACAAACTGATTGTAGTTAACACTAGGATTTTGTACAGTTTTTTGCCTTTTTTCTACTAGAAAACGATGTAAAGTGATTTATTTCACAATGTGAAGTCGAAAAAAAAAAATGTTGCCACTATATGACCAAGATGTCCTTCTGTGCTGCCGTAACAGGACTCATGAAATCTCCACTATCCCTTCCTCACAGATGCTTTTCTTAATTGTCTTGAATTAAGTTTTGTTTTTTTTCTGATTTGCAAAGCAAAAATTTAGTTATTTTTTTTGTTTTTTGTTTCTGTGTGAAATTGTGTTGTAAAATGTAGAAAATATGAATTTTCTTTAATGGTTTAAGAAGATTTAAAAAAAAAAGGTAACCACTACTGCATAGCTGATCGCTGAGTTTGTGGATTAAAATGAATTTCTGTTTAAGTTTGAAACCAGTGTGTCTGTGTTAAATGAATTAACCCTTTGTAAAATTTAATTTCAACCCCCCTCCCCTTTCTCCCGATATTTACTGATGTTTTAATTGTGCACAAACATTACACCAACATACACAGTTCTGACTAGAAGTCATTTTGTATACAAAAAGTGTGGTACCTTCCTTTGTTTGTTTGCTATTAAACTGTTTGAGAAGACAGTGTGGTCCGTTTTATTTCACAACATGACGATAAAACCCCCAAGCAACCCGATATTCATGAGGCAATAAAAAAACGTCCACCCTGTTTACTGTTAAAGCCAACCTCTGGCCAGCTTTTACAATTTCATTTGGGTCTCTGTGGGCAGACGTTTGGTTTCTTTAGGTGGGTTTTGCACCCCTATAAAAGTTTCAAAGCATTCAAGTCCCCCTTGAAGCAAGCCATATGCAGGACGGGTCTACAACTGCAGGTCAGCTGCACCTGTCCATTCTGAATGATCTCCAAAGCCTCCTAAACTGATAGCGTTGACACAAGCCCAAAGCCTGTGAAGACTGGCCCTTTTGGTGGCTACCCCCGCCTTCCCTTCCTCTACTAGCGAAACTCTAGTGCTTGTTTAGGGGGATTAAATAGAAACTCTAGGCTTCCTCCAAAAAAATTAAGTCAGCAACAAATACTGTAGCTGCTGACTTGCTGGATCCTAACCCGAACCGATTCTTCCATCGGCTTCAGGTACAGGCTCCGGCATAGCAAGTAATGGAAGCGGGAAGTGAAGCCTTGCGGCTTTATAGCTGGTTTCCGACTGCACGAGCTGTGCTGTGCCTTGTGAATGGTGTTGTAGTCTTCTGGGACCTGTGTGTCCCAGAAGACTGCAAACAAGCAGAACTTCCCCTTTTGGGTGGAACTCTTCCATAAGAGCGGAATTCTTCCCTTACTCCTCGCTCTCAGTGGCCTCTCTCCTTCACACTCAGCATGATGACATCAGCAAAGGAGCAGCAGCAAACAACTGGTGAAGAGGAGCAGCTTCGTTAGACCTCTAATAAGGCAAGTAATTCTCTGTTCCATGCATGAGGCTTACTACCTGAGCATCTAACCAAATGGATTTTTTTATTGCTTTGATTTGTACCTAATCTCATACAGTTTTACCTGGTTTCTTACACTTTGGATAGAACTGCATCTTGTTAAATGTTACTCCTATACTGTGTTTAATAACATTATGGTATACTACAAGACACGTCTACCTTTTTTCTATCGCGTACATTTCTTGTCAAAACTTGGGTTCAAAGTAGAAATCCCTGTCATGAAATCTCTTCGAACTGAGGCAAATCCTCCCTTGCACTATCCTCACTAGAACAGGTATTCCCATTTTGCCTGTCTTTGGTAAAGGCTCTAAAACGTTTGCTTTCTGTCCTAGTGACAGTTTTACCTGGACAAATATATAATATAAATATTGAAACTGATGCTTTAACCCTTTACAATGCTGTCAAAACATATACAAAAATGTAGCGAAGATATAAACTATAGCAGTAAGTACAGGTAATTAATGCCCTCCATCCATGCAATTTAACCGCTTCCCATCCAGCTTATAGTACGGTGATGCCGAGCATTAGCTCTGCCAACCTGGGTAGACGTCATATGTTTATCATCCCATGATCTGCCTTGTGCGATCTGTCACCGGATAACAAATCGGTGTACCGGGCTGCTGCCCATACCATGTGATCACTATAACCAATCAAAGCAGATCACAAGACGGTTGTATGCAATAGCCATTAATTGTGTATCTCTGTGATTGGTCACAGTGATCACATGGTACAGACAGGGGCAATCACAATACATCTGTACCATGTGATAGCTGTGGCCAATTACTGCTTCACAATAGTACACACTGGATAAATGGATGCCTTTCCTAAAAAATAATTGCTTATTGCAGTTATTACTGTTGTAAGCAATCGAAGTGTGTTTAAAAAAAATAATCTCCCCAGAGTAGTACAGTGTCACTATGGTGACACTACTGCTCTGGTCACAGTATTTAAAAAATTGTAAACAAATGTTAAAGAAATCTATTTATTTTTATCTTATTACATGCTGTCACCAGTGTCTCCTGATCATCACCACACCAGTTATGATGATGCTGTACTGCACTGGTGAGAGAAAAAAATTACAATTTGAAAAAAACTCACTGTGCTTCTTACTAAATATCTTGCACTGTCTACTTTCCAAAAAAAAAAGGTTTTTAAGGGGGGGGGGTGGGGGGTTATTTTTAGGACCTCAAATTAGATGGGTACCGTCTGTACATCAGGATTAATTGATTTTTATTTATATATATATATATATATATATATATATATAATATAATATAATATATGCCATGGTTTCTGGACTCTCTTACAGACTAATATTTAGGGTTATCAAGGTATTTTTACCAAAGCAATGTTGCAGAATACGTTTTGGCCTGAGATTTATGAAGAAATACTTATTTGCAACATTTTATAACTAAAATGTTTTAGTTGGCAAAAAAAATGAAAATTGTATACTCCCCTTTCTGTAATTTTCCTTCCCTGATGCATCTTCTTGGCAGCACACACTGGGTTGTGACTCCGCGCCCACAACCTGACAGGATTGGTTAGCTATAAATTTAAAGGGGAGACGCCCCACACCATTCTCTGTATATATCATCCAAAAACAGGGTGGGCACTTGTGTGCTGCCATGAAGATGCGTCAGGAAAGGAAAATTACGGAAAGGTGAGTATACAATTTCCCGTTTTCCTGACGCATTCATGGCAGCACACACTGGGAAATAACTCGCCAGTCGGGAGGGTGCAAGAAAATCTTTTATTCCTTATAGTGCAGAGGAATTGGCTCTAACAGATCTGCTGAAGTCGGCGGCAGCCAAGTGAGCAGAATCCACTCTAGTGGGAAATGAAGGTATGTCTGGAAGACCAAGTTGCTGCTCTGCATATGGTCTCCGGTAAAATCCCGCAATATGCTGCCCATGAGGTAGCCACTGCCCTGGTCGAGTGAGACCTGATGCCCTCAGGAATCGTAAGTTGCTGAATGGAATAGGCCTCTTTGATAGGTCTGACTAACCAGGAGGCGATGGTACGGGAAGTAGCTGCTTGGCCTCGTCTGCTCCCGTGTGGGATAACCAAGAGAGAATCGGTCTTCCTCAAGTGAGTTGTAGCTGTAAGGTAACTGGAGATGGTTGATTTGACATCCAAGGCATGAGGTTCGCCCCTCTCGTTAGTGGAGGACGGAAGGACGATGTCCTGGTTATAATGAAAGGAGGAAGCTACCTTTGCTATAAATCGGTCTGAAGGCTTCGGTACCACTCTGTCAGGGGAAAAATAAATAAATAGGGTTCCGTAGCCATAAGTGATTGTATTTCTGACACCCTTCTAGCTAATGTAATTGCGATAATGAAAGCCAGTTTCAGAGTTCGATTCCACAGTGAAACTGAATTAAACGTAAAAAAGGGTGGATTGGACAAGGCCTCGAGTACTACTGAGAGATCCCATGCCGGAAAGGTTGGTTTCCTAGGAGGGCTGATCTTCATGCAGGCTTTCAGAAATTGAGTGACCAGACAATGAAGAGCCCATCTAGTACCCATCTTGGCAAAAAGGGTGGATACCTGAACCTTCAGGGTACTTGAGCTTAGGCCTTTGTCAAGGCATGACTGAAGAAATTCTAGAATTTGAGATGGTTCTGGTGAGATAGGGTTCCAACCTCTTTGTTGTGTCATCGAAACGAACCTCTCCCAGATTCTTGTGTAGGTGGTACTTGTGGTGCTCTTTAGGGTCGATATTACTTGGGAACATCCTTGCTCCCTTAACCTAAATCTCTCAACTTCCATGCTGTCAGATGCAGCTTCTCTGGAGCTGGATGGAAGAACTGACCTTGATATAGGAGATCCCTGGTTTCCGGTAGATGAATTGGAGTTTGAGTACTGAGCTGTAACAGGGTCGTAAACCATGGTCTCCTCGGCTAGAACAGTATTACCGCGGTTGAGGATTTTCAAAGCAGGGACAGGAACCTCGCGATTAGGGGAGTTGGAGGGAAAATGTACTCCAGCTTGAAATTCCACGGGTGGACTAGGCAGTCTGTTCCCTCGGCTGATGGAAAGGGCGCGCTCTGGACAGGAACCTCTGACATTTGGTGTTTTGCCAGCGTGGCCACTAAATCGATCTCAAGTCTTCATGAGAAGGGAGAATGCGTGGTGGTTCAGAGAGCATTCGTTGTTCGAAAGAGTCTCTCGGCTCAGGTAGTCAGCCAACATATTCTGTGCTGCCGGGACATACACAGCCCTCAGGTCTAACAGGTGCACTTGGGCCCATTCCAATATGGGGCGAACTTCCTCCAGGAGCGTGCGATTTCTGGTACCTCCCTGTGTCTGGATATAGGACACTGCTACTTGTTGTCCGTTCGGATAAGGGCACTCTTCCCCTCTAGAAGAGTTAAGATAAGTGTCCGATAAATCTACCGATAGCATCCAGTCTCCCAAATTCATCGCCAACAAAATGGACTGAAGGCTTTCCATTTTGAAGGCCTCTATCTTGATCCTCTTGTTGAGCCTTTTTAAGTCCAAGACTGGACGTAGGTCCCCCGTTTTTATTTTGTACCAAAAATAAAGAGGAATAGAACCCCCTCCCTTTTTGGTGCGACAGTACTTCTATGATTGCTCCCTTTTTGTTTTAATTCTGTTACATATTGCAGAAGTAACCTTCTCTTGTCTGAAGAAGATGGTTCTTTGGTAGGCTGAAAAACGTTCCCTGGCAGTGTGCCCATGAATTTCCATTTGTGGCCTAGTTTGATAGTGGATAATGCCCATGGAACTATTATGCGACTTGACCAGATTTGAGCAAATTTCTTGAGCCTGGCGCCCACCTGAGCTGGGTGGGCGGGCGAATTCTCAAAAGGACTTCTGCTGGTCCCCAGCCGTGATGGCCTTGACCTTCTGTACCTTCATAAAGGAGGGTTGAGTATTTTTCCAGTCCCCCCTGAACGATAGGATCTAGAATCCCTGTATTTGTCAGGAAGATTTCAAGACTGAGGCACGTGCCATGAAGTCGCCTGCCAATTTAATTTCGTGCTGGGAGGAAATAATTTTCTCCTTGTCGGTTCCATCTAGAAGGGACCTCTCAATGTTAGCCGCCCATGCAGAGATGGCTGGTAATGCACCAGGCGTTTTTCGCCCTCCTGTGTGCTTTTTTGCTGGGTTTGTGAATACCCAAGTCTTGGCCTCACCCTTTTGGACACCTACATCACAGGCACAACATATCTGCATATAGACAGAGAAACATTCCCAGTGGGTCACGCCATCCCATACTTTAATGTTTTTGGGGGCATCTGTGTAGCACCCTTTAAGGGATCAAACACCTGGAATCTGTTGACCCTGTATATTTATCGGGTCTAGATCAGTGGTTCTCAACCCCTGTCCTCAGGACCCACTAACAGGCCAGATTTTAAGTATTACCGTGGGGAGATGCAGACTAGAATACTGCAATCACTGAGCAGCAAATAATATCACCTGTGATGTATTTCAGTTATCTTGCAAACCTGGCCTGTTAGTGGGCCCTGTAGCACAGGGTTGATGACCACTGGTCTAGATCATCTCTGCCCTCAGGGACTTCTTATTGTCCTACTTGGCCATGTGTCAACTCTGGTCGCTGGAGCTGTGACACCAGTTTTTCTTAGAGATGTCCTCTGGGACATGAAATTACCTTTGTGGTACGGAGGATGCATTAGTTTCATCCTCGGCTCTATCTTATGGCTCTATCTCACCAGTCTGGGTATAGGCCTCCTCCTCAATTCCACCTCACGTTAGGGGTAGATTTCAGGACTTGTTTAACGTCTATTTAGAGTCTGTGGTACTTTTGTGGATACATGTGTTTCCCCGGTAAGTTTTGCCTAACAAGATTGCTTCTTGGGCCAGACAACTTCTTTAAAGAATGTGCCCCTTAGCGGTGGAAGGGTCCTGGGCTTTTCCATGTAGACTGGCTGGCCTGTCTTACCTGGGCATATTTGATCCTAAGTGCCTTCCTGGGATCTCTTCCAACTAGGGGTTGTCCTCATATTTATTTTTATTTTCTACCACATCATGTTATGGGTCTGCTATGTTATGGTTTCAGCTGTTTTTTAGTGGGTTTTCTTCAACTTTTTACTAGTTTAGGTTCGATGCCTCTTCTGCTCATTATTTCTCTAGTTGAACTTTCTAAGCCTTGCGAATCATGTTGATTCTCGTCCTGGTTGCCCTCATTGTTGAGGTTGGGCCTCATTCATATCTTGTTCATATTCGGTTATTGGTACTTCAGGTGGCTCCTAGGCTTCAGGCATTCTCCAGTTCTTTTTGTGGGCCTGTTAACTACTGCTTTGTTGCCCACCCCTCAGACTGCTTTTGGACATCCCAAGAGTATTAGTTTTCATGTATCCCTCAATTGCCGCAAAATCCTTTTCTTTGAGTTAATTAAGGTACAGGTCCCACTCCTTTAGCGTTTCTGTTCATGTTCTTGTTACTGTCTTCTGAGTTGAGCATGCTGAGTAGAGGATGGGCTATCCTGGATTTAGTCTACATTATTATATATTTTTTTTGCCTATCTCCAATCCTGTAGACTGTAGTGTATCCTGATGGTGTAATTTCCTGTGACCCTTAATGGAGAAGAAAAGGATTTTAGGGTGAGTCCGACATTTATTTATGTATTTTTATGTCGCAATGAAACGTCAAACTATTAGGTATGTGTTTCAAAAGGTAAAGCTAAATTAAAGTGTGTTTTTAAAAAAAAACACTCGGTACATGTCCATTTTCCCATATTTTGAACTAAACAATAATTGTTCATCCTGACAGAAATCCAATGAGCTTCTTTCTGTTATGGGCTAAAGATGCTGTGTGTTTCATTGTGATTTAACATTCCTGTCTAGCTCTTTTCTATGGGACCTCTAAACCCCCTTATTTGAAACTACACTGCATTTGAGCACTACAAACCAAAAATGTTATTTGATAAATTTTTCATTGTAGATGATTTTTATTTAGAACATTTTCAAGGTGTACAAAGCCATTGATGGCCATTGTCTGGTTGCAAAACAGGTTTAAAGTGGATGTAAACCCAATCTCATCCTTTCTAAACTACTGCCATAGTGCTGATCTA
The DNA here is from genome assembly GCF_905171775.1 of Rana temporaria. Taxonomy (NCBI): domain Eukaryota; kingdom Metazoa; phylum Chordata; class Amphibia; order Anura; family Ranidae; genus Rana; species Rana temporaria. Next base: position 26,728,152 of record NC_053499.1, on the reverse strand, counting down.
TAAGGCTATACAGGCCTCCTGCATGTATCCTTACCTGTCAAATGTCTCCCCTCTGTCTGTTATAAGAACTGAAAAACTGCAGATTCTGTGGGTGGATCTGTTGTCTGGAGCTCTGTGGGTGGAGTCGTGATGTCAGTAGACTCCCCACCCACCTCTACACTCCCCTTGTCAACATGCATTTTCTCTTGTGTATTGCTTACACCAGGGGTGCCCAACCTTTTGAAGACCACTTAAGAGACTTGGTAACTGATCGTGGGCCACAGTAAGTGTAGCTGATGTAAGACAGATCCGCGTCTGCTCTGTACATGCAGAGTGGACACGAACACAGCCCACTTAACTCTGTGGGCCCTCCCAATCCAACCAGATTGAAGGGGATGGATCTCCTTCTATTTTTTTTTGTGGATCTGATTGGAGGTAGGTGGGTGTGCTCTGCTACTTCCGCAGCCCCTTGCTTCCTCTACTGCTGACTTCATTCAAAACACTGATGCTCTGGGATGGCTTGAGAACCTGCTATCCCAAAGCTGGAGGTCGCGGGCCACATCAGAAGGCTCCGCGGGCCACACGTGGCACCCCTGACTTGCACTATGATCACTTACATCCAGTCAAAACCCAGAAAAGTCACCACATGACTTCAAAAAAGGAGTGGGGGTGGGAATTGAAAAATAATGCCTGTCTCCAGGCTAGTGCATGAGATATGTAAATAACCTGTCACTCACAGCAAGGGGATGGAACGGACTAAGGTTTTTCTCTGTTAGTCCGTTTTACCTCACTGAACAATAAAAGAGGATTGCTCAGAGCTGGATTAACTCTTTGTGGCAAGATGGGGCACAGATGATAGGAAATCTTTTACTCTACATTGTGACAGCAAAAAATAAAATTTCGGGTTTACATCCACTTTAAGTATTATACTTTTCAGAAGAGAAACATACTATTTTGTTGCTTTTCCATGCTCATCATTCACATTTCAGGAATATTAAGTAAATAAAATGAAAACAAAAAAGCAAAAATAATACAGTATAAGTATTTAAATAGGCCTCAAGCGGTGTGGAAAAAATGCACTCGATATCATATTCTCTCCCATCATGCCTCTCCAAAGCCAAACATAATGAGGGAGGAGAAGCTCAAATAAAGCCCTTTTAATGCTAGAGTAACCCACCCCTCGTTCCATAATCCAAGAATATGAGATACTATTTAGAAGGCAGAATGCCCCCCACCCCCCCACCCCCCCCACTTGATGTAACCATGAAACGCTATCTCCTGTACTCATGAAGACTTCACAAAAGAGGTGAGGAAAAAAGTGAAAGACAATAGATGGAAAAAAGACAAGACCGGAAAGAACGAAAAGTAGTGCACCACCTTCTAGAGAAGAACAATGTTTCGACAGGTATTTAATCCAGGGGTCCCAAATTTTGTCAAACAGCTATTTTATCATTCAAAATTGCCGATAGGCATTCATTCACAGTTTATCCAAGATAACTTGGACTTTAAAAGGTGGAAAGGGACCGTTGAGGATTTCCAAGGCCTGGCTATGGAAATTCTGGTTGCAACAAATATAAAGGCAATAAGGCGTCTCGTATGCTTCTGGGTCCCCTCCACTGGACGCCCCAACTAATGAATTTTTAAGGTTCAAAGAAAACTCCCCCATCCATCCATGTCTTTGTGTTTTTATTTTGCTGAGAAATCACCCCTAGCATTTTTGGTTGTGGCCATCTTGAGTAAGTGCAGATGAATAATGTAGTACTTCTGCAATTCATCTGCCCTTAGTTAAGGCATGCAGGCAGGAGGATGTGCTTGGCTGAGAGAGCCCCTCCTAAAAACTCCTGGTATGTATGACATGTGCCTAAGCATTGAAACCAGAAAGTAACTGAAGAAATCCCCCAAAAATGTTTTTAAAACAATAACATTATATTCTTTGAATTTGCTAATGCTAACAGCATAAGGATTACAAATGGGCAATGTTGAGTGAAGTTCCACCCTAAGGCTAGGTTCACACTGCTGCGAATTCTATTGTGAATTTGAGCTGTTGCAATTTCTCAAATTCGCAAGTCATTTAAATTACATAGTTTAACATGAGTGCCGTTCACATCAATGCATTGTGAATATAAGCTGCGGGAAAAAAGGGTCCTGTGCATGTTTGATCCGTGTGCGATGTGAATTCAGCTCTATAGACTGGAATTTTACCGCGATTTTGAATTTGCAGCAGTGTGAACCTAGCCTTAAACCCATCTCTAGCAAAATACGTTATTTGCCCATGCAGTAGATCTGTGCCCAGGCTTAATTGCTTGCTTTTTCTTTTACTATGGAAAGTGAGAACATAGACCTACTTACCTGACCCCTCCCAGCACAAGACTGGTCTGTTACCCCAGTGCAACATCAATACAGCAATCTTGGATTCTGGAATATCTTAACAAATGCCTGTTGGCCTCAATAATTCTGTTTATCCAGGCAGGTCCTTCAAAACTGGAGGCTTCAAGATTTCAACTTTTAATTTGTTGTGGTTGACCCTATTGATGGAAATCCCCTTCATTTCTGTTCTGGTGGTAAGTAACATTTTTGGATTCTCCCTTGAGAAAGAATCTCGTTGTCAGGGCTAAAGGCGGCAAGGAAAACAGAATAGGGGCCCTAACCCCTCGCTGTTTTATTCATTGAAAAAAAACAATTAAATAACAATTACTATTAGATAACCCTTAGAGCAATAATGCCTTTAACCACTTCAGATCCGCGCTATTGACAAAAGACATCAACAGCGCGGCTCTCAAGTGCTGGGAGGACGTCTTTGGACGTCTTTTTAAAAGCATTACCCGCGCGCGCCACTGGGGGGCGCGCATCGGGTAAACACTGTCCCGGTGCATCGCTGGGAAGCGTCCGCCGGGTACACGCAATCGTCGGGAACACAGCAGGGACGTGGAGCTCTGTGTGTAAACACAGAGCTCCACGTGCTGTCAGAGGAGAGGAGACCGATCTGTGTCCCTTGTACATAGGGACACCGCATCGGTCACCCCCCCTCCCCCCCACACAGTTAGAACACACCCAGGGAATTCATTTAACCCCTTCATCACCCCCTAGTGTTAACCCCTTCCCTGCCAGTCACATTTATACAGTAATTAGTGCATTTTTATAGCACTGATCGCTGTATAAATGTGAATGGTCCCAAATTTGTGTCAAAAGTGTCCGATATGTCCGCCGCAATATCACAGTCCCAATAAAAATTGCAGATCGCCGCCATTACTAGTAAAAAAAAAAATAATAAAAAAAAAATCATAATTCTGTTCCCTATTTTGTAGGCGCTATAACTTTTGCGCAAACCAGTCGCTTATTGCGATTTTTTTTTTTTTTTTTTTTTACAAAAATACGTAGAAAAATATGTATTGGCCTTAACTGAGAAAAAAAAATATTTTTTTTAAAAAAAAAATGGGATTTTTATTATAGCAACAAGTAAAAAAAAAATATTTTTTTTTAAAATTGTCGCTCTTTTTTTGTTTATAGCGCAAAAAATAAAAACCGCAGAGGTGATCAAATACCACCAAAATAAAGCTCTATTTCTGGGGAAAAAAGGACGTCAATTTTGTTTGGGAGCCACGTCGCACGACCGCGCAAATGTCAGTTAAAGCGACGCAGTGCCGGAAGCTGAAATTTCGCCTGGGAACGAAGGGGGTTTATGTGCCCAGTAAGCAAGTGGTTAATCTTACACATTGGAATGTGAAGAAATGTTACTTCATTTTGAAGATAGGCAAAAGGGACAGATCAACTTGGTTTAAAAGCATTCTGCAGTGTAGGAGAAGAACTAGAGTCTAGTAGTGTAATACATTCCTATTGATTCTAGGTTACATTTTAGACTGCGGTACCTTAAGATTTTGCATACTTTTACAGGATGCCATGGTTGAAAAAAGATTGAGAAATGCTGCTCTAATCTTTCAAAAACCCCTCTGCTCTTCTGCACATAGTAATACCACAGGGCATTGGAGACTGATCCCGGCAGTTGCATTGAACAATGGATTCAGCCTGTTTATGGCTAGCTTTGTTCCTGTGGGATAATACTCTGACAATACAAATCGTTGGGACATTGAGTGCTGTCACTGGCATTTTTACCAAGTCTGGAAAATTCCGAACACCACTGTGCAGCTTAGGCCATCACAGATCTTTATGCTTGATGTAGTCCTGCACTGCTGGAGCACTCATAAATATACATGATGCATGCACAACTCCCACTAGTTTATTGTAATATACAAACACGAGTTGAAAAGACACAGTGGAAGTCTTTGTTGAGGGATGATTTGCAACACTTGCTGGAGGCAATCGAGTTTACATTTAAAGTAGATGTAAATCCTAACTGAATTACATTACTTTGCTAACACACTGAGTTTCAGAAAATTGCCTTTGTTTGGAAATACTTTCCCCCCATACTGTAATGCAGCTCGTGGCTGCTGTTCTACTGCTGCCCCTTCTTCCTGTCTTCATGCATACATTCCAGTGATGTCTGGACAACAGTGAACCATGCCTGCATAATGTGCATTTAGCCCTGGTTCACACTGGGTACGATTTGGAACGATTTGAGATGCGATTTGACATGTCAAATTGCATCTCAAATCGGCGGCAATTGTCGGCAATGGCACTGTCCTAATCAGTGCGACGCTGCATCTGCGATTTCAAAAAGTAGTTCCTGTACTACTTTTTGCGATTTCGGGCCACGATTTACATTAAATTGCGGCCAAAATCGCGCATTTTACCTCGATTTTGAATTCGCAGCAGCGTGAACCTAGGCTGAAACAGACTGTTGTAGATATCAGAAGCCTATGCGATAGGGTGACAATACAGGGGTGCAGTTAGGGACAGAGGGGTTGATTTACTAAAGCTAGAAAGTGAAAAATCTGGTGCAGCTCTTCATAGAAACCAATCGGCTTCCAGGTTTTTTTTTTTTTTTGTCAAAGCGTAATTGAATAAGCTGAAGTTGGAAGCTGATAGGCTACCATTGCGCAGCTGCGCCATATTTTGCACTGACCAGCTTCAGTAAATCACCATAGAATGAGAAGTGCTTAAAGGATAAGTTCACCTTTTGTAAAAAATAAATAAATGCACCTCTTTTTTTGCAGGTAAAAATAATTTCATTTTTTTTTTTTTTTTTGTAACTAGGTATGAGCCTGCCAAGCGGTACACCCGCAATCAGCAGATCATGGGGGCAATGCAGGGTTCTCTCCCTAACTGTCAAAATGGGGGATCAGAGGATTGCTGGGGCTGCTGCATCTGTACCATGTTACAGACTGAATTTAGATGTAACGCGACGAAAGGTGAATGTATTCTTTAAATAAGGAAATTCATGCAAGGTTCTCACCAGGTGGTATTGTAATGTAATAATACACAGATTAAAAAAAATTTGAATTTTGAAATTACACTAGTATGTTAAAGATTATATGAAATATGTTATAAGTTAGGGATTGGGTTTACATATCCTATAAAGGAAATCAACTGTGAATAAAATGGTGACTGCTTTTTTTTTTTAACTGCAATTTAAAATATAAATATTGAAATATATACCTGTTGGTTGCAGTCTTGCACGCAAGTGTTCTTAAAGCCTATGTTAAGGCTGGGTTCACATATATGCGAATTCCCTGCATCCAATTCGCATGACAGGAGAGTGTGACCGGCTCTCAATGGAGCTGATTCACACGTGTCCAGGGCGGCCGCGATCCGGATTGCAGAAGGGTCCTGTGCATGTGCAAATTTAGGAAAACAATTTAGACCTGATTCACACCTGAACCGATGTACAGTCAGTGTGATGTGTCATTTGTGTTGCTGACCCCTGCTTTAGTTGAAATCTTCTGTTATTCATTTTCCCACTACAAGGAACTTGTCCTATGCACTCATCAAAAATGCTGAATATGCCTACCCCCTGTTCCATTCATAGAAGCTGTAATATAACTTCCATGAAGAAAAAGCGAACTGCGAATGAAGGAGAGAGATCTCTCCTTCATCCACCCGTGCTCCAATCGTAGATTGCATTTCATTAATAGACCCTCTTGATAAATGCATTTGACAGGTCCCTAAGCTGCACTGAAAAATTGCGGGGGTAGCGTGGGATCGGAGGACAGAAGATTTCAATTAAACCAGGAGCCAGCTGCACAAGTAATGTCCCTTGTGCTGATTTTTTTATTTTTATTTATTATGACCAAACTTAGGCTTTACAAAAAAAAAAAATGCACCTTTTTCCCTTCCCTTTCTTTGACTTAACTCAGTTCACCATCCTTCCACTGATGCATATTTACTTCAATAATCATGGCATTCGATGTTTGTTTACATTGTGCACTGCAAGTATGGAGTACCCTGGCCCCACCTACATAGATGCTCAGGATTAAGCCCGATACACACTATTTGTTTTTTCCATAAAAAATAAAATAAAAATAATAGCTCTGGTTGGGGCAATGCGAAGTACATAGATTTTCTCCCCCCTGAGCTGTTGTGTCCTGACAAGAGGATGACCCCCACCAGAACACTTCGATCAGCACTCCCAGTCATTGGCCAAGAGTGCTAATCGGGAGTTGGTCGGCTACTGGTTTTCCAGCATGCTTGTTCAACAGAAGCCGGGCGTCAGACTGGCATACACATGGGCCAAATGTGTGTGTTTTTTTTATTTTTTATTGTCTTCTGACATTTGGCCTGTGTGTACCTGACTAAAGGCCTCTTAGAAGTCTAGAGGGAGCTAGTCTGCAGGTGCTGCCAGGACACTAAAGACTTGAGGCACTGTACATTACATGCCTGACTTTTGGATATACTGTAGATAGGTGCATCTATAAGGGGGGGGGGGGTTCGGATTAGATCGGGAAAAGGGAGAAGAAAGAATAGGTGCCAGCAGGAAAGTCAGAACTTTTGATCTGCATGCTTGTTTCAGTTTAATAACTTTTTCTATAGAATAATTCCGCATTGGCAGTCTGTTTATTTTCTCAGTACAGGGGGTCCCCGAATTATGAACGCAATAAGGACTGTAGGTTTATTCGTAAGTGAAATCTGTTCGTAATTCGGAAAACACTGCTTGTAAGTGTAACTTCAACCTGTGCAGGAATGTGGCATGTTCCGGGCTCTTCTGGGGCTTGTCCGGCCATGCAGTACATGAAGTACTGCGGTGTGGAATGCGGCAAGATAGCTGCTCGGAGGTATCCGGGACCATCGTGGAGCACAAGCAGCCAGCATTGAGGCCTGTTTGTAAGTAGGAGTCTTTCGTAAGTCGGGGACCACCTGTACCGGGTTTAATTTTGCAGGAAACTGATTCAGCAACGTATCCATGTAAGAAGCCTCAGATGGAGGCTGTCATTATCCCTCCTATTAGAGAATTGATACTGAACCTATTAAGCTCCTGTGCTAACTCTACCCCAGATCCAGATTAGAAACCCAGAGTAGGATAGTAGCAGCTTCTATCTACAGCAGGGGTATCCAAACTTTCTAAACAAAGCGCTAGTTTACTGTCCTTCAGACTTTAGGGCGGCCAGACTAGGCCCAGTGGGAGTAGAAAATGTCAAAAGTCAAGCAAAGGGCTGCAGTTTGGAGACCGCTGATCTTAAAGTACTTGCTTTAAATTAAGCATGTAATGGAACCAACCATGGACCTCCTTTTGAAAATTCTATTTCATTATGTTTTATTTTTTCCCCCCAAGAAATAGAAATACATAAATTTAAACAAACTGTGATATCAAAGACAGAGTTAGTGGCCCACATTGCAGGTACAATATATCTCAATGCAAATGGCAAAAAGTGAAGCGATCAAGGTATGACACCAAGACATCATGAACCTTCATCAAGGATTAAAAGTACAGCTGTGGCCAAATGTTTGAGAATAACACAAATATACATTTTCACGAAGTCTGCTGCCTCAGTGTTTATGATGACAATTTTGCATATACTCCCAGAATGTTATGAAGATTAATCAGATGAATTGCAATAAATTGCGTAGTCCCTCTTTGCCATGAAAATTAACTTAATCCCATAAAAAAACATTCCACTGCATTTGTGAAGAAGGTTCTGTGGGCGTGTGTCCGGCCTGTGTGGTGAGCAAACCTCCCACCTCCATTAGTACAGACCCCCCCATAAACCACCCCCCATTAGTACAGAGCCCCCCACAAGCCATCCCCCATTAGTACAGAGCCCCCCACAAGCCATCCCCCATTATTACAGACCCCCCACAAGCCATCCCCCATTAGTACAGAGCCCCCCACAAGCCGCCCCCCACAAGCCATCCCCCATTATTACAGACCCCCCCACAAGCCATCCCCCATTATTACAGAGCCCCCCACAAGCCATCCCCCATTATTACAGAGCCCCCCACAAGCCATCCCCCATTATTACAGAGCCCCCCACAAGCCATCCCCCATTAGTACAGAGCCCCCCACAATTGGTATAGACCCCCACAAACCACCCCCTATTATTACAGACCCCTCCACAAACCATGGTCACCCCCCTCCATTAGTACCGAGGCCACCACAAACCCCCCTCAGGACAAACCCCACCCGGGCGGCAGCTTGAGAGGAGAGGACAGTGTGCAGCTGCGCCACCCGGGTGGATCGTGGAGGAGGATTTAAAAAAGTAAATACCGTGGTGGTGGAGAAGAGAACGCGGCCTCAGACGAGGAGGGAGCGGAGCATTCTGGCGCTTGAGCGCCTCCACCTCCGTGGCGCCTGGGTGAACTGCACCCCATGCGGCGCTGCTGGTCTGAGGTCTCGATTGGACGGCCGCCACATTTCTGCCCTGTCCCCTGGCTGGCACTGGCGCCGTAAGGCAAGTGCCAATGTTGCCTTGCGCTAGCTCAGCGCCCGGGCCAGACACACCGGCGGCCCCCCCAGTTGTTACGCCACTGAGTGAGAGTGAAAAGTATGTTCTGCTGTGTATGGGGGGATTCATTCCAAAGCAATCCAGTTTATTTGCCCTTAAAGTGGTTGTAAAGGTACAATTTTATTTTTCGTAAATAGCTGCCTTTACCTTAGTGCAGTCCTCCTTCACTTACCTCATCCTTCGATTTTTGCTTTTAAATGTCCTTATTTCTTCTGAGAAATCCTCACTTCCTGTTCTTCTGTCTGTAACTCCACACAGTAATGCAAGGCTTTCTCCCTGGTGTGGAGCGTCATGCTCGCCCCCTCTCTTGATCTACAGGAGAGTCAGGACGCCCACTAACACACAGCTCCTTTATCAGCAACGTAGAGAGCATCCTGTAGCTCAAGGGAGGGGGCGAGCACGACACTCCACACCAGGGAGAAAGCCTCGCAATACTGTGTGGAGTTACAGACAGAAGAACAGGAAGTGAGGATTTCTCAGAAGAAATAAGGACATTTAAAAGAAATATCGGTCCGATAAGTGTGAACTTAATTTTCTTGGCTCGTCGTAGTCTTTTACGTCACAGCGTTCTTGGCAGTCATAAGTTCACCGAACTTTTGTGTGACCATGTGTATGCAAGGCAGCCTTGAGAGGAATTCCATCTGAAAAAACATCCAACTTTTTTTCCGACGGGAAAACCGATCGTGTGTACGGGGGAATTGGTCTTTAAATCTGTGCTGCTTTTGGAGCCTAGTAAAGAATCTGAAATATTCAATTATGAAATGGATGCGGATCAGAGGCAAACTTGGGAACATTGGACCAGGTACCAGCATTGAGATTTGAAGTTTTTACATAATGTACACTTCTATCTGGCTGGAGGATTTTTTTATTTTTTTTCTTCCTGCCAGAATGACAGAAAATACTGTCTGCATGGAAGGTGGCAGCTGTTTGTAAAGTCTCAGTACTATTACTCATAAGTGCACCATTTGCTTCGTATAATTGTCCCCCCACAGTAGCCTGGATCCAAAAAAATGTAGCAGGCTGTTATGAAGCCCAGTTAATAGGCTGGGAAGAACAGAGTATGATCTCCTGTCATCTTAGCCCTCAAAATTCTTGCTGGCTCTCCAGTTCATCATTTGTCTGTCTTGGAGATATTTTTATACAGCTTCTCTCTCCTTGGGAGGGGTAGAGCCGGGGAAAACGAAACACACCACAGTTGCGGCGTTGGGAGACAAGGGGCCTTTTAAATTTGGATCTTACTGCATGTTTCTGTTAATGGGTAGAGGGTGGGCTTTTGGTGAGGCTCCATTTCTGACCTTGAGTCACTAGTGCTGGCATTCCTTTGAAGAGACGAGCCGCAGATTGGCAGGGACAGCTGTGCCCAGCACCGGGGGGGCTGGGACCCAAGCTGGATGAATCTCACAACCTAGGCGTGTGCATTTACACTTCCAAGCTGGGTTCCTCTGTTTTCCCACCAGGGTTCTTATTCGTGTTCAATTGCAGGTCAGAATTACAAGTTCCCTTTAGGAAGACTGTGTCCTTCGGGCAGATTTATCACCTGTTTATCTAATCTGTCAGCTCTGGAAACTCCAGTCCCTTGGAAACGATGGCCTTTGGTTTGCTGTAGTCTTTCTTGTTGTTCCCTTTTTGGATTCTAGTGGTTGTGTGTGCGCTGGATTTTATGAAACTTCTGGGCGTGGAAATGGGTCAGGACCAAACCAAACAGCAGATCCAGAAAGGACTTCAGCTTTACCAGTCTAACCAGACAGAGAAAGCTTTGCAGGTTTGGACTAAAGTGTTGGAAAAGACCACAGATGCGGCAGGCAAGTTTCGAGTTCTTGGTTGCCTTATTACTGCGCATTCAGAGATGGGAAGGTATAAAGACATGCTAAAGGTAATCACTGTTATATTTTCTCATCATGGATGATTTTATAATCAAATTATCGTAAGGTAGACTACCTTTGTGGCCTTATAGTGACCAGATTCATTCTTGCATTGTAAAGTGGCAAATAAATAAAGTCTGAGGGGTAGATTCACAGAGAAGATACGACGGCGTATCTCCAGATACGCCGTCATATCTCTGAGTGCGCTCGGTCGTATCTATGCGCCTGATTCATAGAATCAGTTACGCATAGATTTACCTAAGATCCGACCATCGCATCTTACGCTGGCCGCTAAGTGGCGCTTCCGTATATTTACGCGAGGAATATGCAAATGAGCTAGATACGCCGATTCAGCAACGTACGTCCGGCCGGCGCATTTTTTTATGTCGTTTACGTTAGACTTTTTTTGGCGTATAGTTACCCCTGCTATATGAGGCGTATCCTATGTTAAAGCGGATCTCCACTCTAAAGTGGAGTCCCGCTGATCGGAACCCTCCCCCCCCTCCGGTGTCACATTTGACACCTTTCAGGGGGGAGGGGGGGTGCAGATACCTGTCTACAGACAGGTATCTGCACTCACTTCCGGCCCTACGATACGGGCAAAGGACGGGTTTTTTCCTTCCTTCCCGTCCGTCCCCCGTTGTATGCTGGGAACACTCGGCTCCCAGCACACAGCGGGAGCCAATCGGCGGGCGCAGCGCGACTCGCGCATGCGCCGTAGGGAACCGGGCAGTGAAGCCGGAGCGCTTCACTTCCTGGTTCCCTCACCGAGGATGGAGGGGGGAGCAGCAGGGTGACGAGCGATCGGCTCGTCATCTGCTGCGATCGGCGCTGGACTCCAGGACAGGTAAGTGTCCTTATATTAAAAGTCAGCAGCTGCAGTATTTGTAGCTGCTGGCTTTTAATATATTTTTCCCGTGGCACATCCGCTTTAAGTATGGCCGTCGTTTCCGCGTCGAGTTTTGAAAATTTTACATCGTTTGCGTAAGTCGTTCGCGAATAGGGCTAGACGTAATTTACGTTCACGTCGAAAGCAATGACGATTTGCGGCGGAATTTCGAGCATGCGCCGTTCGTAAAAAACGTCAAATACGCGGGGTCACAGTTAATATACATAAAACACGCCCACATCATCCACATTTGAATTAGGCGGGCTTACGCCAACACAGATACGTTACGCCGCCGTAACTAAGGGCGCAAGTTGTTTCTGAATACAGAACTTGCACCCTAAGTTACGGCGGAGTAACGTATCTGAGATACGTTACGCCGGGCGGATAGGTACACCATTGTATCTGAATCCGGCCCCGACTCTTTGTTGCTGTAGGAAAAATACAGGTGGTCACTTAGATAAGGCCTAGTATTGAGCCTATTTTTATTAGGAATTTTCAATGATGTACCATAGCAACCAATAATCTCTCACCTTCTGGCAATACAAAATAGATAGAAAAGGAAACAAAGATGGTTGATTACCTAAATTACTAATTTGCTCCTTTAACCTCCCTGGCGGTATGATTCTGTCAGAAAAAACATGCTGAAAGCGGTACCATTATTTGCAAGGAAATTTGGCGTTTTATATTGTAGGTCTGTCATTTTTAGAAATAACTCACTTAAATCTGACCAAACAAGATTCTAATAGGCATCCCGGGTATGACATTTTTTTAAAAACAAAATTATAAATTATAATATAATAAATAATTATAAATAATTATAACAAATAATAATATAATTATAATAAAAATTATTCAATAATGTAATCAAATCAAAATCACTGAAATTTGCTCAGTTGCAGAATTGTTGCTGTCATTATTTTTTTTTTTTATGACGAATTTCCCCACAAATCGCTATCGCACAATTCTGCAAGTGATTATAATTTATTATCGCTGTTTTTTAGCTGATCTAAAACTATTTTTGACATAAAGGGACACTTTTGGTTGCTATGGACAATCTACAGTTTGCAAGGAGAAAGAAACGTTTTTATTATATAAAATGACATGCATGACACAGGACAGACCACTAGGGACAAGGGGGGTGTGTTTTTTTTACATACAGTACTGTAATCTATAAGATTACAGTATACTGTATGTATAGTGTTTGTTTACTTTTTTGAATTTGGCGCCGTTCTCCGTCCCCGTGCGTCGTAACGTCGCAGGGAACGGAGATCGGCGTCACACGGAGGCACTGTGTGAATCGAGCGAGGTCCTGCTCGCTCACACAGCGCGGTGGCATCGCTGGATCCAGGGACAAGGTAAGTAAAACTCCCTGTACATCCAGCGAGGCGAGCCCGAGTCTGACTCGGGGTTACCGATCCTAGCCCAAAAATCTCACCCCGAGTCAGACTCGGGAACACCGCCCAGGAGGTTAAAGGGGTTGTAAAGGTTTGTTTTTTATTTTCTAAATAAGTTCCTTTAGGCTAGTGCATTGTTGGTTCACTTACCTTTTCCTTCGATTTCCCTTTTGTTTTTTTTCTTTGTCGGAATTTCTCACTTCCTGTTTCTCCTCAGTAAGCTTGCCCCCATCATCTGAGTCATTCTGGTTGGGGGTTAGTCAGCCCGAATAGCTTACTGAGGAGGAACAGGAAGTGAGAAATTCAGACAAATTTTTTTTTTAGAAGGAAAAGGCAAGTGAACCAACAATGCACTAGCTTAAAGGAACCTATTTAGAAAATAAAAAAAATAACCTTTACAACTTGTTTAATAATTAAAGGATTGGTTTACCCATAAGTGAAATTATGAAATGTACCCATAAGTGAAATTATGGCTACAGTTGGAGCCTTTTTATATCTCTAAGGCCTCGTACACACGGACGGACAGTCCGCTGAAAACGGTCTGCCGGACCGTTTTCAGCGGACATGTCCGCCCGGAGATTTCTCAGCTCGTCGATAATTGCAGGCCCCTCAGCCCCCCCCCCCCCCCCCGTTTACTTACCTGAGCCCTCGAAAGTCCTTCCAGATAAAACCCTGTCTAAATACAAAGTCCTTTCCTCTCTCCTTGCTTTGAGTGACAGATTATTTACCGATCTAGCTTGGACATGTTTATCGTATGTTATGTTATGTTTATCATAATATGAGGTGATCCACAGTAAAAAAAAGTGAGAAATCCACCCCTCCCCCACATATCACATCCTGGTAATATACAATGACCTGTGGATCACCTCATATTATGATAAACATATCAGCGCAGACCCCCCCCCCCCCCCCCCCCCACTGTCAGAGTGTCTTGTCAGGGAGAGTGGAGGAAAAGCTGATAAACGGCAGTTCCTGGTTACCATGTGATGAGCTGTGATTGGACACAGCTGATAACATAGTAAAGAGCCTATGCTATGGGCTCTTTACAGGGATCGGAGGAGCGGTATGTCAGATTGACACACCACACCACCGATCGTTTTTTTTAAACGGTCTCTATTTATTTATTTTGTATTGACTCTCTTGCCATCACAAGGGATGAACAACATCCCTTGTGGCAGTATAGGTCTGATCGGATGTTTTTCTGCCCGCTAACGGCCAGGTACACAAAGAACCAGAAGTGAGGAAATCCTTGTCACATCTGGTTTCCAAGGTCACAGAGAGGGGAGGAACAACATCAGTTCCCCTCTCCTCCTCTCTATGTGTAGTGACGCCGCTGGTCGCATCACTTCTGAACCCGAGGACCCCCTTCCACCATCTGCATAAGTGATCGAGTGGCTGTTCAGCCACTTGTATCACTTCTGCTGAACAGGAAATCGCCGGCTGCAAATTTTTGATACTGGCATGGGCGTCCGCTGAAATATTTTCAAGGGGGGGGGGGGGTGCTTCGGCAGCGACGATACACAGTCGCATTTTACCCTTTCTTCGACCGCTAGCAGGGGTTAAAAGCGACCCTCCCACGTTAAAATGTAAAAACACCCCACTGTGCCCCCTGCATCTTTCAATATCTCTCTGTCACTACTGTGTACCCCCTCTCCAAAACTGCACCTCTGGACCCCTTTACATTACACAGCACCCTGCATCACTGGACCCCTTTACATTACATAGCACCCTGCACATGATTCCATACGGAATGCAGTCTGAAGAATATTAACTGTTATGACTGTCTGATTTTTTTAATATGCAGCATGGCGGCGGGGGGGAGGGGGGGTAAATGTCCTGCACTGGTCATGGTTACTCATGTATTAATGTCCTGCACTGTGCAGTACATTAATACATGAGTTACCATGGCCAGTGCAGGACATTTACCCCCCTCCCCCCGCCGCCATGCTTCATATTAAAAAAATCACAGTCATCATCACATTTAATAATTTTCAAACTGCATCATTCCGTATGGCATGCCACATGCCATCAGCTTAATTTAGTATAGTGCTTACTTGCAGTGACACTGGCACGACTGATGCTGCTGTGCTGTGCGATTGTAATGAAGATGTTGTTGCTGGTTGGTTCGTCCTCGACGGCGCTGGCTCCTCTAGCAGGCAGCTCTCTACGCTCCTCCCATCATTCCCAGCCATGAATGATAATCCCCTCCCACCGTGAGTGACATAACGCCACCAGGCCGGGCGGAGCTGTAAAGCGCGATGATCATATTGGCGGCGCGGCCAAACGGGCGGGCCGCGAGAGCGCAGTAAATGCAACACAGACACTGACAGACTTGAATGATGACAGTGACAATCGGCGACCCTGGTGGCCCACCGATGTTCGGGAGGCGACTTGTCATTGTCAACACTCTTTTACGGTTCCAGGGGGGGCAAACGCCCTCCCTTGCCCTAAAAAGTGGACGCCTATGGATACTGGGATGATGCCTGCAGGTATCGGCATCACACTGGTATAACCTAAGGAAGTTCACGGGTGTCCTACAGTCTTAAAGTAGTTTTAAAGAAAAAACCTGAAAAGAGATTCAAAAGCTAGGGTTGAAGACTACTCTTTGCTGCAAATGAAAGTGTCACCAGCGGAGATTCCTTCTCTTTTTGTCCTGCTAACCGTTCTCACAGAGACAGAAAATGAGGATAAATCTAACATTATGATCATAAAAACAGGAACAGAAGGGAAATCTTCATGTGGACACTTGTGGACTTGTTCTGGTGCTTGCTGTCTAATGCCGTGTACGTACCATCAGAATTTCCAACAAGAAAACTGTGGATTTTTTTCCGACGGAATGTTGGCTCAATCTTGTGTTGCATACACACGGTCACACAAATGTTCACAGAAATTCCGAACCTCAAGAACGCGGTGACGTACAACACTACGACGAGTCGAGAAAAATTAAGTTCAATAATTCCGAGCATGTATAGGATTTTTGTGCGTCGAAATTCCATACAGACGATCGGAATTTCTGACAAGAACTTTTCCCATCGGAAAATTTGAGAACCAGCTCTCAAATTTTTGCTGTCGGAAATCCCGACAGAAAATGTCCGATGGAGCCTACACACGGTCGGATTTTTTGACCAAAAGCTCAACTGAACTTTTCTTGTTGGAAATTCAAATCGTGTGTACGAGGCATAAGAGGGGATTTCTTCTCACTTTCTGTGAAGGAAAATATCCCCAACGGGAAACATGGTAAAAAACTCATGGGCTTTTAATCTTTGCCTACTTTATCTTTAAAAAAAAAAAAAAAAGTTTGCCACCAAGCCTACAACTGGCTTTGAATATAAATACTGGGATATCAAAAAAATAAGAAAAAAAATCTCCACCAGGCTAATGGTATACACCAGTCTATTCCCAAACTTTTCAACACTGAGGAACCCTTGAAATAACTTTTTGGTCTTAGGGAACCCCTGCTAAAAGTTACAATATCTCCAACTCAGCATGCATTAGTGTGATGGTCATTGGGAAGAATGCCCCTTACACTTATTGTCATTGGGAAGACTTACACCCTCACAGATGGCTAAAAAGAGCAATGGGGTCAGCCAGAGGCATTGCTAGGTGGGTGCAGGGGGTGCGGGCTGCACCGGGGTGACACCTGCCAGAGGGGAGACATCCGTGGATAGCGGCAGCTGCTAACACCGCCGCTGCCCTACACTAATCTCCCCCAATTGGCTGGCTGACTTTGACAGCCGCGGGAGCCAATGGTGCCGCTGCTGTGTCTCAGCCAATCAAGAGAAGTGTCCCGGAAGTCCAAGACACTCATGGACATCGCTGGGGCTCAGGTAAGTTATTAGGGGGTGCAGGGGAGGCTGCTACACACAGAAGTGTTTTGTTTATCTTAATGCATTGAATGCATTAAGATAAAAAACCTTCTGCCTTTACAAACCCTTTAAGTGGGAAAAGGTTGCTGGCCCCTGCTGTACACTTTAACTCTGTTTTTAAGTGGTATATAGATCCACTATAAACTCAAGCAACAAAAAGATCCAAAACATTTTTTTTTATATTTAACCCTGCATACAGGCCATGAATTTTAATACCTATTCTATACATTACTCTTCTGTAAAGTGAGCAGAGCAACGAAAATAGCTGCCCCCCAGTGCAGGGATGAAATGCATTTTTTAGCTGAGTTATGCAAAGCGCATTCAAAGTATGCAAGGAAGCTCTTAAAGGGCCAAATACTCTTGTAGAATTCTATCAACTCACAATTAAGGGAATTCAATAGACTTCCTTTTTTTTTAACACAAACAGAATGTTCTTTTATTGAGAAAAAAGAAAACAAAAGAATAAAAATTTAGCAGTACAGGACAAAAAACAAAGACAGTACAGAAAAGTGATCCAAACATGGCAGTTATGGCAAACACTTGTAGGAAGTCTGGCAACATCACCAAAGTCATACACAATAGTACAAAATAACAGCAGGAAAGGCATAGTTAAGTTTCTCAAGCAGTCCAGGGCTGCCAGACCCTGTCATATCTCTCAGGACAATTCCGATTCATATAGGTAATTTTGTACAAAGGTACAGTCGAGGTAATGGGGGGGGACCGGGAATTCCATTTCAGAATAATTTCCCTTAGACTTCCGAAAATTGATAGTTGTTTTTACTGGTGGAAATTTAATGTTGTAAACTAGCAAAATTAAAGTTGTCCACAGACTTTATAATTGAAGACTTAAAGGGGTTGTAAACCTTCCTGTTTTTTCACCTTAATGCATCCTATGATGAGGTGAAAAAACATCCGATAATTGCAGGCCCCTCAGCTCCCCCCCCCCCCCCGTTTACTTACCTGAGCCCTCAAAAGTCCTGCGTCGAGAACATGCTTGATATCGGCCCGGTCTTGGCTCTTCATTGGATAGATTGATAGCAGCGCAGACATTGGCTCTTGCTGCTGTCAATCAAATCCAATGACGCGGGCGCTAGGGGGGCGTTGTCTTGTCTATGGATACAAATGCTGGACTCGGGAGCGTGCCCACAAGGTAACCCCCTTGGGAAAGAGCTTCCCAGAGGGGGTTATCTGATGCAGGGAGGACCGGAGACAGCCACCGAGGGACCCCAGAAGACGAGGTTCGGGGCCACTCTGTGCAAAACGAGCGTCACAGTGGAGGTAAGTATGACATGTTTGTTATTTAAAAAAATTAAAAATTTGAACCTTTACAATCACTTTAAAACAGTCCTTTGGACAGTACAAAATTGTGCAGACTCTGGTTTCACTGTGGCATGTTCCTTCCTGTCATCCTTGTTTCCACCATGATTAGAGAGGCTGTCCGACACACCTGAAGCCAACAGGGAGCCAAGAAAAGTGAAAGGGTGTATGTTTTTCTGCCCACAGGTATACTATAAAGAGAAACTTCACTTTTCACAGCAGAAAATGGAACATGTTGTTTTGTTCCAGTTCCCCACACACTGATCAGTCATAACAATATGACCTCAGGTAAAGTGAATATTGTTGAGTATGTTGTCACAATGGCATCTGACAGTGGGTTGGATATATTAAGCTGCAAGTAAACCTGTTGTCCCTAACGTGTTGAAAGCAGAAAAAAATGGGCAAGTGTAAGGATTTGCATGACTTTGACAAGGGCCAAAGTGTGATGGCTAGACTGGGTCAAAGCAATTCCAAAACTGAATCTCTTGTGGGATGTTCCTGGCCTGCAGTGGTCAGGATCACCAAAAGTGGTCCAAGGAAGGAAAACCAGCAACAGCGTCATTGGTGGCCAGGGCTTATTGACGCACGTGGGGGGGTAAAGGCTGG
The DNA here is from genome assembly GCF_905171775.1 of Rana temporaria. Lineage (NCBI taxonomy): Eukaryota > Metazoa > Chordata > Amphibia > Anura > Ranidae > Rana > Rana temporaria. The sequence goes on along the minus strand of NC_053499.1, from coordinate 26,709,405 downwards.
ACTGCGTAGTCAGATCCAATAGAAGAGCTGCTGTAGTTCAAATAATGAAAAAAGTTAATGCTGGTTCGGATAGCCGTCAGAACGCACAGTGCATTGCATTTGATGTGATTGAGGCTGCATAGCCACAGACCGGTCAGGGTGCCCATGCTGACTTGCATCCATGGCCTAAAGTACCTACAATGGTGGGCATGTGGGTATCAGAATTGGACCACGGAGCAATGGAAGAAGGTGGTCTGATCTGATGAATTCAAGGACGGTTTGAGGAACACAACAACAAATTCGAGAAGTTGACTTGGCCTCCAAATTCCCCAGATCTCAAACCAATCGAATATCTATGGGATGTGCTGGAAAAACAAGTCTGATCAATTGGAGGTGGCAGGACTTGCAAGGATCTGCTACTGTTGGCTTGGTACCAGATACCACAGTATATCTTTAGAGGTCTAGTGGAGTCCATGCCTCGATGGGTTATCGAGGGAGGTCCAAATGTTATGGCTGATCAGCGTATATCAGTGTATATTTTAAATATATAATTGAATAAAGCTGACTAAACTAAAAGGTTCACAAAGTAAAAATATGCCCATCAAGGATGCACTGGTGTGCTTACCCAAGAGTTCAGTGAAGTAAATAAAGCTCACCCAAGAGTTCAGTGAAGTAAATAAAGGCTCTGCTGACGTCAGCAACCATATTACAGCGCTACTGTAGGTCATGTGACCTGACATGACCTGAAATCAGAGCAGCGTGGGATCTTTAGGTTCCAACTGACAGGTAAGATTTATAGTCCAGGACCCCACTCAGTCTCTTTAAATGCTCATTGTTTTAAATAGCCAGCAATAACTATTTAGGAAATTACAATTTTTAAAGCACATCTAAACGGAAAATAGGTACATTTGTGAGAGGGTGGTTGTATTGAGAAAATTAGTTGTATAATATACAATTAATTGTATATAGGATTGTATATATTTTTTTCCCTTCTATTGGTTGAACTGGATGGACTTGTGTCCTTTTTCAACCAGACTATGTAACAATGCGGTACACATTTTCAATATGTATAAATGCAAAAGGGATATCATGCATTTGGATTATACTAAATACATTTTTTTTTATATTTAACCCTGCATACAGGCCATGAATTTGAATACCTATTTTATACATTACTCTTCTGTAAAGTGAGCAGAGCAACGAAAATAGCTGTCCCCCAGTGCAGGGATGAAATGCATTTTTTAGCTGAGTTATGCTGTTGATGATTGTGCAGCTATAAGGTAACATACATGGGTAGATTAGGCAGCATTTAATGCTAGGGAAATGACCCCCCCATGGCAAGAACTGTGGTATTATGCCCTGAACACACTACTGTTTTTTCCGTCAGAATAAAATCGGATAGTTTTTCCGACGGAATTCCGCTCAAGCTGTCTTGCATACACACATATGCATATGACGAGCCGAGGAAAATTAAGTTCAATGCTTCCGAGCATGCGTCGACTTGATTCCGAGCATGCATGGTTTTCAGTGCATCTGAATTCCATCCAGATGAATGGATTTTCAGATTTTTTCTTAGTCCGATGGGGCATACACGCGGTCGGAATATCTGACTTTTTCTATCGGAAATTCCGACTGTGTGTATGCGGCATTAGCCAGCATTGGAGGTGGTGGAGTGGTTACCTTGGAGGATATGGAACATGGATTGCGCAGTCTATAGGATATGAAATAAATGTGGTGTATGAGTAGGAGTAGTCAGTATACCAGTAGTATGAGTGGACATAGTTTAAAGGGTAAGTTCACCTTTACAGAAAAATCTGTAAGGTGAACTTACACAGGACCCCCTTCCCATCACTCCCCCCCCCCCCCCCCCAGTCCCTCTAACCTGGATCACGGCAATCTCCCGTTCTGAGCCCTGGTATATTCGCATCAGGAGTCCGGGGCTTAGAAATCCCCTTGGCATCCACGCTTCTGCTTCCCAGCTGATAGGACGGGCTACGCAGCTTCTGATTGGTTGGCGTGCCCATGTGATTCAGCTGTGGAGATTTCTAAGCCCCGGACTCCTGACACGAAAATACCGGGGCTCAGAACGGGAGATTGCCATGATCCAGATCAGCAGGACCTGGGGGGGGGGGGGTGAGGAGGGGAGTCCTGTGTAAGTTGACCTTACAGATTTTTCTAGGGGGTCCTGTGTAAGTTGACCTTACAGATTTTTCTAGGGGGTCCTGTGTAAGTTGACCTTACAGATTTTTCCAGGGGGTCCTGTGTAAGTTGACCTTACAGATTTTTCTAGGGGGTCCTGTGTAAGTTGACCTTACAGATTTTTCTAGGGGGTCCTGTGTAAGTTGACCTTACAGATTTTTCTAGGGGGTCCTGTGTAAGTTGATCTTACAGATTTTTCTAGGGGGTCCTGTGTAAGTTGACCATACAGATTTTTCTGTAAAGGTGAACTTACCCTTTAAAGTGTAACTAAAGTCAAAACATTTTTTTAGGTTTCTGGACAGGGGGAGATAAATTGGAACACCTGTCAGGTTTTTGTTGCTGTCTGTGCCTCAATTAGGGAGATTCTAATTATCCAGTTTTCATAAGTGAAAGTAAAGGAAAATCCAGAATTTTGGGTTGACATCAGAACATTAACAGAGGAGAAATCTTCCAAAGGGGGTACTAGTTATGGTGACTCTGGTAACACACCAGAATTCACTCACTTTGGAGGGATTTCCCCTTACTTACTTACTTACTTACTTGCTTTTTTAGGTATGGGACAGGACATGAAAGGAAATCTGAGCAATTGGACAACGATGGCAAAAAAAAACAAAAAAAAAACAGAGGTTATAACCCTCCTTTAAGCCCAAAAGTTGGCCGGTTCAGCAGGAATCGGCCAACTTTCGGTACCTGTCTGTTCACCAGAAGGCTTTTGGCAAATGTTGGAAAGCCTGCATTCGGTCAGCGCTTGCTGCCAATGGTAGGTTGAGTGCTGCCCTTGCTCGTTTAGGTCAATAGGGCCACGCTGCAACCGCAGGCCAAACACTTGGCTTAATGGTTGAAACTCATCAGTCCCAATAGTAGGAGGACATCCAGCATCATCTAGTTCTTTCCTCTCCAGCTTGACCGTTCCTGACACTGTCTCCTTCATTCTTTTGAGTTCAGTTCCTTCAATCATGGAGTCTCTGCATCACAGGAGGGCAATCTGCATGAACCCGTCTAGGAATGCCATACTGGCATCCACCTATCTAGGCATTGTAATATTTGCATAACTCCTCCCAAAAGCCAGCCCACTTTGCATCAGGGCTTGTGAGAGGCGTACTGAGGCAGGGTGCGGTGATGATTTGTACAGCACCCTGCTAGCCCCTCCCACCAGCCATAATCTGCCTGCATTGCATAAAAAAGCATATATAATAAAATAAATATATAAAAATGGAATGGTTTGATTTAAAAATTACTTTTAGCATGTTGATAAGGAGTAAATGAGAAACCAGGAAAGGAATAATATAAGCAGATTAAACATCAGCAATAATTTATTTTGAGAACCCTGGTTCTCTGAAAAGTCACAGTGCCTAGGCTTTGCAATGACATGATTAAAGCGGAGCTCCACCCTAAAGTGGAACTCACGCTGATCGGAACCCTCCCCCCTCCGATGTCACATTTGACACCTTTCAGGAGGGGGGGGGTGCAGATACCTGTCTAAAGACAGGTATTTGCACCCACTTCCGGCCACACAGTTTCGGGTTTACTGCGGGCAGAACGTCACCTCCCGTCCTCCCCCCGTTGTGCTCTGGGAACACTCGGCTCCCAGAGCACAGCGGGAGCCAATCAGCGGCGCAGCGCAACTCGCGCATGCGCCTTAAGGAACCGGGTAGTGAAGCCGGAGCGCTTCACTTCCTGGTTCCCTCACTGAGGATGGCGGGGGGAGCAGCAGAGTGACGAGCGATCGCTTGTCCTCTGCTGCGGACGGCGCTGGACTCCAGGACAGGTAAGTGTCCTAATATTAAAAGTCAGCAGCTGCAGTATTTGTAGCTGCTGGCTTTTAATATTTTTTTTAAGTGGCACATCCGCTTTAAGTGTATAATGCCATGCACCATTGGGCAGGATATGACCAGAGAAGATATATGAATGGAGGGCAGTCTGGTAGTTTATTATGACTTGTGCCAAGGTGGCAGGAGCAGGGAGTTGGTTTTAGTGATGGATGCCACATAGCTGGTGCAGGGTTCCATACCCAGAGCATTTCCTGTCTGGTGAAGTGCATTGTTGGCTGGAAAAGACAGGCTTCATGCAGGTTGACAGTTGGAGCACCTAACCGGGTAAGCCTACTGTAATTGCAGCTGTAGGATCTATAACGGGGCCTATTTATTAATATCTGCAATTGAATCTCAGTTCCTCTGGGTTGATAGTCTCCTCGCCCCTAATCTGAGTTGCAGCTGTCTAATACCCAGTCTGGCCACATCATGGGCTGCAGCAGTGGGTGGTCCTTTCTGCAGTTCTGAAGGACACCCATACATTAAGTGTGAAGTGCTGTCCAGTGATGCAGTACAGTGAGCCCAGGCTAATGTGATGCCCCACTTGGGGGTGTTGGGATGCAACATGACATCCTGGCCTCACAGAAAGTTGTTGGAGGATTCATTCCAGAAGGAGGCAGAGATAATTGTCGGAGGAGGATATTTCCATAATTTCAGACTCGGGTAAAGACTGCCAAAATGAAATAAGGGAATAGTAAGGACTGCTGGCATGAAAAGATTGTCAAAGACAAAGAGGTGATATATGCATAATTCACTTCCATTTGACCACACGGGTTTAGCCCTTCCCCACATCATCCTGACCCCCTACATTCTTTCCCTATATGTCATTATTTTTGTATCTTTCTTCTTTCTCCCTTTCGTTTACATCCTTTTACATTATCTAGTCTGTTTAACTAGCCTAAATTTAGATTTTTGTTCACCTCCATTCTGTCCAGACTGACCACTTACCAGTTGGAAGAAGGAAAGTTACTCTGGGTTTTTTCCCTTTTTTTATGTCTTCGATTTTTCTTTTGTTTGATTTGTATTGCTTATTCTCTTATGCACCTAATCCTAAGGTTGCTACCAGGTTTGGGCAACGCTGTATCCTGGCCTAGGCCAATAAGGCCCAGGCCTAGGGCAGCACTTTGCAGGGGGTCAGCACGGAAAGAGTCCCCGTCGCCTTGCGCTACACTGTTAGACTGGGCTGAGAGGCAAATTAGTCTAGTGCCCCCATAAAGCGGCCACACTTCTTCCAGTATGCAGGCTGCTTCTAATTTTGACTGCCCTATCATCCTGGACCTCAAACCTTCCTCACTTTGCTATATGTTTTCTGCTGCACCATTGGCATGGTTATATCTTCTTAGTCCCCTCCATAAAATTATCAGAATTTGTGCTTAAAGTAGAACTATAGGCAACACTTATAGCCCCTGTCAGTTTATTTTTACCATCCCTGTCCCATTGCAGAGATTTCACTTCTTGCCCCATAGCCAAACAGGAAGTGAGAGGAAATCTATACAAATTAAGGGAATTCATTGCCCCCCCCCAGGCCCTCAGAACTAGTGTCCCCACTCGAAAATTTCAGGGCGGGTCTTAAACAGCAAGGGGCGTGGTTTTGACAGAAAGGGGTGTGTCATATTTAAATTAGGTAGTTTAGTCAGGCCTAGGGCAGCACAAAACCTAAATACACTACTGGTAAGCAGCAACAAATACTGTAGCTGATGACTTTCTGGATCCTCACCCGAACCGATTCTTCCATCAGCTTCAGGTGCAGGCTCCGGCATAAGTAATGGAAACAGGAAGTGAAGCCTTGCGGCTTTACAGCTGGTTTCCTACTTGCACGAGCCACTCTGGGCCTTGTGAATGGTCCCATAGTCTTCTGGTACCTGCGATGTGTCCCAAAAGACTGCAGGGAAGGAAGGGGGCTGTCAAAACCAGATACCTGCTCCCTTCCCCATACCCCCCAATGTGGCAGTGGAGGGGGGGTGCAAACAAGCGGAACTTCTCCTTTTGGTTGGAGCTCCACTAAGAGCTGAATACTTGGGTTTGGTCAATAAATACCCTATCGTTTTTTTCTGCCTGATATTCAATATATGTTCCATTCATCCTTTTTGGTCAACCAACATATACAGTATATTCACGTTGTCGTGTTTTACTGAGTAGTACAAACTACCTATTAAGTTTGAATGGTATTCATGTAATTTATGCCCGACAATGGCCTTGATTCTTGAATTTTGATGTTTATTTATTGTATTTCTTACGATACAATTTGTAAAACAATAAAAATATTTTCGCCTCTAATCTAAGGTTGCTACCATTTATTACTGTATCATTTATTACTGTTATCTTCCAATACCCTGAAATCTCATTCCTTTTGTATTTTACTTTATTATAATGGTTTACTATGCTGTGTAATTATTTAAACGTTGTTATTCTTTCTCAACAATTTAATAAAATATATTGTACAGAAAATAAAATTGTCAAAGACTAGCGACATGACAGGCAACTGTTAAAGACAGCACAAGTAGGCTATGTTAACAGTGCTTTTGAGATATGTCGAGTGTAATAGAATTGTTGAAATTCTTACTATTCCTGGAGACAATTTTTGTTCATAGTTTCCTCCAGTGCTACTTAATTGACAAAAAGCTTAAGCCTTTGGTAACCTAATCTCTCCTGTGATTGTCAGCCATTCTGAACTCCAATCATTCTTTTTAGACCAAATGCCTAGGCTTTTCTCCAGGAAAGGTATTTGAGCCCTTCTATTATGCTTTTATTCATTCCAGCAAAACAATGAACATAATGTCATGATAAAGTGATACTAAACACACACTGTTTAATTTACATGGCCCCTTCTATTTATGTGAGGCTTCTATGTGGATGATGGCACTGTAATTATTTTAATAAAAAAAAAATCCAATTACCACATTTCCTAATTAATTTGCAGCTGTCACATGACCCAGCTCTTTCCCAGCCTGTCTGCAGGGAAACATAAGCAGGAGCTTCTAGTGTTCTGCTGCTGGTCACATGTTCAGAACAAGCCTTTGGAATACAGAGGAACAATAAATAAATAATATCAATAAATTGTCATACAAATATACAGTAAGGAAAATAATTATTTGATCCCTTGCCCACTTACAAAGAAATTAAAGGGGTTGTAAAGATACAATTTGTTTCCCCTAAATAGCTTCCTTTACCTTAGTGCAGTCCTCCTTTACTTACTACACAACTGCAGGTCAAATGCCCCCGTCAGTAGGGGTGGACTGACAACTCATGGGGCCCCCGGGCAATAGAAGATTATGGGGCCCCCGGGCTTACAGATGGCCACCACGCCAGGAGGCAGGGCAGCTAAAATCTCAGGCATTTCAAATCAAAAGCATGTCGGTTTCGGACATATCAGGGACAGATGTAAAAAAAAAACACAGATTTTTACATACTGTCCCTGGTTTTATTGAGCCTGGCAACCCTTATGGGGCCCCCTAGTGGCATGGGGCCCTCGGGCAGCGCCCGAGAGTCCCAATGGCCAGTCCGCCCCTGCCCGTCAGTGAACTGTAAATGAGCTCAGAAGCTTCTCAAACTGATGCCATTGATACAAAGACTGTCACAGGTACAAAACCACATTGGTCTTCCATATTAGAAACATTAGCAGCCCTTGGCACAGAACATTGTTCCTCATAGGATTAATCCTCAAGTTCCTCCAAGATGGTAGCAATGCCATGCTGATACTATTTGGGCATGTCCTGCAGTTCAGTTACACTGGATGAAAATACAAAATTGATCTGGATAGCAGGATCTGCAAATACATTGCTAGACTGAGACTTACCTTTTACATGCACTTAGGGCCGGACTCTTCAACAAATACAAACAATCCCTAAGGCAAGGGTGTCCAAACTTTTTTCAAAGAGGGCCAGATTTGATGAAGTGAACATGCGTGAGGGCCGACCATTTTGCCTGACATTCTTTGAACCATTAAAATGCAGTCTAAGTGTGTTCGTCCGAGCACTAATACACTGCCCAACAAGAATTCCCCTGTCTTTGTGGCTGTGTGTGGTGAAGAGATGAGCTTGGTGTGTTATTTGGATATACTATATTTATCAGTGTATAACACGCACATTAACTTTAAGAGGGAAGTTTCAGGAAAGAACTGTGAAGCAAAATAAGAGTCAGTGCCCATCTGCAGCCTCACCATTGCCATGAATGCAGCCTCACCATTGCCATCAGTGCAGCCTGGGGGCCACAAAAGATATGTATATCCAAATTGCCAAGGGGGCCACAAACCAGAATGCGGGCTGCAATTGGCCCCCGGGCCGGACTTTGGACATGCCTGCCCTGGACATGCTTGGAAACACTCCGGAGATCAGTACAGATACCCTCAAGAAAATAAGTGCGTCAATCAGAAAGATGTGATGCATACTATATAGGATAGGTTCCAAAGTTTTAATTCTGAATTTTATAGCTGTCTAGAGTTCAGAAATTCTAAAAATATATTATATGAAGACGATGAGCTGGGAAGAGAGTAGAGAGGCATCCTCGGGGGCCCAATTGGAAAGTCCAATGAACAGTCCAAGATTCCCCCTCCCTTTTTATTATTCATCTATCTATCTATCCCCAATAGATGTTCATATTTAAATCAATTAAGAAAAAGAACCCCCATTTTGTATTTATTTTTTATTTGCTCTTCTGGGCTCCACTGAAGAGACTTCACCTAAAGCGGAACTTTAAATCACCATTAACTATTTTTAATCTTTATGCTGCTAGAAATTAGTAAATACATAGAAAGGTATATTATATTTACTTGTTTTAGCCCTGGTTCACACTGGGCTGCGGGAGTGAAGCCGTGCGAGTTCAGCTGAACTCGCACGATTTCACTCCCGCCGGCAGTCCCGATTTCGGCCGCGATTTAAGAGACATCTGTGCAGGTTTCTGCACAGATGTCTATGTAAATAGCGGCCCGAAATCGCAAAAAGTAGTACAAGAACTACTTTTTGAATTCGGTGCAGCGCCGCAGATGCGGCATCGCACCGATTAGGACGGCGCCATTGCCGACAATTGGGGGCATTTGAGATGCGATTTCACATGTGAAATCGCATCTCAAATCGAATGAAATCGCACCCAGTGTGAACCTGGGCTTAACCTTTGTTTTTTTATTTCTTCATCTGCTTCCTGGTTTCTATGCCAAATGCCAAAATGATGTAATACATCCCAGAAGTCTTCATGGGCATTTCTTTCTTCCTCCGCTAACCACGCCCCATAACTTCCTTCTTTTTGAAATGGAGTGAGGGGACACCTATTAGCAAAAGTATGTAGGACACACCCCTTTGAAGGAAGAATAATATAAAAAAAAAATATTAGTTAAACTCACAATTTTTTTTTGCCACTACTATTCCCTTATATTGGCTTTTGAAATATACAAATGCAGCAATTTAGAAATTGGATGAAAGGTTTAGCACTGCTCGAGCTAAAGGCAGACAGATTCCAGGAAGTAAATACTATATGAATCCACTGCCCTTAAAGTGGAGGTTCACCCTAAAACAATTATATAACATTACATCCAGCATACTAACGACATGTACAGTATGCTGGTATTTTTTTTTTCCGCCGTACATATCATTTTAGTCTTATTTTCCCCCCGGCTTCCGGCTTCTGATTCCCGCGGGACTGGGCATTCCTATTGAGAGGTTAGATTATTGACGTCTGGTGAAAAACTTCCCCTGGCGCATAAGGCGCGTCACCAGTTTTCCGTAAATAGCCAACATGCGAGTCCGCCCTATAATGGCGCCTGCGTGGTCAGCTCTACACGGCGGGCGCAGGCACCGCATAGAGCGGACTCGCAGGTCGGCGATTTATGGAAAACTGGTGACGCGCCCTATGCGCCAGGTGAAGTTTTTCACCAGACGTCAATCCAGTGGTGTATTTAGGTTTTGTGCTACCCTAGGCCTGACTAAACTTGTACACCCCCTAATTTAAATATGACCCACCATCTGGTCCGCCAGAAGTCTCTATGATCAGCATTTGGGCCGGCGGATCCGTTCTCCGACCCACCGATTGCAGCGGTGAGTCGGGAGAAGCACCGGAGGGCGGCGGGAGACGTCCCCTTTCGCTGCCCGTAAGAACGATCAAGCAGCGGAACAGCCAATATGATCGTTCTCATGGTGTAGGGAATCGCTGAAAACAGCAATATCTGAATGATGCCTGTAGCTGCAGACATCATTCAGATATACCCCCACAACTGTGTCTAGGGGTGATGGTAGTTCTGAGAGCAATAACAGAATGTTCAGGACCGTTGGTTGACGTTTTTCAAGTGCTTTATTTTTCCCGGTCCAACACGACCAACATGTAACTTGAGGTAGACAGGATAGGTTGGTGAAGGTAGAGCAACTTCACCGTACTTTTTTCTGAAATTACAGCCACAGGAAAACCACATAGTCAAATGCGGTTCTCAGAATGGGAAAACATGGTGCAGTTTCCAGAGCATAAGGGTGGCATTAAAAACTGTTGCCATTGTAGCGCCTGTGTACTTTCGTACAGGTGCTATGCTTAAATTTAGTGGGAGAATGAGAGAGTTATGTTTCTCTCATTCTGTAATTTGACAAATTTGTCTGTCGCCAAATCTGGATTTTCCTGTGGGTCAGTCTGTGCCCCAGAGATGCGGTCTCATCTCTGGGCGGCAGGTGGCGCTAGAGGGGTTCATGGCCTGATACTATGATCGTCGAAGGCCGGGCGCGATGTTATGACGTCACGCCCGGCCTCTGCATTCAAAAAAACGGTGCCGCCTCGGCTGTGAAGCGGTGATCGTTTTATTTTTAATTTTTTAGGCTTCCCAGCCTAGTGGTTAGATGTGGGGTCTTATTGACCCCCATATCTCACTGTAAAGAGGTCTTCTCATGTCAAATTCCTATTACAAGGGATGTTTACATTCCTTGTAATAGGAATAAAAGTGATCAAAATGATTATTATTTTTTTTAAATGTCAAAATAAAATAAAAAAAGTTAAAAAGTGCCCCTGTCCCCGTGTGCTCGCATGCAGAAGCGAACACATATGCAACTACCGCCCACATATGAAAACGGTGTTCAAACCACACATGTGAGGTTGTTTAATATATTTTTATTAATAGAAATAGACAGTACAATAAGAGTGAATCAACTCTTTAAAGAAGCATCAATACAGAGTAATAACTTGGGGAGTATAACAAATGATGCATCATAGAGAGCACAAACATTTCAATTGTCTATTAGTAGAGAAAAAGAAAAGAGACAAGAGGGCAGAGAAAAAAGATGGAGATTAAAAGGGATAGAGGATGGAAAAGCAGGGGAGGGTAGGGAAGGGGGGGGGGGGGGGGGCTGGAACACATGGTAGTCGTATCGAGCATATCGCTAAACTAACGTATTTAGTAGGATATCAGGAATAAGGGGTGTCGCCGCGAACGTTAGAGCGAAAGCAATAATTCTAGATTCTCTTTAAATCAAAACATGTAACCAGTAAAAAAAAAATTAAAGCGTTGCTTATGGGGTTTTTTAAGTACCAAAGTTTGGCGCCATTCCACGAGCGTGTGCAATTTTGAAGCGTAACATGTTAGATATCTATTTACTCGATGTAACTTCATCTTTCACAAAAATTGGGTTTACTTTACTGTTTGTTTTTTTTAAAGCATGAAACGAGATAAAAAGTTGCAATGACCGCCATTGTATTCTCTAGGGTCTCTGTTAAAAAAAACATATATATAGCTAGATTCAGGTAGGGGCGCGCAACGTTAGGCAGGCAGCGTAAATTGGCCAGCGTAAGCACGCCTAATTCAAATGAGGATGTGGGGGGGGGGTTTTATGTATATGAACTGTGACCCGACGTGATTGACGGTTTTTACGAACGGCGCATGCGCCGTCCGTGTACATATCCCAGTGTGCATTGCTCCAAAGTACGCTGCAAGGACGTATTGGTTTCGATGTGAACGTAAATTACGTCCAGCCCTATTCACGGACGACTTACGCAAACGACGTAAAATGTTCAAATTTCGACGCGGGAACGACGGCCATACTTAACATTGACTAGGCCAGCTATTTGATGGAATAACTTTACGCCGGAAAATGCCTTACGTAAACGGCATATCTTTACTGCGAGTGGCGCACGTACGTCCGTGAATCGGCGTATCTAGGCATTTACATATTCTACGCCGAACTCAACGGAAGCGCCACCTAGCGGCCAAAGGAAAAATTGGCGCAGGTCGTCGTATCTTAGCTAGGTTTAAGTGTATCTCAGTTTGAGCATACACTTAAACTTAGGACGGCGCAGATTCCGAGTTAGGTCGGCGTATCTACTGATACGCCTGCCTAACTCACTCTGAATCTGGCCCATAGTGTTTTTACATGTAGGAGCGAAGTGTCAGAATTGGCCTGGGCCTGAAATGGTTAATGAGGGATGGTATGTAAATGCTTATTATATGTAAAGTAAAAGAAAAATTATGTTAAAATACTGTCAACAATACAAATGTTATGATAGTGACGGTTGTGTGGTATGGAATTATAACGTTTAAATGTTTTTAAATGAATTATGCAAAAAAAATGAATAATAATAATTAAAGAATGAAATATTAGTGACTCTGTGTTTTGCGTGTCCACACATTTCAGCTCATTTCTGTCCTCAGTTTGCAGTGATCCAGATAGACACAGCTCGGGAGCTGGAGGATCCAGACTTCTTGACGGAAAGCTACTTGAATTTAGCCCGCAGCAATGAAAAGCTGTGCGAATTTCAGAAGACCATCTCCTACTGCAAGACGTGTCTGAACATGCAGGGGACATCTGTCAGCCTGCACCTGAATGGACAGGTGTCGCTGAGCCTGGGGAATGCCTATCTGGGCCTCAGCGTGTTCCAGAAGGCCTTGGAATGCTTTGAGAAGGCCCTGAGATATGCTCATAACAATGACGACAAGATGCTGGAGTGTCGGGTCTGCTGCAGCCTGGGGGGCTTCTACACCCAGCTCAAGGTGAGCCATGACATTTATTTTACAACGATTAATGGAGGATGGGGCAGATGTACTTTGAATGTACCAAGCAACAATTGTCTTCATTTGGCTCATTCAAAATGAAAGTGTCAAATACAATGAAAACCTGCGTGGTGCAGTAATTCATATCTCCTATCTCCTATACTGTTGTCAGCTCCAACTATGGTTTCTGTTGGTATTTGAACCGTTGCGCTTTGCAGTACCTAAAAAAAACAGCGCCTACATGTGTCTGAAAGGTAAGTGTCTATGGGCCAGATCCAGAGAGAATTGGATCCGCGCAGAGTATCAGAGATACGCTACGCCGCCGTACCTTACTTGGCGGAATTTCGAATCCTCAACGATTTCACGCCGTAAGTTACGGCGGCGTAGTGTATTTCTGGCGGCGGAATTCAAATCGGCGATCAGGGGGTGGGTTTCATTTAAATGAAGCGCGTCCCCGCGCTGAATGAACTGTGCATGCGTCGTCCAGAAATTTCCCGCCGTGCTTTGCGCGAAATGACGTCGCAACGACGTAATTTTTTGAACTTAGACGTGAGTTACGTCCATCCCTATTGACGGACGACTTACGCAAAAAAAAAAAAATTTAAATTTCGACGCGGGAACGACGGCCATACTTAACATGGCAAATCTAACTATACGCCGCAAAATACCAGCTTTAACTATACGCCGGAAAAAGCCGACTACAGACGACGTTAGAAAATGCGACGGCCGCGCGTACGTTCGTGCATCGTCGTAAATCGCTAATTTGCATACCCGACGCGGAAAACGACGCGAACTCCACTCAGCGGGCGCCAAAGTATTGCATCTAAGATCCGAAGGCGTACGAAGCCGTACGCCTGTCGGATCTTACCCAAATGCCGTTGTATCTTGGTTTGAGGATTCAAACTCAAGATATGACGTGGGAAATTTGAAAGTACGCCGGCTTATCAGTAGATACGCGGGCGTACTTGCTCTGTGAATCTGGCCCTATGTTTCCAGTAGCAGCCTTTCTGCTCCTCCATTTATTTTGAAGTCCAGCCTTTTCTCAACCTTGCTACCTCTGAAGAACCCTTGAAAGAATTTACAGGTTCTCTGGGAACACCTACTTAAAAGGAGTCTACCTACAGCTTATGGTACATTAAAGTGCTTGTAACACTCTCTCCAAAAGCTCTAAGTATTGTTTCTTTCTGGTGCTTCGTTCCTCTATTATCAGCATGGGTCACTTCTGAGAAGTTTTCCAGACACATTAGATAAAATTTGTGTCGGGGTGTAGGGAAAGATAGGGCTGCAGATAATCAAGTAAACCCTATGTCGTAGGATTTGGTTCATCTCTGTGTATCATCCAAAGCTGTTTACTTCACTTGGTATATGTGAGGGTTTACAACCACTTTAAAGTGGAGTTCCAGTCGTTTTTAAGTTTATTAAAATTCAGCAGCTACAACAAGTGTAGCTGCTGACTTTTAATTTACAGACACTTGCCCAGGGGAGGGCTGGCAGCCTTAGGCCTAAGGGGCAAGTCCAGTCAAGTGGCCCATTAAACTACTGGATCAGCTCACCCTCCATCTGCACCACCTTGCCCACACAGACAGAGAGAGTGAAGCCTCGTACACACGATCAGTCCATCCGTTGAGAACGGTCTGAAGGACCGTTTTCATCGGTAAACCGATGAACCTGACTGATGGTCCGTCGCGCCTACACACCATCGGTTAAATAACCGATCGTGTCAGAACGCGGTGACGTAAAACACAACGACGTGCTGGAAAAAAACGAAGTTCAATGCTTCCAAGCATGCGTCGACTTGATTCTGAGCATGCGTGGATTTTTAACCGTTGGTTGTGCCTACAATGATCGGTTTGACCTATCGGTTAGAAATCCATCGGTTAAATTTGAAGCAAGTCGTCTTTTTTTTAACCCATGGTTAAATAACCTATAGGGCCCACACACGATCAGTTTTGATCGATGAAAACGGTCCATCAGACTGTTGTCCTCTGGTTAACCGATCGTGTGTACAAGGCCTAAGGGAAGACTGTTCCACATTGCCCCAGAGAGAGAGCGACCACTCCACATTTCCGCTCTATGTGCAGACAGAGACTGCTTGACACTGTTTGCACAGAGCGAGAGAGAGAGAGGAGAGCCCGCTTCACAATGCTTGCAGAGAGACCACTTGAAACTGCCTGTTCAGGCAGTGAGAGAGCCCGCTTCACACTGCCTGCACAGACAGCGAGAGAGACCGCTTCACACTGCCTGCACAGACAGCGAGAGAGCCCGCATCTCTGCCCCCCGCCCCAGCCTGCCCCTGCACTCGCCTGTCCCATGGTCCAGTGATGTGGCCGCCCAAAGCCTCACTCTTCTTTCTTTCCTCTCCGCACCACCAGCATTGCAAGTGTAGTCACCCAGCTGTGATAGCTTCTGGCTTCACAGCCGGGTGCACACACTGCGCATGTGCGAGTCGCGCTATGCCTTCTTCGTAACTGGACTTCAACAACAAAGAATGAAAAAGGTGAAAACCCTATTTTACTTAAAACAAATATATTTTAGATACACAATGCTTTACCCAACTAAATATTATTCAGTTATAGTTTTACAGTTACTCTAAGGCCTAACTTAGACTATAAGTAAAAATAGTCAGTTGAGCCACATTGTTATGCCCAGCTGCAAATTATCATAGCAAGCAACCATGTCAGTACAGATCCCCATGGTTGCAGCGTGGTGAGAATTATACAACCTGTCGGGTTTGACAGGTAGTTACGAGGCAACATAACGCCTCTGAGCTGCCTGTTGTATATACCTTTTGAAAAGCGTAGCTCCCAAGATCTATTATTGTTCTGGGGCAATGACGTCACTCATGGTCATGCTGAAAAGGTTACTTTAAAGAGATTTTGTTCATACTAAGATGGATAACTGGTTCATATTACAGATGGTACTGTAGGCAGTATGTACCGTACTGGAATAGAGAAGACACACATGAGGCCTTTCCCATGTTGTATGTACCATACTTGCCTTCCTTGCATTTCCTCTGCATTTCAATACATTAAAATCTGTCTAGGCTCCCTCCTGAGCCCCCTCAGTATAGTAAACCACGTTCTCCCACCACAGGTTCATAGTTACCTCCTGTGATGACTGCGGCCGCCTCATGTGCTATCTGCAGCCTGGCTGGTAAAAATCGAACACCCTTTGGACTTGAATGGAACATTGCTTCTAATGTACGGATAGGTCACATTCAAGTCTTTGGGACATCGGTTTCCAGGAGTGAACAGCCCGGCGCACTAGACTTTTATTTTTTTATTTTTTGTACATTTCTTTATTTAAAGTATTCAGGTCCCTGAATCAAGTTAATACTTTAAGATGCAAACAAAGCACAACGCAGGTTATAAGCGATCAAAGTCAAGACGTATACAAAGTTACCATACAGAGATATATAAAGAATACATCTCTTTTACCAGATCCATATGCAGCCAAAAATAATTATCACTTGAGCCGTATAAATTAAGCTAGTGTAGCATTTCTGAGTTACATCAATCTTAAAGCACAACTGTTGCCCAATTGGTTCTACAAAGTATTGACTCTGTGGGGGTGGGGGGGGGGCCGCTGAATACAAATGTACCCCACACTTTTCACATATTTATTTATTGTAAATAATTTTGAAAAACATTTTATAATTTTCCTTCCACTTCACAATTATGTGCCACTTTGTGTTGGTCTATTACATAAAATCCCAATAAAATACATTTAAATTTTTGCCTGTAACATAACAAAATATGTAAAATTTCAAGGGGTATGAATACTTT
This sequence comes from Rana temporaria, assembly GCF_905171775.1. Classification (NCBI taxonomy): domain Eukaryota; kingdom Metazoa; phylum Chordata; class Amphibia; order Anura; family Ranidae; genus Rana; species Rana temporaria. The sequence continues at coordinate 26,692,681 of NC_053499.1, read as the reverse complement.
TTCAAGACACTGTATATTGGGAGAAGTTAAAACTGAATAAGTCAGGGACAGAGTGTCTGACAGCACCCGTATCGGTACAGAACTTTTCAACTTTGTTTATGAATGAATGAATGAAAAACTTATAAAGCGCGGCGCATGCGAACTGAATCGCTTCTGGGCGCTAGTTGTTCGTGTCTCATGACATCAAAAGAGCAGAGTTTTGATCTGTCTTCTGAAAGTCAGGTGGTTTTCCTCCAACCGAATGCTGGTTGGTAAAGCGTTCCATAGTCTAGGAACCTGAAAAGCAAACCTTCTTTCTCCTTTGGACTTGTATTTGGTTTTTGGTACCCTGACCTGATTTTGGTCGGTGGATCGCAGAACGCGATTCGAATTGTGAGGTTCTATCTTGTTGCAAAGATATTGCGGCGCCTTCCCATGGATGCACTTATGTGTCAGGCAGAGTGCTTTAAATGCAATTCTGTCTTTTACTGGCAGCCAGTGAAGGGTTCTCAACGAAGGTTTAGTTTATGAAAGTAGGAAAGTAGCTCTTTCTTTAGTCTCTGAAAATAAGGAAGGATTTCAAAATAAAGCAGTGGTTCTCAACTGTTTTAGTGCCGTGACCCCTTGATAAAATTGTCCAAGTTGTGGGGACCCCTAACAGTAAAAATTATCGTAGCCTCGGTTGTCAGCACCCAAGGCAAAACAAGTAATTTGCGTCCCTAACCCTTACATTTGTGAAGTATTAAAACCCCTTATGGTACATTTTAGTATATACCACTCTTTGTTCTCCTTTCTTTCCCTTTTATCTCTCTATCCTAATTTCTTCTTCTTTTTTTTCCCCATCCCTCAATCTAGCCATCTTTCTTGCTCTTTCTCCTAATCTTTCTCTCCCTTTTTAATTGTTGCTCCCCCTCTTTTCCTTTCCTTTCCACGTATTCTCTATTTTCATTCCTTCCCTTACTCCTTGGGTGGTGGGGAGTTGGGATGGGTGGCAGTGCGGGTGGGAGAGTTGGGATGAGTGGCAGTACTGGTGGGAGAGTTGGGATGAGTGGCAGTGCTGGTGGGAGAGTTGGGATGAGTGGCAGTGCTGGTGGGAGAGTTGGGATGAGTGGCAGTGCTGGTGGGAGAGTTGGGATGAGTGGCAGTGCTGGTGGGAGAGTTGGGATGAGTGGTAGTGCTGGTGGGAGAGTTGGGATGAGTAGCAGTGCTGGTGGGAAAGTTGGGATGAGTGGTAGTGCTGGTGGGAGAGTTGGGATGAGTGGGAGAGTTGGGATGAGTGGTAGTGCTGGTGGGAGAGTTGGGATGAGTGGCAGTGCTGGTGGGAGAGTTGGGATGAGTGGCAGTGCTGGTGGGAGAGTTGGGATGAGTGGCAGTGCTGGTGGGAGAGTTGGGATGAGTGGCAGTGCTGGTGGGAGAGTTGGGATGAGTGGCAGTGCTGGTGGGAGAGTTCGGATCAGCCAACATAGGTGCTCTTGATCAAGGTCATTTGCTGATCTGAGAACTGTAGTGGGGACTTTTAATGGGAACTATAATCACATGTAGTGTTACTCACTATGTCTCCCACTTCACATTCCTCACCAGTCAGCTGACCTAGAGTCTCTGCCCCCCCAGCCATGTTGTGAACTGAATGGGCGGCTGCAAAGAGGCTGAGTGGGCGGTTGTGGGCTCCAGGGACAGCCCTTCTGGGTGGCTGCAAAAGAGGCGCGGGCTTCAGGAGCTGCCCAGGATTTGGTGGCCCCTGGCAAATCATCATTTGACCCCCAAGGGGGTCCCAACCCCCAGGTTGAGAACCACTGGAAAAAAGCCTTTTACACAGGTGCCCTCGGGTGTTACCCACCGGGGTCAAAGAACATGACTCTGCCTATACAGCTGACACGGTCCATTCATCCATGGGGCAGGCCAGCTTAGGACTCCCTGGGGCAGTTAGCAATGTGATATGCCATAAAAAGAGATATGTGAAATCCCAGTTATGCTTCCTGCGAAAATATGAAAATATGGAATGCCCCCTACTAATAGAGACAGGATATGGTAACAGCTGAAATCATTTTTATAGAGGCTCTGTGTGTATGCTGGAGAATGTTAAGCCAAGGTTGTGGAGGGGATGTGAAAAAGGTATCTATATAGCCATCTGTTATTTATTGGTGAAGGTCTCCCTGCATGGGAGTTAGGATGGATTTACTAAAACTGGAGAGTGCAAAATCTGGTGTAGCTCTGCATAGAAACCAATCGGCTTCCAGTTTTATTGTCAAAGCTTATTTTACCAAACTAATGTTAGAAGCTGATTGGCTACATGAACAGCTGCACGTTTCTAGCAATCCAGGCTCAGAAACCTGTAGCATTTCATAGATGTTTCAAGGCTGGACTGTGAAAGCCATATATTGTGCAAGCTGCTTACAGATTAAGGGGCAGATCCACAGAGATCTGCACCGGCGCAGCGTATGGGAGATACGCTACGCCGCTGTAACTTACTTTTTTAAACTTCGATTCCACAAAGAATTTGCGCCTTAAGTTACGGCGGCGTAGTCTATCTCTCACGGCGTAAGGGCGCCTAATTCAAATCGGCGAGTAGGGGGCGTGTTTCATTTAAATGAAGCGTGTCCCCGCGCCGAATGAACTGCGCATGCGCCGTCCCTAAATTTCCCGCCGTGCATTGTGCTAAATTACGTCGCAAGGACGTCATATTTTTTAACATCGACGTGAATTACGTCCATCCCGATTCACGGACGATTTACGCAAAAAAAAAAAATTCAAAATAAACGCGGGAACGACGGCCATACTTAACATGGCAAGTCTATCTATACGCCGCAAAACAGCAGCTTTAACTATACCCTGGAAAAAGCCGACTAGAGACGGCGTAAGAGAATGTGACGGCCGCGCGTACGTTCGTGGATCGTCGGAAAAAGCTAATTTGCATACTCGACGCGGAAAACGACGAGAACTCCACCCAGAGGACGCCGAAGTATTGCATCTAAGATCCAAAGGCGTACGAAGCCATACGCCTGTCGGATCTAACCCAGATGCCGTCGTATATTGGTTTGAGGATTCAAACCAAAGATATGACGCGGGAAATTTGAAAGTACGCCGGCGTATCAGTAGATACGCCGGCGTACTCTCTTTGTGGATCTGCCCCTAAGATGTTATGGTATGTTTATAAGAAAGGCTTTCCACCTCCTGGGTCAAAGGAATGATTGGCTGTGTTGTATTTTCCTAGGTAGTCATTATTGTTTTTCTATTGAGCAAAACTAGTGCTGGGGATCTCCTTCCACTATTTCCACCCCTTCTCGCACCATCGTCCATATGCATACATCATAGTACATATGTACACTTGGCCGGTCTGAGTATGCATACTTAAAATGTTACTAAACCCACAACAGTAAAATCAGTCTGTATATGCAGTAAAGCATGCTTGCTATACTCACTGTGGAACCTAAGGGGTTAATCCTCCAATGTAAAAAGGCTGTCTGGATATGCTCAGTTTTGTGTGTATTGCTAGAGAGTTTTTTTTATTTTCTTGGGAGAGTGCATGTAATCAGCACAGGGCCAATCAGAAGTGACCAGACAGAGGGTTAGGGCCCTGCAGCCTCTTAGGACAGTCAGAGTAGAATAAACTCCACCTACAAGCTTTAACCAGACACTGATAGAAGTCACAAGGCTGCTATATAATGCTGATGATACTACTCTTGGCACAGCTCTATTAACACTAAAGGAAATATAAATTTAACCTCTTTGTGCTGAGCTCATGCTCGGCGCAGAGGAGAAGCATATCTGCATGCGCTCATCGCTCAGAGGTTAAATTGCTATATTCCCTATATTCCCTTTTATAATTATATATATATATGTGTGTATGTGTATATATATATATATATATATATATATATATATATATATATATATATATTATATATATATATATATATATATAACAAGCTTTGTTTTACAAATGTCATATTTATTAATGAATTTGTCTGATCGAAATGTTTGACTTGGCTGTCTAATGAGGGAATAGTTACTGCTCTGTTTCAGCACAGAGAAAGCAATATGAATTGCTTGTGAAAAGGAGGCTACAGTTGAACCTCGGATTATGAGCATAAAGTTCCAGGAGAATGCTCGTAATCCAAAGTACTCGCATATCAAAGCAAGTTTTCCCATTGAAGTCAAAGCCGAAAACGTCCGAAAAGGCCCGAGGACACTTCGGCTTGTTTCCACTTCAGGCCAAATGAGGTACTGCAGGCCAATGTTCGGCTTTTCTTGGCTCCTGCGCCCCCGTACCTCAGGCCAAATGAGGTACTGCAGGCCTATTTAGCTTGAATTTTGCTCGTCTTGCGAGTCAACACTCGCAAACCGAGTCAGAATTAAAAAACAAAAAGTTGCTCGCAAATCAAAACGCTGTCAAACCAAGTTACTCTTAAATCGAGGTTCCACTGTATAGCTTTATCTTTTGGCTGGATATATACGGCCAGCAAATATTATTATCTGATATTTCATATTACCATTTTATTTTTTTAGCCCGAACTATAATAAAGAGCATACATAGAAAACCACTCTACGTTTCCTTTAGGGCCTCCAGTATGAACTGTCTAATGAAAGCACAGTTGGTGTTTCCCCTCCAGCAATCAGTCAGTTTTTCATGATGTAAACTGTGCAAGCAACAGGAAAGAGAGAATTTGATTGGTTACTGGGTGGGAAATACAGAAATGTATTCAGTCTGTCCCCAAACATAAGACCCTTAGGCCGCGTACACACGATAGGACCGCCAAAGGAGAACGATCGTGTGTAGGCCCCATAGGTTATTTAACCTTCGGTGAAAAAAATGAGAACTTGCTTTAAAATTGAACCGATGCACTGGTAACCGATAGGTCAAAACTGATCGTTAGTATGGAAAATCCACGCATGCTCAGAATCAAGTTGACGCATGCTTGGAAGCATTGAACTTCGTTTTTTTCAGCACGCCGTTGTGTTTTACGTCACCGCGTTCTGACACGATCGTTTTTTTAACTAATGGTGTGTACGCACGACGGACCATCAGTCAGCTTCATCGGATGGACTGATCGTGTGTACGAGGCTTTAGTGATTTATCAGGTAGCTTTAGGGAAGTCCAGATTTTCAGCAATGGCCTCCAGGCATCTGAAGATTAGCATTAGAAGTTCCTAGCAGGGAATGAGCCACATATGTTTTCCTAAACATTTTTCTAGGGGTTGCATGAGACAAGATGCTCACATCCCCTACTGGCCTACAGAAGTCTTATAGATAAAGATGTCTACTATCTAGCGATTTATGGAGCTCCTGTTCTCTCTGGCATCTTTTATATATTGAATAAGAATCTATTCTAAATTTATAGATATGATGAGAAAGTATAATCGGCTCTGTACTCTTTTTCTGTTATTGTCATTCTCTTGTTTACATCAATGTAGTGGATCTGTGCTCCTCCATTCGATCATTTGTATTCTTCTCCACAGGACTTTGAGAAGGCCCTCTTCTTTCCATGTAAGGCAGCTGAACTGGTTAATGACTATGGGAAAGGCTGGAGTCTGAAATACAGAGCGATGAGTCAATACCACATGGCTGTGTCATATCGTAAGCTCGGTCGTTTAACAGATGCGATGGAGTGTTGCGAGGTAAGACTTCTGTGCCATGTAACTTGTTCTGTGGATAACAGATGCCGCTCTGCGCTGCGCCGGCTTAGCCTAAAAAAGATACGCTACGCCGGCATAAATATGCCCCAATGTATGTGAATCCGGGCCATACTGTACCTTGCTCATCTTAAAATCTACAGAGAGAATTAAGGAACAAAGACCTAAATGACAATCATGATCACATACCCTAACAATCTTGAATATTTCTAACTGATCTGATGATGGCTATTTAGTTGTAACACACCGTCACACCATCAGTGTAACATAGAATTACTTCTGCTCTGGGTTTGATACCCTGCAGAATGGACAGGTACATGTTTAATCTTATCCCTTTGATTTAAGGAGTCAATGAAGATAGCAATGCAACACGGGGATCGTCCACTTCAAGCTCTCTGCCTCCTGTGCTTTGCTGACATCCACAGAAGTCATGGGGACGTTGAGGTAATTGTTACTAAGGAAAGCTTCAATTTGCAATTGAAGAACTGCTGTAAAGCATTTGTACATGCATAATCCAAATTTACACCCAAACTGCCGTTTCCCCTGTTTTTCCTGTAGTGAAAAAACGCTTTTATTATTCCCTGTGATGTCATCACCAGACTTGTAAAATTCTTGCAGTGCAGCTACTGGAAGTTCAGTTCCCACTGCCCCCAGAACTACATCACCCAAGAGCCCCTTTCTACACACAGTGTGTGGGCAGGCTCTTGGGATTGAAAGCAGTAACATTGTTTTGCTGGGAAAAAATCTATGTAATTCATAAGGAGAGGGACAGCGTGGGGTGGGGGATGAGCAGAATTATGCGGTCTAGCAGACAGGGCTGAAAATGCTGGCTGGGAACAAGAACATTGGGTTTCTGAGTGATAAACAGTAGATCCAGCGTTATCATGCAGTGATCCGCTGATCAAGTGTCACAGTCTCCCAAGCTGCCATCCAGCTGCCTCTTCCAGGCTTGGGTAGCCAGGCCCCAATGACACACACCAGTTCTGCCTAAGGTGACCACATTTCCAAACTACAATTCCGGGACACCCCTCCGTCCCAAAAATCAGCTTGTGCTATAACGAATCACAGCACAGTGATTGGACACAAGAGGCGGGATTTATGATTTCTCCAATCACAAACAGGGGCATGGATTGTGCTCCTCCAGGCATTCCCGGCCAGGACAAGTACTGTCAGTGAGTAAAGCAGTGATGTGGCAGCCTTTTTTGGGGGCATCAGATTGTCCCGGGGGGGGGCTGTGTCAGTTTCATTCCGGGACACTGTATTGTGATGGAATGAAGGTGCCCGGGACAGACCTGGAAAATGTGGGACTGTCCCGGGCAATCTGGGACACATGGTCACCCTAGTTCTGCCCACCCACCACTCTGTGAAGGGGCTCCTGCACCCTCCTGGGATAAGTGAAAGGGACATCCCAGGAGGCTGCAGGAGTGGAGTGGGGAGTATGGCCTAGGCGTGAATGGTGGCGCAGAAAGGAAACAAAAATAGAACAAATCTGAGAAAAGAAAACATGTTGTTTAGCTAGTGGAAGGGATGGCTGTGGTTAAAGTCTTTTTCTTGGGCGAAGGTCTTCTTTAATAGCATGTAGTACTAAGTGCTGTTTCCTCTGTAGCGAAAACAGATCCTACTCTGTGTCCCCTCCTGTTCTTAGGGGATAAGGGGCCCAGGGGAGCCGGGTCTTTTAAGACTATAGCAACTCACTGCCTTTGATCTACTTTTATATACATGTCCATTTTCTGCACACTATCACAAGTTTTAATGTGTTGCTAAAATTTGATAAGGCAGTAAGAGACCTGCAATCCATCATAATGATACAAAGCTGAATTCTCTCCATTCTGAATCTGAAATCAGTATGATATTGTGTACTCCAAGATGGTAGTAGAGGTATTTAGGTGCAAACAAAGGACAGTATTTTTCCAGAGGCAGAGCTGAAATTCTTTAAAAAGATAATTGTTTAAGAGAATGCAAATCACTGTTTTCAGGGAAATGGAATGGGTGGCACTGCCAAAACCAATGATTGGCTGCTCCAGTTTCTTTAAAATTGGATTGTCTCCTCCTCTTTAATGGTGGTGCTTGCTGGATGTCCACCCTTAATGCAAACAATATGCCTCAAGAAACAATATTCAGAATATCTTCTTGCTGGAAACTAGAACACGCACATTTCTCAAGTATTGGTGTTTCATTTGGCTAAACCCTAGTGAACATTGGTACATTAATAGGCTACATGGTAAATAATTTCTTACAATTCTGCTTTGTCTTGTCAGAAAGCAATTCCACGATATGATTCTTCTATGGGCATCATGACGGAAATTGGTAATCGCTTAGGTCAAACGCAAGTGCTGATGGGAGTCGCCAAGTGTTGGCTACACCAAAAGGAAATGGACAAGGTAAAATGAGTTTTATTGGAGAAAATGGGAAAAGTTGGTATGGTAATAAAGCCAATGCACATAAAATGTATCTAAAACTTTTTTTTTTTTTTTAGTTTTGGATTGAGTAGATTGAGGCAGGAGCAGTTGTCCCTATTAGAAGATTTCCCATCTATTCTCTGCTCTGTTGACAGCTGTAAATTTTAGATTTCCCGTCAATCTGTCTTTGTTACAATGGTCACCATGTCAAAAAGAGAAGGTCAATTTACCCACCTTGGGATTACAGACAGCAATAAAACTAGACAGAGATTCATTCCCACTCTATCAATTTTGTACTCTGCTTTTGTAGACAGTGTGGTCTTCTGCTGCAGCTCTAGCTGGTGGGGTCTTCTGCTGTTGTAGCCAGTGTGATCTTTTGCTTTTGTAGCCAGTGTGGTCTTTTGGCTGCTGTAGCCGCCGTGATATTCTGCTGCCATAATCATTGTGGTCTTCTGCTGCTAAGGACGATGTGGTACTCTGCTGCTGAGGACGATGTGGTCTTCTGCTGCTGAGGACGATGTGGTCTTCTGCTGCTGAGGATGATGTGGTCTTCTGCTGCTGAGGACGATGTGGTCTTCTGCTGCTGAGGACAATGTGGTCTTCTGCTGCTGAGGACCATGTGGTCTTCTGCTGCTGAGGACGATGTGGTCTTCTGCTGCTGAGGACGATGTGGTCTTCTGCTGCTGAGGACGATGTGGTCTTCTGCTGCTGAGTACGATGTGGTCTTCTGCTGCTGAGTACGATGTGGTCTTCTGTTGGTGAGGACGATGTGGTCTTCTGCTGCTGAGGACGATGTGGTCCTCTGCTGCTGAGGACGATGTGGTCTTCTGCTGCTGAGGACGATGTAGTCTTCTGCTGCTGAGGACGATGTGGTCTTCTGCTGCTGAGGACGATGTGGTCTTCTGCTGCTGAGGACGATGTGGTCTTCTGTTGCTTTAGCTACTGTTGCTGTGGATGATGTAGTTTTTGGCTGGTATAGACAGACCAATCTTTTGCTGCTGTAGCCTATTCAAGGTTTAACTTACTGTGCATTAAATATATCCCCCTGTGCTCTCCTGTTGTTGGAAAAAATGGTAATTTGAACAGTTGTGCTCTTCCTGTTTGAACATTTTTAGTTTATTGGAACTTTATCTGTAATGCATGGGGCCAACAATCATTCCTTGGTCAGCATTACTTAATACAAAATCTTGACCACTGTAATGACAAAAAATGGCGCTTACACCATATAGATATCAAACATAAAATAAATAAAAATCTAAAAGTCCTCATATGCCGTGATTCCATATGCTAGAAAGCATAATGTGTTAATAGAAATATCCACATGACCATCACCAAGGGAAAAAAACAATAGCACACAAAAGCAATAGTATTCTTTTGCACAGCATCAAGCTGGAGAATTTACCCTATGATTTGAGTGCTCACTCACCAGAAAAAGTGGACCTTTTTAATAAAAAATGCGCTTTGGATCAGGGATCTTCTCTCCTTCATATAGATATCAGGTCGCCCAGGGTCATCATTAGGCTCTTAAGGTCCACTTGTGGCTCCCCCCATCATATACAGCCAAATACTCTCCCCATCATATACAGCCAAATACATATGGGTCAAAAGAAAAGCTTATATAGTGTAGTTATTGTGACACCGAGTAAAAACAGTAAGAAAGCCACTCACATTTAAAAGTGCCTATTAGAGGCACCAACATAGACAGCCCGTGTGAAACCAGCAAGAGTGTTGCTACTCTGATCTTACAAGAGCCAGTTTGCATTCCAGTTACCAGATGTAGGCCGAAGACTCCTTCTCAATGTGTTTCGCCCACCTGGCGTCCTCAGGAAGCTCATTCATTTCTATTAACACTTTATACTTTTTTTTCATGGCATATGAGGACTTTTAGATGTTTGTTTATTTCAATAATCCAAGTTTGGTGAAATTTATTGACTATATGGTGTAAGCTCCACGTTTTTGTCCTTTCAGGATTCACAATAGTGTAACACATTGCACTTTAAAGGGAGCAGCTACACATTTTTTTTTTGTTATTTAAGTGTAAGGACTTGTCACTGGTTGACCACTTGGTTGGAAACCTATTGAACTTCTTGACCATGTCTGCATGTCTTGGGCGGTAGCCACATGATCTGCTATTTGTGTTATTTATGAAGTGTAAATAATGTTGCCACGGAGTGTGTGAAAGTGTTTGCAGGGTCGGGGTTTGTTGTCCCTAATCGTGAGATGGATAATCTGGCAGCTTTAAGGGGTGAATACTGACAGTACTTTTGGAAGTGTCATGGGGCCCCCTTTTGATTGATGTTGTTCTATAGCAGATGTGGGGTGTATGATGAAGTGCACATTATTCCACAGATGGTAAGCAGTAGTCTGGCCTGGTATGTACTTGCAGTCTATCTGGAATATGGAGGCAGTGTGATGGTATGTCAGGGGGAGGGTGGAAGTTGTAGACTCCGCTATGCGCTGCATCTGTTCTGTCTGTAATAAGGTCAGCCTTGGCTATGGCAGTTACACAATAACAAGAATTTACTCCTGGTTCTCTGCCTGACACGTGTGCTTAATCTGCAGGCCCTGGATGGACTCCAGAAAGCCCAGGAGTTGGCAGAAGAGATTGGCAATAAGGTGAGTGAGGCAATGGAGATTAATGGAGAGATTTCCTCTATCCCACCCACCTCCATGGTTCCCTCTCATGATATCCTCTCCTCTTTCTTTCTCCTATAATGCCCCCAACAGTTTATATTACTCTATATATATATATATTTATAAGAAACATGATACTTCTCAGCTGTTATATGAGTATCTTCAAAGCAAAGCATTCTGGGAGCTTTATTTTTAATTTGTCATTAGAATTTATGTGCTGTATTTGGTATCTTTTACTCTTTGGTTTTCAGTCTTTTCCTAAAAGGAACCCATGATTCTTGGAATTGTGCATTATTCTGAATATTCTTAAATTATTAATGTAGAACTATGAGAGGAAGCTGACTTCCATCAGTCTTGCATACACATTGTCAGACTAAATTCCGACCGCCCAAAACGCGGTGACGTAAAACATTACAACGAGCCGAGAAAAATGAAGTTCAATGCTTCCGAGCATGCAGTGTCTTGATTCTGAGCATGTGTGGGTTTTTTCTCTGTCGGAGTTGCACACAGACGATAGGAATTTCCGATCGTTTTTTTTTTCCATTGGAAAATTTTAAAGCATGTGCGCTGGGAGATCATAAGGCTGCAGATGGGCACAGTTCTGGGAGATCAGGTACATGAGGCAAGGGAGATGGGCACAGTGAGGCTGAGGCATGCCGATGGACACAGTGAGGCTGCAAATGGGCACAGTAAAGCTGCAAATGGACACAGTGAGGCTGCAGATGGTCACAGTGAGGCTACAAATGGGCACAGTGAGGCTGAGGCATGCACATGGGCACAGTGAGGCTGCAAATGGGCACAGTGAAGCTGCAAATGGGCACAGTGAGGCTGCAGATGGGCACAGTGAGGCTGCAGATGGGCACGGTGAGGCTGCAGATGGGCATTGTTGACCCTCTTTTCCATTTACAGTAGCTGCTGCATTTCTCACCCTAGGCTTATACTCGAGTCAATACGTTTTACCATTTTATATCTAAAATTGGTAATCTTATATCTAAAATTAGATGCCTCGGCTTATACTTGAGTATATGCAGTACTTATATTGCACATGCATATTTTGCACATCTATGAATTTTGGATTGATAACTCGCTGTTTGGAATTTATCATGGACATGAATATTGATTATTTATTTTGTTCACTTTAGTACTTTACTTGCGTTGGCGCCACATTTTCACGTCTAAATATCCTACAGGCATAATACAGGCAACTGATGGTAGGTCTGCTATCACATGAATAAAAGGTTTTCAATACAAAGAGAAAACAGAAAATGGCATCTTATATCTAAATAAAACTTTCTTAAAAAGTTATTGTCACCTTGCTCATTTTTTGTTCTCCTTTTCTATTTATTTCACAAAATGTTCTTTGTGCTTTTCTATTCCTCTTCTATTCCTCCTTTTTTTTTTTTTTTTATTTAATGGTGCCTCTATGTCTTGCTTTCCTTTTATAGCTTTGCCTGTTGAAAGTTCACTGTTTAAGTGAGATCATCTGTCGTACAAGACAGCAGCAGCGGGAACTCCGCACTCATGTCGTCAGGTTCCACGAGTGTGTGGAGGAGATGGAGCTGTATTGTGGAATGTGTGGGGAATCTATCGGGGAGAAGAATTGCCAACTCCAGGCATTGCCCTGTTCCCACGTCTTTCACCTCCGGTAAGGAAACTTGAGATATAATGCAATTTATATCTCCTTTAAAAAAGTCCAAATTATTTTGTTTGGATACAAATTCTTTAGTGGGAAGGTTCTTCACCCCTCAGACACCTTGTCTCCATCCCTCAGCACAAATGTGATATACATCAGTCAACATTATACCAAACTTTTTGTCACCAACCCCAGGCTTGATTCCCCATAGTGGTCAAAGGGAACACTGTATGAGACGGGTAATGGTAAAGAAAGGCAAAAAAGAAAGTAAAGGCGCCTTAACTTAGTGCATTTTCCATAGCTTTATTGTAGTAAAAAAAATATCTATGTTATACTTGCCTACTCTGTGCAATGGTTTTGCACAGAGCAGCCCCGATCCTCTTTTTGGGTCCCCCATCGATAACCCTAGCTCCTCCCCTTTGACCAGTGCCCCCGCACTGCTATGTCCTCGCTCCCAATCCTCGCTCTATGCCTCCATAAGACATAGAGCTGCATCTCAGCCCCGCTCCCCACTCTCTCCACAGTGGCTCACTGGCTGTGAGTAACAGTAAGGATGAGCTCCAGCGTGTTCGCATGGTACGCGTGCAGAGCCCGCCAGGAAGTCTGCACGGCGCTGCGCTAATCACAGCCAGGGAGACATTGTCCCGATGCTCGACTGCAAAGATCGGGAGTGGGCGTTCCTATGCAGCAGTTAGTGATTGACGTGATGACAAAAACTACCCCCCCCCCCGTCGCATAAAGAGCGTCACAAGTTGCCGAAAGAAGCCGAACGTCGAGTCGGCGCTATACAGCGCCTGCGCACCGACGTTTGGCTTCTTTCGGCAACTCGTAACACTCCTTATGCGACGGTGGGGGGTAGTTTTTGTCATCACGTCAATCACTAACTGCTGCATAGGAACGCCCACTCCCGCAGGATTCACTACCCGGAGCCGGGTAAGAAAATAGCTATAGGGGGTGGCCAAGGACCATGATGCTTAGCAACCAGCTAAGATCCCCTGTCCCTCTTGATGATTTAACTAGCTGAGCATTATTCTCTGGCTCCCCGGGGTTCCTTAGACCTGAAGCTAAAGCAGCCACATTCCTGGTAATCAACCTATTAAAGTAAACAGCAAAAGCGTGCCAAGATTGCTCAGACTGCAACACCATGAAGGGGCAGGTCACCTTGGTTTGATTTCAGGATCCTTAAAGGAGAAGTATAGCCAAAGCTTTTTTGGCTATACTTCTCCTGTGGATCACAGTAGTGCAGTACGGTCTGCACTTCTGGGATCCATTTTCAGCTGTCAGAGGGCCGAAGCCCTCTGTTGGCTGACATCACTCGGCTAGTTCAGGCTGGGGAAAGATCTTGACTTTAAAGTTGGGATCCACTCAGATCACTGGATCGGCAGTTGGCTCCGCTTTTCCGCGAGCCTGAACCAGCCACTCCCACCCCCTCCACAGCCCGGCGATCCAGTGAGAACTGGAGGGGCAGAACAGAGAGCCAGTGACTGGCAGTCACCAGCTTTCTGCTCACGAAACATAAAACTAAGTAATCAGTGGTCTTTGATTGCTCAGTTCGAAGTCTTAGATCTGGCGGGGGACAGTTGCAGTACCAATCAATGCTGCATCCGCCTCGGTGAGTGTAATTTTTTAATTTTTTTTGGAAAGCCATACTTCTCTTTTAATGAGAAAACCAACTTTTATAAGCACCACTGCAATCAAAAGGGTAATTTTCAGACTAGGGTAAGAGGTCCTTGAGGCATTGTAAAAAGGTCTCTTGATTGGTGGAGGCATGGCATTAAGGTTGGGAGGTAGTTATTTGGCCATGCTACTAAATAATGAAGTGGATATATAAAGGCTGGGTTCACAGCAGGAGTCCGGTGTGTCCTCATTCACCGTTTCAGGTCCGATTTCAGCCCAAATTTTTGGCTAAATTTTAATCTGAAATGGACCAAAAGACACACAGGACTCCTGTGCTAATCGCACCAGAGCCACTGCGGAGATATGTGAACCGTCTCCATAGAGAGCCACTCACATTCTCCTGCTGTGCGAATTGGATGCGGTGAAACCCACATCCAGTTTGCAATAGTGTGAAAGAAGCGAGATTGGATAGATCTAGTGAATTGGGTGCAACAGGCCTGAGGTATCCTCTGCATGTAAAAAAAATAATTTGGGGGTAGAAAAGGTAAAAAAAATATCGTATTTATCGGTGTATAACACGCATTTTTTCCCCCTTAAAATCAGAGTAAATTGTGGGTGCGTTTTATATGCTGAACGGCTGCCTTGGAAGGGAAGGAGGGAACGAGCACCACCAAAATAGATAGAGCCGAGTGTACTGTGTACTCGGCTCCGCTCTCAGTCACGCCCAGTCCCGCCTCCTAGCATTTACGTCCTGCCATTGGACCGGTGTTATGTCACTCATAGGAGCCGGGCCAAGGGGCGGGACTGCGAGATGACCCGAAAGGAGCTGAGTACACAGCACATCCGACTCTGTCTATCTCAGCGGCGCTCGTTTCCTCCTCCGCAGGCAGATGGACAATGACCATGCTGCAATGATGGGCAAGGCTGCAGATGGACATTGACCATGCTGCAATTTTCGGCAAGGCTACAGATGGACACTGTTGGGCAGGGCTACAGATGGACACTGTTGGACAAGGCTGCAGATGGACACTGTTGGGCAGGGCTACAGATGGACACTGTTGGGCAGGGCTGCAGATGGACACTGTTGGGCAGTGCTACAGATGGACACTGTTGGGCAGGGCTGCAGATGGACACTGTTGGGCAGTGCTACAGATGGACACTGTTGGGCAGTGCTACAGATGGACACTGTTGGACAAGGCTGCAGATAGACACTGATCATTCTGAAATGATGGGCAAGGCTGCAGATGGACACTGTTGGGCAAGGCTGCAGATGGACACTGTTGGGCAGGGCTACAGATGGACACTGTTGGGCAGGGCTGCAGATGGACACTGTTGGGCAGTGCTACAGATGGACACTGTTGGGCAGTGCTACAGATGGACACTGTTGGGCAGTGCTACAGATGGACACTGTTGGGCAGTGCTACAGATGAACACTGTTGGACAAGGCTGCAGATAGACACTGATCATTCTGAAATGATGGGCAAGGCTATAGATGGACACTGTTGGGCAGGGCTACAGATGGACATTGACCATGCTGCAATTTTCGGCAAGGCTACAGATGGACACTGTTGGGCAGGGCTACAGATGGACACTGTTGGGCAGGGCTACAGATGGACACTGTTGGACAAGGCTGCAGATGGACACTGATCATTCTGAAATGATGGGCAAGGCTACAGATGGACACTGTTGGACAGTGCTACAGATGGACACTGTTGGGCAGGGCTACAGATGGACACTGTTGGGCAGGGCTACAGATGGACACTGTTGGACAAGGCTGCAGATGGACACTGATTATTCTGCAATGATGGGCAAGGCTGCAGATGGACACTGTTGGGCAAGGCTGCAGAAGGACACTGATAAGGCTGCATTGATGGGCATGTAAAATGTATGTTGTTTTCCTTAAACTTCCCTCCTAAACTTGGGGTGGGTGTTATAGGTCGATAAATATGGTATATTATATTAATTATATCATAGTACATATTATTATACCTACACTTGCCAACAGTCAATCAGTTTCTTTCTGTCCCTCTTCATACATCTATTCTCTTGACATTTTAGCTGTCTACAAACCAATGGATCTCGTGGTTGTCCCAACTGTCGCCGATCTTCTGTGAAACCGGGCTTTGTGTGAATCAGAGGAGCGCTTTTTTCCAATATTTACCGAAACTCCAGGACCAGTATGAATCAGAGCAGCTGTGCAAATAGAACATTGTTGGTCTCTGAGCTTGTCTTGTTGCCAACACCATAATCTTGGTGCTACACTCGCACTACCTGCAGCTATCCTGCCCCTGTCATACATAACCTGTTTGTGAAATCCAAAGGACAATGAAGAAGCCAGCAAACTCTACAATGTATGTACACTGGACTTATTTTTTCTTGTAATTTTTTTTTAATATATTTTGTACTTTTCCATTGAACAGGAAAATGCTTGATCGACTTTTTATAAACTTTGCCTTTTCAAAGTCTAAGATTGGTGGCGTACACTCAGCTTGGGCTTAGCCGTGATCTGCAGAGCAAAGCATGATGGGGCATAAGGCCACCAGAAATACCACCAGGCCATTAAGGTATGCTAGTTTAACATTTTATTCTAATTATACAACATTATTTTAAAGAATTAATAGTGTTTGAGAGTTGTATCTTTAAGTTTATAAACCTTTTCTACAATCTGCCACCGTTCCAGTCTTCATGGACTAATTTACTAAAATGTAGGAATGGATCCACCATGTATATGAAGAGCAGAATATAACGAATGACTGCTTTTGGCTTTACGAAGGGAAAAGGATGCCATGTGCGTTCAAAGCCTGAACAGGACTGAATCACTAAGCGGTTTCTTTATTCCATACTTCCACAAAGGCCTGTGGACATTAGAAGTGATTTTTTTCGTCCTCTCCGGCATTTGTGTGGTGCTGCTCTACATGTCCACATCTCTTTCTCTGAAGAAAGGGCTTTTATGTTCCACAAGCCTACCTCCCTCTGTAAATAAAATATGCTGTGTATTTCTCTGGTGTTTATGTATGATCTATAATGTGTAACTTACATAGGACCCCTCTGTACATTTACAGTCTTTTTGTTATATTACATTGTACATCAGAATTATTTAATGGAGCCGCGCTGAGCAATGATAGTAAGGATAATGTGCTAAGTGCAGGGCTTTTTTTCAGGGGGAACTTGGGGGAACTCAGCTCCACCACCTCTGGCTCAGACCCTTTGGTGCCCACTCACCACAATCACTGTGGCACAGTGACAGCTCTGTACTCTGTGTGTAACCCTCCTGAACTCTGCACTCTGTATGTAATGCAATACTGGTATTTAATGCCCCTTTAAGACCCTTCTACTGTTTGTGAAATCTGAACGGGGTTGTGGGTTGAGTTCCTGCACCTATTTTCTGAGAAAAAAAGCTCTGGCTAAGTGTAATAATTTTTACCGGCCAATCAAATTTTAGTTCACTGGAAATCAAAGTTTAAAGCAGATCTGAACTCTCCTATCCTTTACAGCAATGGAATTTGCCATTTTAGCCACCAGCCACGGCATGCCTTGGCTGTAAACTGTTTTCAGAAATGGTTATATCAATCCTGGCACATGGTAGAATTACTAGGGACGGAACAAACAATATCGGAGGGTTCCCCCAAGGTTTTTTTTAGCAGCATAAACAACAAAGCGTACTGCATATACTCGAGCATTTGAGTATTTCAGCAATTTTTTTTGTGCTGAAAATGCCCCCCTCGGCTTTTACTCGAGTCACCTTTTTGCGCCTGATCTCCCGGATTTTGAGGACCCGGTACTGGCCGGCCGTAGGTCCCCTGGACCCCAAACTTGGCACACATGTAGCCCCACTCTTCCTCTACAAGTGTGCAAAGTTTGTTGTCCGGGACCTGCGGCCGGGGAGCACCGATTTTTCAAAGCTGGGCACCCCTTTCATAGACTCCCATGTTAAACGGTAATTTCTCTGGTGAATTTGGGGACTACACTGACCACTATACTACACTGACCACTACACTATACTGACCTACCTGATTCCTTTACTGACCACTACACTACACTGCATGACTCTAGCTGCTCTTCTCTCTGGCTGGCTTCTCCATCTCCCCAGACCGTGTCCACACCCTACGCCCCCCCCTGGGGCCAGCAACACCAACACGACTCTCACAAGGGAGTCCTACCTTCTCTTCTATGGAAGAGAGAAAGGGAGGAGGAGAAGACAGCGGCAGCTCAAAATCCATTTCTTGTTTCCCCCGCGCTTTGCCATTTTCAGAATCCGGCACCCTGTGATTGGGCGGCGGGGCTGGCCTGTCAATGATCACGGTAGATTCCTGGAGTCCCGCCTCCACCCATGTTCAGTCTCCTGCACCCTGTGATTGGACGGTGGGGCTGACCTGTTAACGCGGTTGCTCCTGATGTCCCGCCTTCGCCCTATCACAGGGTGCAGGAGACTGAACATGGGTGGAGGTGGGACTCCAAGATCTACCACGATCGCGGACAGGCTAGCCCCGCCGCCGCACATGACCCCATACGCCCAATCGCAGGGCGTCTGAGACTGAACATGGCGGCAGAGGACGGGGACACAGGAAAGTACATTTAAGATAATAATAATAATGACTTAAGTACAATAAAGGATTCAGGAGTAATAACCCTCTAATCACCTAACAACCTTCAAGTGCAGGGAAGGTGATCATTAATGGTGGTTATCAAGAGAACCTGTCATATTTTTCTTAATGGGCAAACAGATTTCCTTTAAAGCTGAACTATAGGCATACAGCTAAATAAAATGGTGAAATTAATTGTTTGAATAGTTAAACACGTCTCTGGAAATGTTTGTCCCTGAAAACATCCTTCATTATAAATAGTCAGTCTGCCTAAAACTGACATTTCAGGTTTTGGTAGCTAGTGGAGAGTTAAAACGCATCGCAACCCAAAACCAAAAATGTGATATATTGTATCTTTGTAGAAAAATAGTGCAGCGCAAATAATACAATAAATACAATAATAAATCAATAAATAAATTTGGTAAAGTCCATAAAGTGCAAAGTGATAAAAGTGCTCCAAAATCAATGGTGATCAAAGGTGCAAATAATCTTCAACAGATCCGTGATCCACAGGAAAGGGTTAACCTCCACCAAGAGTAAGGGTGGCCTCTCACCTCAATAATTCGACCTGTGGCTAGGTCAAAAGGCAAGAAGCAAAATCTCCAAAGATTGGTAATCAGCTTTACATGGGTTCAATTTCCAAAGAATCCACCAGATGGCACCAGCGGGCAATAAGCAAGGCAACACTCTCCCATACAGCAATAACATGGACCGAAAAGGAGTAAGAAGGACAATTCTAAGTGCTAACTGCTTAAAACGTTTAATGAAATTTAAAAGCATAAAGTAAAACACTCACATAATCCTGCACTCATAGACCGAGTGCAGGTATAACAGCAGTTACCGGAACGAACGTCCGGATCAATGTACACAGCTTGTTGGGTCTCTGTGAGGCAAACGCGGATGACGTCGACGTAGCTCCTCCCCCTCGTACGCGTTACGTCCCAAAGTGGGCGGGACTTCATCAGCGTGGGGCGGGGATCTCCGTGAACGTCCCGCAGCGCAATAAATACCATGTGGTTGCCATAGCAACATTCACAGGAACTAGTTAGCCAGCGCCATCTTGTGTCCACACAGCAGAGTACAAGATAGATAAAATATTTATTGAAGGGCCAAAAAGTTATAATACTAATAGCCTAAGGCTGGCGCCATCTAGTGTTTAAAAATTAAAACACCAGACAAAGGATAATAAATCCTAATGTACATCAGCCAAGCAGTATAAAATTAAAAAAACAAAATAGATAATATAAATTAGACGTCAGCCGCCTTTACCTCTTCCAGACCTCAATTATCACATGATCATCATCATAAGAACCAAGCAGTAATTACATAATTCAATAAAAACAGATATATTATTTTAAAAATACAAATAGAATTTATATATAAAAATCATATATAAAAAAAAAAAAAAATATATAAAAATCCCCAATAAATTTCTCAACGATTAGATATAAAACAGTTGAGATCAAACTCAACGTTTAATCCCAACGGCACTGAAACCTTCATCTCATAGATCCAATAGGATTCACGACGACTTAATTGTCTAATGTAGTGACCCCCTCTCCAGTGTCTAGAGACCTTCTCTATACCCCAGAATTTGAGGCATTTGGGGTCTCTTTGATGATGGTCTCTAAAGTGTTTAGATATACTATGGGTCTTGATGCCACGTTTTATGTTGCTCACATGCTCGCCCACTCTCACGTGCAGCTCACGTGAGGTGCGCCCTATATATTGTAACCCACAGTCACACTCGAGCATATATACTACACCCTCTGTGGCACAGGTGATTAGCTGCTTTATCGGATATTCTACGTGGGTTACATTAGAAGTAAAAGTTTTACGTTTTTTAATGTTCAGTTTAGCATGTTTGCATGTGGCACATCTGCCACAGGCATAGAACCCTGACAAAAAATTAAAGAGCCTGGGACGAGGAATAACAGGAGGGTCAGTGACTCCAGGGGCCAATCTATCTCTCAAAGACGGTGCTTTTTTATAGATAAACTGAGGCCTCTCAGGAAGCGCAGGGCCAAGGATTGAATCTCCCCTTAGTATCGGCCAGTATTTGGCAACAATTTTTTCAAACGCTTTGTGTTGGACATTAAAATCCAATAGCATCTTGAAATTATTGTTCACTGGATCATCTTTGGGAGAATTATCTTGTATCATCAGATTTCTATCTGCAATCCTGATTTTCTCTATTTCTTGCTCTATCAAAGGTTTGGAATATCCCTTAGCAACAAACCTAGTGGCCAGCTCGCGAGACTGAACCAGGAAATCCGATTCCCTAGTGCAGTTTCTTCGCAATCTTACAAATTGGCCACGAGGTATGTTACACAGCCACAACCTATGGTGGCAGCTATTTAATGGGATGTATCCATTCCTATCCACCATCTTGAAATGGTTTTTTGTCACCAATCTAGACTCAGATTTAGATATCTCCAAGTCTAGAAAGGTCACTTGTTCCGTAGAGACGGTCCAAGTCAAGACTATACCCAACTGGTTGGAATTCAGCCTAAGCATAAAGGCATTCAAAGATGACGTGTCACCTTCCCAAATAAGTACTATATCGTCTATGTATCTACGATAGCAGCGGAGCTGAGGTGGCATATCATGGAAGATCGCATCTCGCTCCCAGTGGGCCATAAAAAGATTGGCCACACTGGGAGCGAAACGAGCCCCCATTGCAACTCCGCAACGCTGAAGAAAGAACTGCTTATCAAACCAAAAATAGTTTTTAAGTAAACAGAATTCCAAGCTATCCAAAAGAAAACGAACATGCTCGGGATCTAGATCAGTAGAATCCAGAGCCCATGCAACCGATGTAAGGGCTGCATCGTGCCCTATAATGGTGTACAAAGACCCCACATCAGCTGTCACCAATATCGTTTCAGATGTACACTCGATTGAATTCAGAATTTGGATAATTTGCTTGGTATCTCGTAGATACGCAGGCAGTTTGCAGACTAACGGCTGTAAAAATATGTCCAAATACTGCCCCAACCGTGAACTGACTGAATCGATCCCATTCACGATCGGGCGGCCTGGAGGCCGTTCTGCATTTTTATGCATTTTAGGCAAGAAATATATGATCGGTGTCCGACAATAATAAGGGTCTAAATACGCAGCTTCCTTCTTATTGAGGATCCCAGATCCCTTGCCTCTCTCAATCAGAGTATGGAGGTCATTTTTAAAATTCACCATTGGATCACCTCGCAGTAAGAGGTAAGTATCCTGGTCACCAAGTAACCTACCCATTTCCTCAAAATAATAGGTTTTACTAAGGACCACTATCTTACCAGATCTCAGATGTGGTGTTTGCATTTGTTTCCTTTTTTTTTTTGCAGGTGCTTCTTTTTTTTTTTTTTACCCGGTGATCCTGCCAATAACACACTTCCTGTCCTAGGGGGACAATGCATATCAGCTATGGAGGAGCAGTGTTGTGACCCTAGGCAGCTCTCCTGATTTGGGCTACCTACAAACACCTTCTCTCCTCCACTCCATTATGTAGGACAGGGATATGCAATTAGCGGACCTCCAGCTGTTTCAGAACTACAAGTCCCATAAGGCATAGCAAGACTGGCAGCCTTAGGCCTGGGGGGCAAGTCCAGTCAAGTGGCCCATAGAGTGTGGAAAAGTGATGGATCGAGGAAAACAGTCTAAGATTTTTCATGTCCGCACAGAGGCCTCCCCTTACATCAGAGTCCGCACAGAGGCCTCCCCTTACATCAGAGTCCGCACAGAGGCCTCCCCTTACATCAGAGTCCGCACAGAGGCCTCCCCTTAAATCAGAGTCCGCACAGAGGCCTCCCCTTAAATCAGAGTCCGCACAGAGGCCTCCCCTTACATCAGAGTCCGCACAGAGGCCTCCCCTTACATCAGAGTCTGCACAGAGGCCTCCCCTTACATCAGAGTCCGCACAGAGGCCTCCCCTTACATCAGAGTCCGCACAGAGGCCTCCCCTTACATCAGAGTCCGCACAGAGGCCTCCCCTTACATCAGAGTCCGCACAGAGGCCTCCCCTTACATCAGAGTCCGCACAGAGGCCTCCCCTTACATCAGGGTCCGCACAGAGGCCTCCCCTTACATCAGAGTCCGCACAGAGGCCTCCCCTTACATCAGAATCCGCACAGGGGCCTCCCTTACATCAGAGTCCGTACAGAGGTGTCCCCTTACATCAGAGTCCGCACAGAGGCCTCCCCTTACATCAGAGTCTGCACAGAGCCTCCCCTTACATCAGAGTCTGCACAGAGGCCTCCCCTTACATCAGAGTCCGCACAGAGGCCTCCCCTTGCATCAGAGTCCGCACAGAGGCCTCCCCTTACATCAGAGTCCGCACAGAGGCCTCCCCTTACATCAGAGTCCGCACAGAGGCCTCCCCTTACATCAGAGTCCGCACAGAGGCCTCCCCTTACATTAGAGTCCGCACAGAGGCCTCCCCTTACATTAGAGTCCACACAGAGGCCTCCCCTTACATTAGAGTCCGCACAGAGGCCTCCCCTTACATCAGAGTCCGCACAGAGGCCTCCCCTTACATCAGAGTCCGCACAGAGCCCATATACATCAGATCTGATGTAAGGGGTGTTCTGGGAAACTTGATTTAAGGGTGCATGCTGTGGACTATTGTGTAAAGAGGGTCTCTGCTCACCAAAGCTTGCCCCCCCTCCCCTTTAACAAAGTCCACAGAGCACCCCTTTTTATACACTGGGAGGCAGGAGAGACTAGAGAGCTTACCAGGATGGAGGCTGAGGCGCAGTCAGGCTCCCCCCGGGTCACCAGCCCGGGGGGAGATTTCCACCCTGCCCCCCCTGCTAGCTCTGCCATGGACATAGCAAGACTGACAGCCACAAGCATGACACCCAGAGGCATGATGGGACTTGTAGTTTTGCAACAGATGGAGGTCCACTAATTGCATATCCCTGATATATGGTGTTCTGTAGTTCACAGATAGCTGGGACACCTGATAGCATAGTTTGAGATTTTAGCTCAGTGTAAGGGAAGTTACAAGAACATTGAAATTCTGGAGGATTTACATACCGTAACATTAAAATCTGCAGGGGAGATTTCTGAGTTCCTGAGTCTCCACAGCTTTTAAGAGGGGTTCTCACTCTCCCCAATGGAGTTATTTTACAGTATCTCACAAAAGTGAGTACACCCCTCAAATTTTTTGGAAATATTTTCTTCTATCTTTTCATGTGACAACACTGAAGAAATGACACTTTGCTACAATGTAAAGTAGTGAGTGTACAGCTTGTATAACAGTGTAAATTTGCTGCCCACTCAAAATAACTCAACACACGGCTGGCAAGAAAAGTCAGTACACTCCTAAGTGAAAATGTCCAAATTGGGCCCAAAGTGTCAATATTTTGTGTGGCCGCCATTATTTTCCAGCACTGCCATAACCCTCTTGGGCATGGAGTTGTCACAGGTTGTCTCTGGAGTCCTCTTCCCCTCCTCCATGATGATATCACAGAGATGGTGGATGTTGGAGACCTTGCGCTCCTCCACCTTCCGTTTGAGGATGCCCCACAGATACTCAATAGGGTTTAGGTCTGGAGACATGCTTGGCCGGTCCATCACCTTTACCCTCAGCTTCTTTAGCAAGGCAGTGGTGGTCTTGGGGGTATGTTTGGGGTCGTTATCATGTTGAAATACTGCCCTGCGGCCCAATCTCCGAAGCGAGGGGATCATGCTCTGGTTCAGCATGTCAGTACATGCTGGCATTCATGATTCCCTCAATGAAGTGTAGCTCCCCAGTGTCGGCAGCACTCATGCACACTTGACACCATCTAAATCAAATACGTTTATCTTGGTCTCATCAGACCACAGGACATGGTTCCAGTAATCCATGTCCTTAGTCTGCCTGTCTTCAGCAAACTGTTTGTGGGCTTTCTTGTGCATCATCTTTAGAAGAGGCTTCCTTTTGGGATGACAGCCATGCAGATCAATTTGATGCAGTGTGCGGTGTATGGTCTGAGCACTGACAGGCTGACCCCCCACCCCTTCAACCTCTGCAGAAATGCTGGCAGCATTCATATATCTATTTCCCAAAGACAACCTCTGGATATGACTCTGAGCACGTGCACTCAACGTCTTTGGTCAACCATAGCAAGACCTGTTCTGAGTGGAACCTGTCCTGTTACACCGCTGTATGGTCTTGGCCATCGTGCTGCAGCTCAGTTTCAGGGTCTTGGCAATCTTCTTATAGCCTAGGCCATCTTTATGTAGAGCAACAATTTTTCTTTTCAGATCCTCAGAGAGTTCTTTGCCATGAGGTGCCATGTTGAACTTCCAGTGACCAGTATGAGAGAGTGAGAGCGATAACACCAAATCTAACAAACCTGATCGCCATTCACACTTGAGACCTTGTAACACTAATGAGTCACATAACATCGGGAAGGGAAAATGGCTAATTGGGTCCAATTAAGGGTGTACTCCCCTTTTGTTGCCAGCGGTTTAGACATTAATGGCTGTGCGTTGAGTTATTTTGAGGGGACAGCAAATTTACACTGTTATACAAGCTGTACACTCACTACACAACATTGTAGCAAAGTGTCATTTCTTCAGTGTTGTCACATGAAAAGATAGAAGAAAATATTTACAAAAATGTGAGGGGTGTACTCACTTTTGTGAGATACTGTATATTATAAGAATGAATGCGGAGCAGTGGGAACGCCCCAAGATGGAAGAGCAGAGACTCTGTTTGTCTTTATTGCATCCCAAATCACCTTCTGATGTCACCAAGCAATATAAAAATCCATCCCACCGGACTCCACTTAGGCTGGGTTCACATCTCTATGCGGAGCGGCTCACAGCAGAGGTCCGATGAGTCCCTGTTCTCCGATTTCGGTCCAAATTTGTGTCTGAATTCAGACCTGAAATGGACCAGAAGGACTTCTGTGTAATTCGCTCCGCAGCTCTCCCGGAGATGTGTGAATGGGCTCCATAGAGAGACGGTCTCAGGCTTCTGATATGCGAATTGGATGTGGCTGTTTTTACCACATCCAATTCGCATATCAGCAGCCTGAGACCGGCTCTCTATATGCTATATTCTGATATGCAAGTTGGATGCGGTTATACCCACATCCAATTCGCAATAGTGTGAACTCAGCCTTCAACCTGAAATATACATTTTGGCCGTGCCGACCCTTTATTCCTGACCATGTTTACTGTATAGTTTATATTTTTATGCATGCTAGATTGAATTCTTATTGGTGCTTAGTGTTTTCCTGGCAGTGTATGTTTATCAGCCATAGAACATGTAAAATGCACAAACAATATTTATGTTCCAATTTAATAAACGTCATGATTTGTTATAGAAAGCTTGTGGTCTATTCAGACAGCATCCTTATTACAAGCCCATCTGCATCAGTTGTAACCATCCGAGGAAATTGTTCTCCGTGAGCCGCCCTGGATCCGCATATATAAGTACCGTATATACCCGAGTATAAGCCGACCCCGAATATAAGCCGAGGCAGCTAATTTTACCACAAAAAACTGGGAAAACGTATTGACTCAAGTATAAGCCTAGGGTGTCCATCTGCATGCCTCCCTGTGCCTCACTTTGCCCATGCCTCACTGTGCCCATGCCTCACTGTGTCCGTACCTCACTGTGCCCATACCTCACTGTGCCCATGCCTCACTGTGCCCATGCCTCACTGTGCCCATGCCTCACTGTGCCCATGCCTCACTGTGCCCGTACCTCACTGTGCCCATGCCTCACTGTGTCCATGCCTCACTGTGCCCATGCCTCACTGTGTCCATGCCTCACTGTGTCCATGCCTCACTGTGTCCATACCTCACTGTGTCCATACCTCACTGTGCCCATGCCTCTCTGTGCCCATGCCTCACTGTGTCCATGACTAGACTTACGTTTAACATGGGAGCATATAGAAGGGGTGCCCGGATTTGAAAAATCGGTGCTCCCCGGCCCTAGGTCCCCCAGACAGCAAACTTTGCACACTTGTAGAGGAGAACTGGGGCTACATGTGCGGACCTACGGCCGGCCGGTACCGGGTCCTCAAAGTTACGGGAGAAATGATTGTTTAACCACTTACGGACCACCTAACGCCGATATACGTCGGAAGAATGGCACGGCTGGGCACAATCACGTACCTGTACGTGATTGTATAATGCCCAGCCGTGGGTCGCGGGCGCGCACCCGCGACCCGGTCCGAAGCTCCGTGGCCGCGAGACTCGCGGACCCGATCGCTGCTGGAGTCCCGCGATCGGTCCCCGGAGCTGAAGAACGGGGAGAGCTGTGTGTAAACACAGCTTCCCCATTCTTCACTGTGGCAGCTACATTGATCGTGTGTTCCCTTTTATAGGGAAACACAATCGATGACATCACACCTA
Source organism: Rana temporaria (assembly GCF_905171775.1). Classification (NCBI taxonomy): domain Eukaryota; kingdom Metazoa; phylum Chordata; class Amphibia; order Anura; family Ranidae; genus Rana; species Rana temporaria. The sequence continues at coordinate 26,665,857 of NC_053499.1, read as the reverse complement.
CAGCCACACCCCCCTACAGTTAGAAACACAAATGAGGTCACACATAACCCCTTTAGCGCCCCCCTGTGGTTAACTCCCAAACTGCAATTGTAATTTTCACAGTAAACAATGCATTTTTAATGCATTTTTTGCTGTGAAAATGACAATGGTCCCAAAAATGTGTCAAAATTGTCCGCCATAATGTCGCAGTCAAATACCACCAAAAGAAAGCTCTATTTGTGGGGAAAAAAGGACGCCAATTTTGTTTGGGAGCCACGTCGCACGACCGCCCAATTGTTAGTTAAAGCGAAGCAGTGCCCAATCGCCAAAAATGGCCGGGTCCTTTAGCTGCCTAAAGGTCCGGGTCTTAAGTGGTTAAAGGCGACGTACAGGTACGTGCCTGTGCCCAGCCGTGCCATTCTGCCGACGTATATGTGCAGGAGGCGGTCCTTAAGTGGTTTTCTCACACCTACCCTGTTTCCCCGAAAATAAGTCCTACCCCGAAAATAAGACCTAGCGTTATTTTTGGGGATGGCTGCAATATAAGCCCTACACCGAAAATAAACCCTAGTTAAAGTCGTCGTAAAAACGTAATCAGTTTTGTAAAAAGATTATATAATGTGCAGTGTGTCTCCTTTTTGTAAGTTTGTTTTGGAAAATACCTTACTTACAGTGCCGCTGGGCGCTCACGTGACCGGCTGGAGATCTTCTCCTCTCCAACGTCAGTGGTCCCTTCCTCTGCAGTGCTCAGAGTGGAGAAGAGCTACGGTCACTGTTCTGGCTATCATGCTTTAAAGGATCAGGATATTTTTTTTTTCTTTTTGGGGTTACAACCACTCTAAGATCGTCATGATGACTGTATTTGAATAAATGTAGATTATTGTACATACTGTAAAGAAATAAGACATCCCCTGAAAATAAGCCCTAGTGTGATTTTTGTAGCCAAAATTAATATAAGACCCGGTCTTATTTTCGGGGAAACACGGTACCTAAGCTTTTTTTTACAGTGCTGTAGGTAAGTGAACGCTACTGAGGATGGGGAGAAGAACGCGAATCTGTTGCTTTTATCCTGCATGGGCAAAGAACAGGTTCACTTTATTTGCAAGACTAAAAAGTTGCTCTCATTTTGTTACTCTATCATTTTATTTTGGTGTTAAACCTTTATATATGTTTTGTGTGTCTGGCATCCAGAGGGAGCTGGCCGTACAGATAGACAATCTTCATAAAAGTCAGAAACTGGCGATTTCATATAAGCAGGAATCCTTTATAAAAAGCAATCTTAGAATGTGCACTTCACAGGCTTTATTCTTGTCACATTCGCTACATTTTAGCAGATTTTGTCTGTTTCTTGCCATTTTCGCACAGTGCGACATTTCATGTTTAATTTTTAATAACACAGTAAAAGAACAAGCAAAATGTCAATGCAAAACAAAGCAAAAGTAAGGCCAATTATTGTGCTGACCTTTACACATCGGCCTCTAAGCAACAGCAGTAGTTATTTTGTATATGAGCAATAGTATACATGTACCATGGCGCCACCTGCTCGCCAAAATACAGACTGTAGATGTCTAGTTACTGAGTTAGAAGGCTCTTCATGATGCAGGAGCTGTAAAAAAGAAAAAAGAAAAAAAACATAATTTATTTCAAACAATACACTTTCTCATGCAACCTACTGAAAAACATTTCATCCATTTGTAGTCCGTAGCAACTAAGAAACATTTAGTGACTCCTCACTCACCCACCATCCTAAATTACTAGGGCTAAAAAAACAAAAACCTGCAGCTTTACGGGTAAATATACCTCCCCTGTCACATTTGCCATTCCCTTCTCCCTCCCCCTGCTCCCCTTTCCTTACCCATACTAAATGTTGCCTTTTTTTTTCTTTCTTTTGTTTGTTCACGATTATAAATCAAGACTATGGGCCAGATTCAGAAAGAATTACGTTGCGCAGTGGCGGCGTAACGTATCCCATTTACGTTACACCGCCGCAGGTTTACAGCGTAAGTGCCTGATTCACAAAGCACTTACCTGTAAACTTGTAACGTAAATCCGCTTGGCGCAAGCCCGCCTAATTCAAATGGGGCGGGCACCATTTAAATTAGGCGCGTTCCCGCGCCGAGCGTACTGCGCATGCTCCGTCCGTCAAATTACCTGACGTGCATTGCGCTAAATGACGTCGCAAGGATGTCATTGGTTTGACGTTAACGTAAATGGCGTCCAGCGCCATTCACGGACGACTTACGCAAACGACATGAAATTTTAAATTTCGACGCGGGAACGACGGCCATACTTAACATTGGTAGACCACCTAGGAGGCAGCCTTAACTTTACGACGCGTACCGCTACGGAAACTACATCAATTTAGATCGATGGGCATCGCGGACGTTCGTGAATCGCCGTAACTAGTCATTTGCATATTCTACGCCGACCGCAATAGCCTCGCCACCTAGCGGCCAGCCTAGAATTGCAGCCTAAGATCCGACGGTGTAACACAAGTTACACCTGTCGGATCTTAGGGCTATCTATGCGTAACCTGATTCTATGAATCAGTCGCATAGATACGACAATCGTATCTCAGAGATACGACGGCGTATCAGGAGATACGCCTCGTATCTCTTCTCTGAATCTGGCCCTATGAGCTCTATATTTTGCACACGCATCTCTTCTGGTACTGTGAAAATCTCAATAAATATTTTTTTTAAAATAAATAAAAAAAACTTGCAGCTGAGGAATCTAGCATTAAAAAAACTACAACAGAGCTGGGTTGTTCAAAGATATTCAACATTTCATGGGGAAGGTGGTCAAGAAACAAATGTTCGATTTAGGCAGAGATTTCGTATTCGTATATTATAAACGGAAAATCAGCAAGGAATATCTCAAAATAAATCCTAACTATAGCAGCTGAACACTTAGGATCAATATAGCACACTCCCAATAAACAATACAAAAAAAAGTAGTGCAGCGCTACTTATTTTTTGTATTCGTATATTAGCCCAACATGTTTCGCCTCATAGCTTCATCAGGGGATATACAAATCAATCAGGGAATGCATAACACTGCACAGTCTTTTGTACAGTACACTTTTGTACAGTCTTACGCATTCCCTGATTGATTTGTATATCCCATGATATATAATTGCCAGTAAGACTGTACAAAAGTGTACTGTACAAAAGTCTGTACAGTCTAACTGTTCCGACCGTGTGTAGCCCCATCGGATTGTTTCCATCGGGAATTCCGATGAATTCCGTCGGAGTTTAGATAGAGAACATGTTCTTGTAACTGAATGGCCCGTGATACCCAGAGACTTTTGAAGGATGCGGGGTACTCCTGTTCCAGCTTCACTAATGACTCTTGGGTCTAGGGTCATCCTATGTCCAATAGGGGCATAGGATGACTGAGAAATGATATCATGAATTATATGAGATGGGACAGTAATGATAATTCATGTATTGCAGGATATCTTGAAATATTACAAGTTGTTAATTCTGACAACAACAGGTCAATAGAGTGTCTCCTCCAATGTGGAACATAGACTGTTGAGGTGCTAATTAAGTCTGCTACTGTTAAGATGTTAATCGCCTCCAGCTACCTGGCTGTAATGATGTAAGCTTGCTGTGATTGCATTCTATTGTCTATTGTGTTAATTAAGCCTGGCTCCTAGATATTTCATGGTACTATGCTAACTAACCCTGTATTGTGTGAAAGTTCTATTGATGCTAATATGTGTTGTGAGTTACAGTAACACACTCTAAAAGTCATGATGTCTGCCATGTCAGCTATAGTAATTGACTCATGTAGATTCGGTGCCAGAAAGTTTGACTTACATCTAAAGGAATGTGTATTGAAGTTCCTTGTGTCATGTTGTGGGTGGAGTTGAGTCATTGTCCATATTTGGTTGCTAACTGTATAAGAAGAGCTGAGTTTACCATTAAAGTATTCATTCGTTTGGAACCAGAGAACAGAGCTTGTGTCTCGTTATTCTGGGGAATGGAATGGGTCCTGTCTGCTGGATTGTGGAGTGTCGGATAAGCTGTCTTGGGTTGGTGGAATGGAATATCGTAGACGGTGTTAACCCCTGACCGTTACAGTTCTCTTTTACTCTGATGTGATTTTGGTCGGACAAAGGTCCGACCGTGGGTACGGGGCTTTAGAAATGCTTCCTCCTGCATGTGGCAGAAAGATGACATCATTCTCCCAGACAGCTCCTCCCAGCATGACCTAGAGACACCTTGTTTGGGCACACTTAGGCTGGTCATAGACAGATCGATATTCCAGCCAAATTGTGATCCATCGATGGGCAGGCTGGTTGTACTAAAGTGGATCGATCGACTTTAATACAACCAGCCTGTCAGATTTTTCTTTTGCGACTTTTTGAGCTATAGCCGCTGGCAGTGATTATTGTATTCTGATGGCTGGGAAACCCACATCTGTCAGAATACAATAGCACAGTGGGAGGGTGTCATGGATATGCAATAAAGTCTGGCAGCTTACCTGATCTCTATTTGTTCATTAGAGGCCTGACCCTCCTTCTGACTGACCCTAGGGCATCCCAGGAAGCCTATATTAACCACTACACTGCTAGTCTGCTTTGCTGTTCAACAGTGTTGTTTGCTTAAGTTCCTGTCTGCAGTGTGCTACGATTACCTTCCTGTGTACAGTTTTTGGCTCCTCCCTGACTTCTCCTGTTTGCCTGTGCCCTTGACCTTTTGCCTGTCCCTCGGTTACCCTAGTCTGCCTGTTGCCCTGACCTCGGCTTACCCATCAATACCGTTGTCCTGCTTGCTGCTTCCCCTCTCTCCCTGCGGAGCGTGACCTAGGGGATCCCAGAGGTCGCGACCTGGGTCCAGCTGCGGCGAAGGCCATTCTCACCACTAGAGGCTCTGGTGAACACAAAGCTGGATCTTAGACTCCGCGCCCTGGGCGATCTTGGGCTCACGCTTCCTCTCTAATCGCAGCAGTCGGCTATAGGGTTCACTACCCTGTGGTGCATCCCTGACCCCAACGGGGTGCACTTGTCACCTGGCCACAGGTGACCTGACAGAGGGATTCCTCCATCAACACTAACTCTGTTCATGGGGGAAATTGAGCAATTTTCTTTCCTTCCACTCGTGGTCAAAGTTAAGAAAATTGCATAATCTATGGCTTGCTTTAAGCTGGTCATACGCTAGTAGAATTTTGTTTGCCAATTTTTCTTTTAGGATGCTTTGTTTGTCGTTTGTGAGGTCAAACTGACAAAGAGAGATCGCACAATGGAATATTTCTCTCGAAGGAATGAAATTCTTACAGTAAATGTGATTTTTGTTTCAGGAAATTTTAAGTTTAAAAGCAAACTGGATGTAAACCCCAATTTTGTATTTCTTTTTTTGATGTCACAATGTACAGTATAAGATTTCCTATCATCTGTGCCCAGTCTTGCCACACAGAGTTAATCCAGCTCTGAGCAATCCTCTTTTATTGTTCAGTGAAATAAAACGGACTTACAGAGAAAAACCAAAGTCCGTTCCGCCCCCCTTGCTGTGAGTGACAGGTTATTTACATATCTCATGCACTAGCCTGGAGACGGGCATTCATTTTTAATTCCCACCCCCACTCCTTTTCTGAAGTCATGTGGTTACTTTTCTGGATTTTGACTGGATGTTAGTGATCCTAGCAGAATTTAGTGTAAGGAATACACAGGAAAAAATGCATGTTGACAAGGGGGGTGTAGAGGTGGGGGCGGGGAGTCTACTGACATCACAACTCCACCCACCAAGCTCCAGACAACAGATCCACCCACAGAATCTGCAGTTTTTCAGTTCTTATAACAGACAGGGGGGAGACATTTGACAGGTAAGGATACATGCAGGAGGCATCTATATCCTTATAGATCAGCACTATGGCAAAAGATTAGAAAGGATGAGAGTGGGTTTACATCCACTTTAAGTCATTTTGAATGACATTTCTCACCTTTTAGCTCAGGGATCGGGTGCATTTTTTAATTTTTTTTGTGATTTGTCCACTTTATACCTGAACAATTTTCATCTATTGCCTACTAGTGGTCGGCATAGAATTAGGAAGAACAATTTTATTCTGATACTAATACACAGTGATATGAACAGAGAGATTTGTGGGGTTTTCTTTTATTTTTCATGGATGAGGTCAGAGTTGCAATATTCCATGATATAATCATCTGTCATTAAAGATTATTAAAGTCTTCAGTGATCAAAGGAAGAATATTAAATTGTGATCAGAGCCAAGACTGTCCCTTACAGTTACGAAATGAACCAACAAAAAAAAAATTACTGAAGCCTCATTCACAGACCCTGAGTCTCGTATATGGGGGGATGGGCCATTTGTTTTTACCTTCCTAGCCAGAAGCTGCTGTGTGCAGGTCGTTTACTTAACCACTTAAGGACCCCTTCACGCCGATATACGTCGGCAGAAGGGCACGGCTGGGCACATCCACGTACCTGTACATTGCCTTTTAGAGCCCAGCCACGGGGTCACGCTCGCGACCCGGTCCGAAGCTCCGTGACCACCCCAGCGAGACCCGCGATCAGTCACAGGAGCTGAAGAACGGGGAGAGGTGAGTGTAAACACACCTTCCCCGTTCTTCACAGTGGCAGTGACACTGATCGTCTGTTCTCTGATATTGGGAACACCGATCAGTAACGTCACGTCTACAGCCACACCCCCCTACAGTAAGAATCACTCCCTTAGGGCACACATTACCCCTTAGCGCCCCCTAGTGGTTAACTCCTCCACTGCCATTATCATTTTCACAGTAAACAATGCATTTTTATAGCACTTTTCGCTGTGAAAATGACAATGGTCCCAAAAATGTATCAAAAGTGTCCGATGTGTCCGCCATAATGTCGCAGTCATGAAAAAAATCGCTGATCGCCGCCATTACTAGTAAAAAATAAAATATTAATAAAAATGCCATTAAACTATCCCCTATTTTGTAAACACTATAAATTTTGCGCAAACCAATCGATAAACGCTTATTGCGATTTTTTTTATCAAAAATAGGTAGAAGAATACGTATCGGCCTAAACTGAGGAAAAAAATACGTCTTTCTATATCTTTTTTTGGGGATATTTATTATAGCAAAAAGTAAAAAATATTGATTTTTTTTTTAAAATTGATGCTTTTTTTTGTTTATAGCGCAAAAAATAAAAACCACTGAGGTGATCAAATACCACCAAAAGAAAGCTCTATTTGTGGGGAAAAAAAGACGCCAATTTTGTTTGGGAGCCACGTCGCACGCGCAATTGTCAGTTAAAGCGACGCAGTCCAGAATCGCAAAAAAGGTCAAGGTCCTTAACCTGCATATTGGTCCGGGTCTTAAGTGGTTAAGCCTATGAGGATGCAGCGGCTGTATGGACACAATCACTCGTCCTAATGTGACAGAAGTGTCGGTATTGGGTGAGCAGCTGTAGATGAAATATTAAAACGTAGATGAAATATGAAAAAAAAAAAAATTGCCAAAAAGGCTTTAAAAAATTTGATATTTTTTTTTTTTTATACTTACCAGAAATGGCTGTTGCTAGGCAGATCGTCCTAATCTGCCACTTCCTATTCCACAATGACAATCTCTCTTCTTCCCCTCATGTTGCCTCCTGGGAAATGGGGCGTGCTGTCTTCTGGGACCTGTGTGTGTCCCAGAAGGCAGCTGCCCATTCACAAAGCTCCGTGCGACTTGCGCATGCGCAGTAGGAAACGGGCAGTGAAGCCACAAGGCTTCACTGCCTGTTTCCCTTAGTGAGGACGGCGGCTCCGGCACACAATCTGGAGGACGAATTGGCCTTCGGGCAGCCCGACATCGCGGGCACCCTGGACAGGTAAGTGTCCTTATTAAAAGTCAGCAGCTACAGTGTTTGTAGATTGGAACAGTGCCATTGGCGCCAATAGGCTGCGACTTGTCTTGCGATTTGATCTCTCAAATCGCATGACAAATCGCTCGAATGTGAACCTAGGCTTAAAGATTCTAACTACCGGCAAGAATAAGTCCTTACATTTAATGAGCACCTGTCATTTCAGATCTATCATGGCAGCTCCTGTTAGCGGCATCCACTCGCCTGCTGCCGCCGCGTCCCTCACCTTGTTGTGTCACCAGCCTTCCTATTAAAGTGAATGGGACTGTCGGTGAGTCAACAGCGGATCAGAGGAGGAGCCGCTGCGGGACAGAGATGTCAGTTGCTCTTTAACCCATTTAATACCGGGCTTTAAAACCCCCCTCCATACCGAGCCTATTCTGGCACTTCTCTCCTACATGTACAAATCATCATTCTTTTGCTAGAAAATTACTCAGAACCCCCAAACATTATATATGTTTTTTTTAGCAGACACCCTAGGGGTCAAAATGGCGGTCATTGCAACTTTTTATCTTGCATGTTATTTGCGCAATACTTTTTCAAACGTTTCATGAATTAAAAAATAACAAAACAGTAAAGTTAGCCCAATTTTTTAGTAAAATATGAAAGATGATGTTACGCCGATTAAATAGATACCTAACATGTCATGCTTTAAAATTACGCACACTCATGGAATGGCGGCAAACTTTGTTACTTAAAAATTTCCATAGGTGACGCTTTAAAAATTTTACAGGTTACCAGCTTAGAGTTACAGAGGAGGTCTAGTACTAGAATTGTTGCACGCGCTCTTACGCATGCGGCGACACCTCACATGTGTGGATTGAACAACGTTTACATACGTGGGCGGGACTTACGTGTGCATTCGCTTCTGAGCGCGAGCTACCGGGGACAGGGGCGTTTTAATTTTTTTTTTTTTTACTTATTTATTACATTTTTTTTTTTCGATCGCTTTTATTCCTATTACATGACTCTACCAGGTGGAACATGACTCTACCAGGCTAAACATGACTCTATCAGGCGGAACATGACTCTACCAGGTGGAACATGACTCTATCAGGTGGAACATGACTCTATCAGGTGGAACATGACTCTACCAGGTGGAACATGACTCTACCAGGTGGAACATGACTCTATCAGGTGGAACATGACTCTATCAGGTGGAACATGACTCTATCAGGTGGAACATGACTCTACCAGGTGGAACATGACTCTATCAGGTGGAACATGACTCTACCAGGTGGAACATGACTCTACCAGGTGGAACATGACTCTACCAGGTGGAACATGACTCTACCAGGTGGAACATGACTCTACCAGGTGGAACATGACTCTACCAGGCGGGACATGACTCTACCAGGCGGAACATGACTCTACCAGGCGGAACATGACTCTACCAGGTGGAACATGACTCTACCAGGCTGAACATGACTCTACCAGGTGGGACATGACTCTACCAGGCTGAACATGACTCTACCAGGCGGAACATGACTCTACCAGGTGACTGGTCAACCTACATGTATGGGTAGTCAGGACACCGCAGGTGACATAATGGGCGATATGACAGTGAATGTTACACTTTACCTATGTACAAACTCAGTTACACTCAGTTTATTATTACACAAGCTCTGGATTCCCTTACACCTGTTTATGAAAAGGTTTTCATAATTTTCCTGCCAATTCCCTTCATTTTAAAGAAAATTACAAACTTGCCTCGGGCAACCTACAAGGTGACTTTTAAATAGTTCAAAACGTATACCTGAGCTGCCCACCTATAGCCTCAGGAAAGTCATATTTAACATTTAAGTCATTTTGTGAGTATTACCGGTTCTCCTACATCTCTGGGAAATAACCGGAGACACAAATCACTCATCAGCCAGACGTTACATTTCACCTCCATATGATGAAGTTATCAGAGGACAGCTGGAGTTTAATCTGCCTAGATTTTGCCCTCCATTCCAAAATGCTAATTGCTAAATAAAACTTTCTGTTTTTCATTACATATCTTATTTTAGACCCAGTGATAACATCATTGTGTCTCTGTGCTTATTCACGCAATGCAGACAATGGCTGGGGGAAGGACACAGCTCCCAACTGTCCCTGATTTCGAGGGACTGTCCCTGATTTGGAGCAATGTCCCTCTGTCCCTCATTCCACCTCATTTGTCCCTCACTTTGGTCTGATCTATATAGTTGTATATAAAATGCACTTTCTATCTATAAAAAAGTGTTTCCCAGTGCTAAACCTTTCATCTGATTTCTAAATTGCTGCATTTGTAAATTCCAAAAGCCAATATAAAGGAATAGTAGTGGTAAAAAAAGCACTTGTGGGTTTAACCAATCTTATTTTTTTGTACAATTCTCCTTTAAGGGGGCGTGGCAAGGGGGTGTGTCCTATGCCTGCATACTTTTGCTGATAGGTGTCCCTCATTCCCATCTCAGAAAGTTGGGAGGTATGTTTGAGGGTAACCATACTGCTGATGCGGCCCCCGATGAATTTGAGTTTGCCACCCCTGAACTACATGGACTGAAGGATGTGATATAGAAATCCTTTGTATGGGGCCACTTTTGGTACATTTCCTGGTGACCTGGCCTTCTGATTGGTCCCCCTTGTAGGGACATCAATGAGGGACTTTAGGTACGGCCCAGGAAATGTCAGGAAGGTAAAGTATGAGCAGTCTGTCATTCTACTTGTCTTTACTTACACAAGGAGAAGGCAGCGTAGAATCCTTTGGCCTGGACAGAAGAGTCGCTATGGAAGTGAACCATCAGAGAAGCGCCAGAGGATGTAAAGCTCAGCTTAGGAAGGACTCCGCATGTTCTTTTCTGCTTCTGTCCATCTTGGAAGAGGAGATAGTCATAGGAGCAGCCCTTGGACAATTCCAGGCTGAAAGGAGCAATGCGTACCGTCATCTGTGACAACACAAAACATTCCAGGCAGATAGAAAAGACATAAATGAATGCAGCTCTTTATTCATTAATGCATCACTAAATAGATTTTTCAGCTACAAGCAGTGTAAGTCCCTAAATGTGACCTGGTATCAGTCTCATGCAGTCTACATACAGCAGGGCTGGAGTGTGAGAGAAAGAAGCAGTACAAGGATGCTAAGAAGAGAGAGCAGAGTGACAGGGAGATATGCTGAGTGTACTACTTCTCCTTTGACTGTCCATCACAAGGGGACGGGGTCCAGGATGACCTGGGCTCAGAGAATGGCAACGGGAAGGCGAGTAGAAATATTGTCAGGTTTTATTGTTGTAATAATTCCTCTAAATTATTATCATGCAAGAGCAGGAGAACTCCTGAAAGGGTGACAGCAAAACCTTTACAGTGTAGTGCTCAACCCTGAAAGGGCCGCTGATTTGCCCCAAATTCGCTTCCCAGTTCGAAGCATTGCCCAATCAGGGCGCAGTAAAAGCTGGTTGTTAAGGAGCGGGGCCGGGAAACAGGCCGTGGCGTCCCCAACAACCGATGGCGTGGGTGCATGCTGGGTCCGTGGCGTCCCTAACAACCGATGGCGTGGGTGCATGCTGGGTCCGTGACGTCAGAAGTGAGTGTTGACACCAGGTGGCCCTGCCCCTTCCCTATATAAAAACGGGCAAATGGTGGAGCCTGCAGTAGGTGGCAAAACTTCATGGATGTGCGGAAATGTTTTATTTTTTTTATTTTTGGCACGCAGTGCGGCGGGCTGCGTGATTGACGATGGATTTACAATGGGGGACACTTTTTTTTTTTTTAGAATGGAATTGTCAAAAAACTGTCTCTGTGTTTTTATTACTTTTTGACACTTTTTTTGGTGAATGGGTAGTGGTACTTTGTACCCCATACACATTGTGGGGGGGGGGCGGGATCTGGGGGCCCCCTTGTTAAAGGGGGCTTTCAGATTCCGATAAGCCCCCTGCCTGCGTACCCCTACAACCACAGCTCAGGGTTGTGAGGAAGAGACCCTTGTGCCCATCAACATGGGGACAAGATGCTTTGGGGTGGGGGCAGACCCCCCCACCCCAAAGCATAACCCCATGTTGAGGAAATGTGGCCTGGTATGGTTCAGGATGGGGGGGGGGCTCACTTATCCCCCCCCCTTTCCTGACCTGCCAGACTGCTTGTTTAGGTAAGGATCTGGTATGGATTTTGGGGAGGACCCCAGAACATTTTTTTTTATTCTGGCGTTAAAATCCATACCAGACCGGAAGGAGTCCCACACAGTTTTTTTCTTCCTTTTTTTGTTTTTTTTCAATAGCTGGGTGCTGGCAATTGTAACCACGAGTCGATTTAAATGTTACAGATGCGCCACTTTACAGACAGACTAAGGGGACCCCTGTGAAGTATGTCGCTGTCACTAAGTGACTTAGTTCAAGCAGGTGCACATTGTATACCACCTGTCTAAACTGTTGACCAATTTTTGCTTTGCCAAGAATTGGCAAAAAAAAAGGTATCAAAAATCATAATTTTTTGGGAAGTTTGAAAATGTGGTCACCGTAGGTGTGAAGGAATCCATATGTCCAGGGCCGTCATCACGGGGGTACAGGCAGTACACATGTAAGGGGCCCGGAGGTCTCCAGGGCCCCGGATGGCAACCCCCTTTTTTTATATTTTTTATATATATATTAATTTAATTTTTTTTATTAAAGAGCCCAGGGGCCCGGAGGTCCTCGGATGGCAACACCCCCTTTTTTTTATAAAATGTAATTTTTAATTTTTTTTTATATATTTTTTTTATTTTATTTTTTTTTTATCAAAAGGCCCAGAGGTCCCCAGGGCCCCGGATGGCAACCCCCTCTTTTTTTATTTATTTTTTTATATAAAAAAAATATATATATATTTTTTTATTTTATTTATTTTTTATTGCCCACTTCAGCCCCGGACCATATTGCTGGTCAATGACCGGGCCCCTTTTTGCGATTCGGCACTGCGTCAAAATATTTCTGGCGCCCCCACATGGGCGTCAACATTTTACTAACTCCTCCCCTTTACAAATGTTTCTACGTGACTCAACCACAGAGATGCTCCCTCACGAAGTCTTCATTACCCTGGGATCCTTAAATGATCTCTTAACAATAAACAAAATGCAGGAAGAGGAGCAGAGTACTTTATTGGGACCTGGAGAGGGGCCTCTGTGATGGACACAGAGAGTCTGTTAGATGTTCGGCGCCCCCAACCTCTGCAGGTGCCTGGGTGCAATGCACCCTGTGCACCCTGCCTAGGATCGGCCCTCCGGGGGGCCATGCTGAAGGGGCCCCATAATGCCTGATGACGGCCCTGCATATGTCCATCATATTTACCTTGTGCCCAGGAGGAGCAGATAACACCCATACACAGTCCATGGAATTGGGGTACAGAGCCGGAAAACCGGGAGAAGAGAAGTTTCCTGCTGAGCTGTTGAAGGATTCTCCACAATTTACTGCAATGGAGGAAAGGCACACAATGTGACCAGATACACAGGACTAATAAAGCTGGCCATACACTAGTAGAAGGTCGGAATTCTTCATTTTAACATTTGTTCAATTTCGGAATTATTAGTAGAATACAATCAATCTTTGTTTCGACTGCAGTGGTGAGAAAATTTGGAGAAGCCGGATGGAAAACATTTTTAGAACTAATGAATTTCTAACGGGGAAGGTGGATTTAAATCAGGAAACTCTATTCATTCCAAAATTGAATGTAAAAGCAAACCGAATTATGAAGTCTTTTCAAATGACATTCGTCAAGTCGTTAAACAGACTGAGAATATTTGCATAGCTCCCAACTGTCCCTGATTTCGAGGGACTGTCTCTGATTTGGAGCAATGTCCCTCTTTCCCCTCATTTTGGTCTGATCCATATAGTTGTATATCAAATGCACTTTTTATCTTTCAAAAGTGTTTCCCAGTGCTAAACCTTTCTTCTGATTTCTAAATGGCTGCATTTGTAAATTTTATAAGCCAATATAAAGGAATAGTAGTGGTAAAAAAAAAAGCCCTTGTGGATTTAATTTAACTTTAACTTTTTTTTTTGTTAATTCTCCTTTAACCACTTAAGACCCGGACCTTTAGGCAGCTAAAGGACCTGGCCAGCTTTCTGCGATTCGGCACTGCATCTCTTTAACTGACAATTGCGCGGTCGTGCGCCGTGGCTCCCAAACAAAATTGGCGTCCTTTTTTTCCCCACAAATAGAGCTTTCTTTTGGTGAAATTTGATCACCTCTGTGGTTTTTATTTTTTGCGCTATAAACAAAAACAGAGCGACAATTTTGAAAAACGTTTTGCTATAATAAATATCCCCCAAAAATATATATAAAAAAAAATGTTTCCTCAGTTTAGGCTGATACGTATTCTTCTACCTATTTTTGGTATAAAAAAAAATCGCAATAAGCGTTTATCGGTTGGTTTGTGCAAAAATTTATAGCGTTTACAAAATAGGGGATAGTTTTATTGCATTTTTATTAATTATTATTTTTTTACTACTAATGGCGGCGATCAGTGATTTTTTTGTGACTGCGACATTATGGCGGACACTTCGGACAATTTTGACACATTTTTGGGACCATTTACACACAGCTCTCCCCGTTCCTCACCTCCGGGGACCGATCGCGGGACTCCAGCAGCGATCGGGTCCGCGGGTCACGGCTGGGCACTTAAAGAGGACGTACCTGTACGTGCTTGTGCCCAGCCGTGCCATTCTGACGACGTATGTGTGCAGAAGGCGGTCTTTAAGCGGTTAAGGGTGTGTGGCAGGGGGTGTGTCCTATGCCTACATACGTTTGTTTGTAGGTGTCCCTCATTCCCATCTCACAATGTTGAGAGGTATGTATTTGTACGATTGTTTGCTTGAAAATTGACTAATGTATGGCCAGATTTAGTGTTCATATCCACTTTAGGACTTGATTGGATAGAGCTATGGGATAGTATGACATCACCAGGGAGAGAGTTTGTACTTACTAGTATTGTAGATTGCCTTAAAGCTGACCTCTTCTCCTCTTCTGGTGGATTCAATTCTCATGAGCTTTCCAGAGGCAACGTGGCCAATCGGCCGCACCTTTCCACAGGTCCTGGGGATAAGAACCGCTGCCTCCCTGCTCATCCCATCATAGACAATCACAGAGGCCTGGCTGCAGGCCGGAGAAGACTGAACATCGAATTTCTCAAACTGCAGGAAGACCTGGAACAAAGAGGTGACCGTTCAATCCTTCAATCAGCCGATACAGTATACAAGATCATAAGATCACAAAATGAAATGAACATTCATGCTGTGAAACGGCCTGGACATTCAATCTGTGCAGACGGGAACAAAATCGATTGATATTAGACTATTTTCTTTCCAGTTCAAACGATTTTTATGCACACAGAATAGTTTCAGGACAATACCACATTATGGCCATTAGATGGAACCAATGATCATAGTATTTTTTTTTTTTATAATAATCGGCTCCATCTAGTGGCGAGAAAGCAGTATTTTCTGGATTCACTCTATTCTGTTTAAATAAATTGCATTTGGCCTGGACAGAGAATAGCCTTATAACATTTGATTCGGCCCCCACTCACAAAGACATGCAGTTTCGTAGGTCGGAATAGCTCTTCAGATTTTTTTTTACAAATACACTCAATCATTATTTATGGCTGTTTATGGTGCTCATATAATCAAAATTGTACACATGGGTTTATATACACCTTCATTTATTTCCATCCAAGTAGGCACTGCACTACATAGTTATTGATAAATCTAAAGAACC
This sequence comes from Rana temporaria, assembly GCF_905171775.1. Classification (NCBI taxonomy): domain Eukaryota; kingdom Metazoa; phylum Chordata; class Amphibia; order Anura; family Ranidae; genus Rana; species Rana temporaria. The sequence continues at coordinate 26,650,321 of NC_053499.1, read as the reverse complement.
AAAGAGAATTTTTCTCCAAAAAAATTCAAACCTAAAAACAACAACAAAAAAACTAAAAAGATTTAGCTGGAATTTGCCTTTAAACTGAGCAGTATTGGAAGGCACAGGCATTGCAGTATTGGAAGGCACGGGCATTGGAATGCATTTTCTGCCTTCTTTTTGCAGGTAAGTGAGTTCTGGTACAGAGTGGTGTAAAAGAAGAGTGAGCAATACTCAGTGAATTGTTGGCCTTAATAAGGTACCGTATATACTCGAGAATAAGCCGACCCGAATATAAGCCGAGGCACCTAATTTTACTACAAAAAACTGGGAAAACATATTGACTCGAGTATAAGCCTAGGGTAGGAAATGCAGCAGCTACTGCAAGTGGAAAAGAGGGTAAATGCCCATTTACAGCTTCACTGTGCCCATCTGTATGCCTCACTGTGCCCATTGCATGCCTCACTGTGGCCATTGCATGCCTCACTGTGTCCATTGCATGCCTCACTGTGCCCATTGCATGCCTCACTGTGCCCATTGCATGCCTCACTGTGCCCATTGCATGCCTCACTGTGCCCATTTGCATGCCCCACTGTGCCCATTGCATCCCCCACTGTGCCCATTTGCAGCCTCACTGTGGCCATTTGCAGCCTCACTGTGGCCATTTGCAGACTCACTGTGCCCATTGCTTGTCTCACTGTGCCCATTGCATGCCTCACTGTTCCCATTGCATGCCTCACTGTGCCCATTGCATGCCTTACTGTGCCCATTGCATGCCTCACTGTGGCCATTTGCAGCCTGACTGTGCCCATTGCTTGTCTCACTGTGCCCATTGCATGCCTCACTGTGCCCATTGCCTGCCTCACTGTGGCCATTTGCAGCCCCACTGTGCCCATTGATTATCTCACTGTGCCCATTGCATGCCTCACTGTGCCCATTGCATGCCTCACTGTGCCCATTGCATGCCTCACTGTGCCCATTGCTTGTCTCACTGTGCCCATTGCATGCCTCACTGTGCTCATTGCATGCCTCACTGTGCCCATTGCATGTCTCACTGTGCCGATCTGCATACCTGTCATGCAGTCAGTCAGCAGCCTTCCAGTGTAACAAATCCCCCTCTCCTCGTCCGTGATAGACGGAACACTCAGTTTCCCATCACTGAGTGTTCAGTGGCAGGGCTTTGTTACACTGCACGGCCGTCGACTAGACTGATGTCACAGTGCCGGGAGGTCAATCTCACAAAGCTGCAGATGGACACAGACTCGAGTATAAGCCGAGGGGGGCATCTTCAGCATCTACTCGGCTTATACTCGAGTATACGGTAAGTGAAAAATACGGTTCATTCGTAACTCACATTGGGGTTGATTTACTAAAGGCAAATAGACTGTGCACTTTCCAAAGTTCAGTCACACTCTGCAAGTGCAGTTGCTCCAGAGCTTAGTAAATGCGGTAATGCTTCACTTTGCAAAGAATATCTAATCATGTGCAAGGAAAATAAAGAAAAATGCATTTTTGCTTGCACATGATTGGATGATGGAAGTCAGCAGAGCTTCCCCTCGTTTACTAAGCTATGGAGCAACTGCACTTTACAAACTGCATATAGCTAGATTCAGAGACAGTTACTCCGGCGTATCAGTAGATACGCCGTTGTAACTCTGAATCTACGCCGTCGTAAATTTAAGCGTATTCTGGAAACCGGATACGCTTAAATTAGGCTAAGATACGAGCGGCGTAAGTCTCCTACGCCGTCGTATCTTAGGGTGCATATTTACGCTGGCCGCTAGGTGGCGCTTCCGTTGAGTTCGGCGTAGAATATGCAAATGACTAGATACGCCGATTCAGAAACGTACGTGCGCCCGGCGCATTTTTTTACGCCGTTTACGTAAAGCGTTTTCCGGCGTAAAGTTAGTCGAACAAATAGCTGGCCTAGCCAATGTAAAGTATGGCCGTCGTTCCCGCGTTGAAATTTGAAAATTTTACGTTGTTTGCGTAAGTCGTCCGTGAATGGGGCTGGATGTAATTTACGTTCACGTCAAAACCAATACCTCCTTGCAGCGTACTTTGGAGCAATGCACACTGGGATATGTCCACGGACGGCGCATGCGCCGTTCGTTAACCGGTTAACGCCCGCCGCATGTACATGTACGTCCACAGAATGGCACGTACCGGAATATGGGCGTACATGTACGTCCCCGCCTTTCCGCGGGTCGGGGGTCTGATCGGGACCCCCCCCGGTACATGCGGCGGTCGGTAACCCACGGGGAGCGATCCGGGACGACGGCGTGGCTATTCGTTTATAGCCGCCCCCTCGCGATCGCTCCCCGGAGCTGAAGAACGGGGAGAGCCGGGTGCTTCACTGTGGCGGCTTCACTGTGATCCCTTTTATAGGGAGACTCGATCGATGACGTCAGTCCTACAGCCACACCCCCCTACAGTTGTAAACACACACTAGGTGAACCCTAACTCCTACAGCGCCCCCTGTGGTTAACTCCCAAACTGCAACTGTCATTTTCACAATAAACAATGCAATTTAAATGCATTTTTTGCTGTGAAAATTACAATGGTCCCAAAAATGTGTCAAAATTGTCCGAAGTGTCCGCCATAATGTCACAGTCACGAAAAAAATCGCTGATCGCCGCCATTAGTAGTAAAAAAAATAAATTAATAAAAATGCAATAAAACTATCCCCTATTTTGTAAACGCTATAAATTTTGCGCAAACCAATCGATAAACGCTTATTGTGATTTTTTTTACCAAAAATAGGTAGAAGAATACGTATTGGCCTAAACTGAGGGAAAAAATAATTTATATATGTTGTTGGGGGATATTTATTATAGCAAAAAATAAAAAATATTGAATTTTTTTCAAAATTGTCGCTCTATTTTTGTTTATAGTGCAAAAAATAAAAACCGCAGAGGTGATCAAATACCACCAAAAGAAAGCTCTATTTGTGGGGAAAAAAAGCTCTATTTGTGCCTGAAAATTAAGCCAGTCTATCTGAATCTGGCTAATAGTCTATTTTCCTTTAGTAAATCAGCCCCATTGTCTGTTACCTTGCCTTCCGGGATCCGGATCAGCCAGGAACAAGTGGAGACATTTGGATGAAGTTTGGAGTCCCATGAGAATGTACCGCGATGATCCGGAAGAAGGAAGCCGCACGTATCTAGAAAAGGAGTACAGAAACCTTGTTATGTCCAGAAATATACACAAGGCTTCACCCACAGATCTTCTCCAAAATATTAGAAATATTCAGCTTCACATTCTGTGAATGGATCAGGAGCAGATGGATGACGTTCCCAGAATGCAATGCATTGGTGATAGCGGGAAGACGAGTTCTATTAATGTAAGAGGAAGGTAGATGGGGGTGAGCAGCACAACTTATTATGAGCAGCAGCTGCTTCTATTCACCTTTACAGCAGCAAAATAAAAGGAATTTGGAGACTTTGTTGAGTTATGAATACATGGAATTATTTTTATATCAGAGTTTAGTGTCACTTTAAAGGATCAGTCCAGCCTAAAATGATATTTTAGTTATAAGTGTATCCTGGTGGGCATAGCAGCCCCTGGCTTCATAAATGTCTTGGTTTACGCCAACAGCAAGATCTCCCAATCATAGTTCCCGACTCCTAATCTTCCAATAAAATGAATAATTCAAAATGTTTTCAGGTAAAGTGGAAACCCCCAATAATGGGCACAGCAGGTGACCGGAGAGGCATCACAAGTAGACTACAGAAGATATCAGATGGTTTAAAGCCGAACTCTGCACACTGACCACAAGGGGGCACTCACTCGGCACTGCCACCATTCATAGAACGCCCTTTATTTTTTCAATGAATATAAAGGTGCTCTCTGATTGGATGAGGTGGAGAGGAGCAGTGCTATTATGATCTCCACCTTGTCCAATCAGATAACTCCTTGCATTTATTTTAAAAAATAAGAGATTTTCTATGAATGATGGAGGTGCTGAGTGTGTGACCCCCCGGTGTTCCGTGTGCAGAGGGGAATCTGCTCCCACAGAGCCTCAGAAGGATCTTGAAGATTGCTGCTATCACTGTAGTAGCATCAAATATTTCAGTGATTGTCAGTTTCCCCAGTGATCCATCAGGTCTGAGATATACATACTTACACCCAGTGGCGGCTCATGCTCAAAATTTTTGGGGGGCGCAAACAAACTGAAAAAAACAAAACCTCAAGCGCAGCCACTGTACCCATAAATTGCTGCCACTGTGCCATCAAATGCAGCTACTGTACCCATCAATTGCTGCCAGTGTGCCCATCAATTGCTGCCAGTGTGCCCATCAATTGCCGCCAGTGTGCCCCATCAATTGCCGCCAGTGTGCCCCATCAATTACCGCCAGTGTGCCCCATCAAATGCTCCCAGTGTGCCCCATCAATTGCCGCCAGTGTGCCCCATTAATTGCCACCAGTGTGCCCCATCAAATGCTCCCAGTGTGCCCCATCAAATGCTCCCAGTGTGCCCCATCAATTGCCGCCAGTGTGCCCCATCAATTGCCGCCAGTGTGCCCCATCAATTGCCGCCAATGTGCCCCATCAATTGCCGCCAGTGTGCCCCATCAAATGCTCCCAGTGTGCCCCATCAATTGCCGCCAGTGTGCCCCATCAAATGCTCCCAGTGTGCCCCATCAATTGCTGCCAGTGTGCCCCATCAAATGCTCCCAGTGTGCCCCATCAATTGCCGCCAGTGTGCCCCATCAATTGCCGCCAGTGTGCCCCATCAATTGCCACCAGTGTGCCCCATCAATTGCCGCCAGTGTGCCCCATCAATTGCCGCCAGTGTGCCCCATCAATTGCCGCCAGTGTGCCCCATCAATTGCCACCAGTGTGCCCCATCAATTGCCGCTACTGTGCCCCATCAATTGCCATTACTGTGCCCCATCAAATGCTGCCAGTGTGCCCCCCTGCCCGGCACTTACCTGTCTCGGCACTGTCCTCCATGCTCCGAGTCCTCATGTCTTCTCCCGTCATCTGCTATGATTGCTGTTTACCAATTTGGAAGCCTATTAGAGCCTATGGCTCTAATCAGGACGCCTATTAGGCGCTTCCAAAAAAACAAAACCCTGCTGTAATTCAATGCATGAATCTATCTATTGGTGAGAGCGGTGCAGGAGAGAGGGGCCCTTTATGGACGCACCGCCACTGCTTGCACCGTGCCAAGCTGGACCAATGGAATCCTTCAATACTCAGCTGCCAGGTTTACCTCCCCAGCATCTACTGTACCAAAAACTGAAGTCTTGGTTCTGGGTGGACTGACCCTTTAAGTCAGGGCTCGACAAATCCCGGGCGCCAGGTCGCCATGGCGACTAGAAATAGGGTCCTGGCGACTTGGCTTGGAAGGGGGGCAAAAAAAATAAAAAAATAATATGTTTTTTTGTGAGCTGGCGCCATCTGGTGGTGAGCCGTTGGTATTACAAGTTATTACCACCAGATATGTAAGCTGGCGCCATCTGGTGGTGGCAGTTGGTATTACAAGTTAAACAGCAATTCTAATGTCATTTTTTACTATTTTCACTGCCATCTTCTTCCCTCTAATTAGAACCCCAAACATTATATATATTTTTTATCCTAACACCCTAGAGAATAAAATGGCGATCGTTGCAATACTTTCTGTCATGCCGTATTTGCGCAGCGGTCTTACAAGCGCACTTTTTTGGAAAAAAATTACACTTTTTTTAATTAAAAAATAAGACAACAGTAAAGTTATCCCCATTTTTTTTATATCATGAAAGATAATGTTACGCTGAGTAAATTCATACCCAACATGTCACGCTTCAAAATTGCGTCCGCTCGTGGAATGCCAACAAACTTTTACCCTTTAAAATCTTCATAGGCGACGTTTAAAAAAATCTACAGGTTGCATGTTTTGAGTTACAGAGGAGGTCTAGGGCTAGAATTATTGCTCTCGCTCTACCAATCGCGGCGATACCTCACATGTGTGGTTTGAACACCGTTTACATATGCGGGCGCTGCTCACGTATGCGTTCGCTTCTGCGCGCAAGCTCGTCGGGACGGGGCGCGGTTTCTGGCTCCTAACTTTTTTAGCTGTCTCCTAGATTCCAAGCAAATTTGTCAACCCCTGCTTTAAGTATTTCACGCTTATACAACTCTTTTCATTCTCTTTCAACTTAACTGCATCCATAGAGTTTGTTCATCTTCACAACGTCCAGAGAACTCAACCCAACCCGCTGGCCAATCGCAGCACGAGGGTCGCCTACTGGTTCTAGGGTGGCTTTCCCAGCATCATTGGTAAAGGCAAACCTACAGGAAAACAATGAGTGACATGTTGTGAGTACCTGAGATTTCTGGAGAGCCTGTTCCCTAGAACTTGATAAATGATTGAAGGACTTACTTGCCGTAGTGCAGCACAGACAGGTAGTCGTAGGGCATTCCCAGGTTCTGGGTGCTCATTTTGTAGAAGTTACGTTCCTTGTCTGCAAGAAATTATAAGACGGTGTTATAATGATATCAATGATTAAATCGGACATCGCCATTCTGAAGAGGTAAAAAAAAAAAAAAAAAATGGTAAAGTTGATCCTGGGAATATCCGATTTCCTCTCGGGGGATCAGGAAGGATTTTTTTCCCCTGCTGTAGCAAATTGGATCATGCTCTGCTGGGGGTTTCGCCTTCCTCTGGATCAACTGTGGGTGAAGGATTGTGTATATGGGATTGCATGATATTTTTTATTTATTTATTTATTTTTATGGTTGAACTTTATGGACTTGTGTCTTTTTTCAACCTGATTAAAGCAGATGTGCGCTGAAAAAAAAAAAATATTAAAAGCCAGCAGCTACAAATACTGCAGCTGCTGACTTTTATTAGGACACTTACCTGTCCTGGAGTCCAGCGGCGTCCGCAGCAGAGGACGAGCGATCGCTCGTCACTCTGCTGCCCCCGCCATCCTTGGTGAGGGAACCAGGAAGTGAAGCGCTCTGGCTTCACTGCCTGATTCCCTACGACGCATGCGCGAGTCGCGCTACGCCCCGCTGATTGGCTCCCGCTGTGTACTGGGAGCCGAGTGTTCCCAGAACACACCGGGGGGGGGGGCTATGGGAGGTGATGTCATGCCCGCAGTCTGCCCGAGACTGTGTGGCCGGAAGTGGGTGCAGTTACCTGTCTTTAGACACCTGCTCCACGTTCCAGCGATGCCCCAGCCGGGGCTCCGCTCCTCTCCCCCCCTCTCTAGCCGGCTTTTTCATTTCAAGTGTGGGCACCCGGCTGTGACTGCTTTCGGCTTCACGGCCGGGCACCCACTGCGCATGCGCGAGCGGCACTGCGCCATCCTATTGGACAGGCGATCGCCTGGGACCTGTCACGTGTCCCAGTCGATCGCCTACAGGGAGGGGCTGCCAAAAGGAGATCTGACGTATCGCCTTAGCAGCCCCTCGGCGGAAGTAGGAAGTGGGACAGGAAGTCCCACTCCTCCTGAAGCCCCCACCCCCCCCCCCCAAAAAAAATTACATGCCAAATGTGGCATGTAAGGGGGCGAGGAGGGGATTAAGCGGAAGTTCCATTTTTGGGTGGAACTCCGCTTTAACCTCCCTGGCGGTGTGATTCTGTCTGAAAAAACATGCTGAAAGCGGTACAATTATTTGCAAGGAAATTTGGTGTTTTATACTGTAGGCCTGTAATTTTTAGGAATAACTCAAATCTGACCAAACAAGAATCTAATAGGCATCCCGGGTATGACATTTTTTTAAAAACAAAATTTTAAATTATAATATAATAAATAATTATAAATAATTATAGCAAGTAATAATATAATAAAAATAAAAATTATTCAATAATGTAATCAACTCAAAATCACTGAAATTTGCTCAGTTGCAGAATTGTCGCTGTCATTATTTTTATTTCCCCACAAATCGCTATCGCACATTTCTGCAAGTGATTATAATTTATTATAGCTGTTTTCTAGCTGATCTAAAACCATTTTTGACATAAAGGGACACTTTTGGACAATCTACAGTTTTTAGGCAGAAATTACATTTTTTATTTTTATAAAAGAACATGCAGGACACAGGGCAGACCACTAGGGACAAGGGGGGTGTGTATTTTTTACATACAGTACTGTAATCTATAAGATTACAGTATACTGTATGTAAAGTGTTTGTTTACTTTTTTGAATTTGGCGCCGTTCTCTGCTCCCGTGTGTCGTAACGTCGCAGGGAACGGAGATCGGCGGCACACGGAGACTGTGAATCGAGCGAGGAGGTCCCGCTCTCTCACACAGTGGGGTGGCATCGCTGGATCCAGGGACAAGGTGAGTAACTTGCCTGTGGATCCAGCGAGAAGGTAAGCCGCGCCGCTGCACACTCTGCACGTCCACCCCGAGCGTGACTCGGGGTTACCGATCCTAGCATAAAAAATCAACCCCGAGTCACGCTCGGGTTTACCGCCAGGGAGGTTAAGTTATTGACACCTCAAATGCATGTCACAAATGCAGTGCGCTTGCCCACACCAGATGGCATGATACAGAAGAACCACGTGATGTGGTTGCAGTGATTTTCCAAAAGCAGTGCATGTGGTGTGGTGTGATTTCAGCCCATTCAAAATGAAAGATCTGAAATGGCATCTCAGGCCTCGTACACACGACCGAACATGTCCGCTGAAACTGGTCCGTCGGACCAGTTTCCGCGGACATGTCCGACCGTGTGTAGGGCCGACCGGACAGTTTTCCGGCCTAGCGGACAGGTTTCCAGCGGACAAAAGTTTCTTAGCATGCGTGGAAGCATTGAACTTCCGGGTTCGCACACGTCGCCGCGTCATCGTCGCCGCCACGTCACCGCGTCGTCACCGCGTATTCTGTCCGCGGGGAATTTGGTCTGATGGTGTGTACAGCCATCAGACCAAATGATCCCAGCAGACATGTCCGATGAAAACGGTCCACGGACCGTTTTCATCGGACATGTCCGCTCGTCTGTACGAGGCCTCACAGAACTGTATGTGCATCGGACAACAACACACAGCATGTTCCTGTGTGATTCCCGGTGTGAACCAGACCTATAGTAAGCCTGATAAAGTATCTCAGTGCTGTTGATCGCTGCAAAAATGCTTGATAATTTTCCGTGATAGCCAATCTATTTTGATGATCGAATCCAAATCTTAATCGATCAGAAGGGAAGCTATGGCTATTCAATCATTTTATAGATTTAATCATTTTGAGTGGACCAGACACTTACCCTAAAAAGTGTGTGTGGTCGCCATTCCATTATCCATAGTGTAAAACAAACAAATAAAGGCACAGGAGGATAGGGAGGAGAGGAGCACAGCCTTGGTGTAGAGTAGAAGGACCCATGGAGGTGGGGGGGGGGGGGCTCCTCAGGATGTACCTTGGCTGATGTTCCCCCAGTTGATGCGGATGTACTTGTCGCGGTCACTGCGGCACTGCTCGTGTTGGAAGCCCAGGGAGTGGAGCAGCTCGTGTTGTATTATACCCCAGTGGAGGCATTTGGGTTTCGTGAGGGACAAATCCTGAGCACCACCTACACGTCCAACATACGACCAGCATCTGTGAAAGAACAGAGATATATAGGACAGTATATAAGACAGTATATAGGGAAGTATATGGGACAGCATATAGGGAAGTATATAGGACAATATATAGGACAGTATATAGGGAAGTATATAGGACAGTATATAGGGAAGTGTATAGGGTATTATATAGGAAAGTATATAGGACAGTATATAAGACAGTATACAGGGAAGTATATGGGACAGCATATAGGGAAGTATATAGGACAATATATAGGACAGTATATAGGGAAGTGTATAGGACAGAATCTAGGGTAGTATATAGGACAGTATACAGGGAAGTGTATAGGACAATATATAGGAAAATATATAGGACAGCATATAGCGAAGTGTATAGGACAGTATATAGGACATTATACGGGGAAGAATATAGGACAGCATATAGGGTAGTATACAGGACAGTATATAGGGTAGTATACAGGACAGTATATAGTACAGTATATAGGGTAGTATACAGGACAGTATATAGGGTAGTATACAGGACAGTATATAGTACAGTATATAGGGTAATATACAGGACAGTATATAGGACAGTATATAGGGTAGTATACAGGACAGTATATAGGACAGTATATAGGGTAGTATACAGGACAGTATATAGGACAGTATATAGGGTAGTATACAGGACAGTACAGGTTCATAGCTGAGATGTTGTCTTGGGATGAGGTTGGATCTGGGGGTAGCGGCTCGCGCTCCTGTATTCCCACATATATGGTCATACACCAGTCTGGTCATGATAAGAATATCTGATGATCGGCTTGTACATACAAGTTCAATCAGAGGATTCTGTGTGGGATCACATGTTCTGTCTTTACCAATGAAATGAGAAGATGACACAACATTGACAATAAGGCCTCGTACACACGACCGAGGAACTCGCCGTAAATGAAACATCGTTTTCCTCGATGAGTTCCTTGTCAGGCTTGTGGAGAAACTCGACAAGCTTGCTTTGCGTACACACTGTCAAGACCAAATCTCCTCGTTCTCAAACGCGGTGACGTACAACACATACAACGACAGGGGAAGTTCGATTCCACTGGCACAACCCTTGGGGCTGCTTTTGCTAATCTCATGTTACTGCGTGTTAAGTAGAAGTTTGGTAAGAGACGATTTGTGCTTTTCAGTCTGTTACAGCGTGACAAATGTGTTATCTCCATTAGAAACGCTACTTTTACCGAAGATGCGCTTCCATCTCATACTTTATTCTGAGCATGCGCAGGTTTCTAAGCATACACACGAACGTGTTTCTCGTCGAAAACCAACACGACGAGGAAATTGAGACTCCCGTCGAGGAAAAAGAGAACTTGTTCCTCGACAGTTTCCTCGATGAAAAACATACACACGACTGTTTTCCTCTGCAAAAAAGCTCTCCCACCAAGTTTCTTGATAGATTCTGTCGAGGAAAACGGTCGTGTGTACGAGGCCTTAGATTAAAAACTCCACCTGCCACCAATTACATCCAATTTACTGATATGAAAGTGAATTGGTGTGTAATAAAGCGTGTTGGGTTTGGGTAGAATAGCTGACTGCTGACCCGGATCACAGAGAAAGGCTTTTCTAGATTTATTCCCAGACTGAGCTCATCGGTCTCATTGCCTGGAAAAGTCTGCAGCCTTAAGCCCCGTACACACAATCCGAAAATCGTACGAAAAATGCCGCTTTCGAAACGATTGTACGATAATCAGATCGTTAGTACAGAGCTTCCGAGAGCCGATCAGGACTGTTCATCCAATTTTATTCTATCGGACATGCACAGAATCTTTTTTTTCGTATGATGCCAGATCGTACGATTTTGGTTTAATCAGTACAGCTGTCGTTTGAAAATGCAATACAAATACATTACAACACATGACATCACTTACGATTTTTTATTCTGCCGTACGAGAATTTTCGTGACTTTAGTAAACTCATCAGATTTGACGTGAGATTAGCATACAAAAAAAACGGACGATCTTTTGTCCGATAATCGGATCGTGTGTACCGGGCATAATTGTTATCTGAAATCTTTCACTGGCGTTTTGTAGTATCGGAATAACAGAAAAAATCTTAAGGGATCAGAGCTTCATATAACAAAATACAGACTATTAGGATCCCTTAAACATAGTTACATAGTTAGTCAGGTTGAAAAAAGACACAAGTCCATCCAGTTCAACCTCAAAAAAATAAACAAACAAAATAAAAAACACAATACAATCCCATACACCCAACTCCATACCCACAGTTGATCCAGAGGAAGGCAAAAAACCCCAGCAGAGCATGATCCAATTTGCTACAGCAGGGGAAAAAAATTCCTTCCTGATCCCCCGAGAGGCAATCGGATTTACCCTGGATCAACTATACCTACAAATCTTAGTACTCAGTTATATTCTGTACATTTAGGAAAGAATCCAGGCCTTTCTTAAAGCAATCTACTGAGCTGGCCAGAACCACCTCTGGAGGGAGTCTGTTCCACATTTTCACAGCTCTTACTGTGAAAAAACCTTTCCGTATTTGGAGGTGAAATCTCTTTTCCTCTAGACGTAAAGAGTGCCCCCTTGTCCTCAGTGTTGACCGTAAAGTGAATAACTCAACACCAAGTACACTGTATGGACCTCTTATATATTTGTACATGTTGATCATATCCCCCCTAATTCTCCTCTTCTCAAGAGTGAATAGATTTAGTTCTTCTAATCTTTCCTCATAGCTGAGCTCCTCCATGCCTCTTATCAGTTTGGTTGCTCTTCTCTGCACTTTCTCCAGTTCTCCGATATCCTTTTTGAGAACTGGTGCCCAAAACTGAACTGCATATTCCAGATGAGGTCTTACTAATGATTTGTACAGGGGCAAAATTATATCTCTGTCTCTGGAGTCCATACCTCTCTTAATACAAGAAAGGACTTTGCTCGCTTTGGAAACCGCAGCTTGGCATTGCATGCCATTATTGAGCTTATGATCAACTAAAACCCCCAGATCCTTCTCCACTACAGACCCCCCCAGTTGTACTCCCCCTAGTATGTATGATGCATGCATATTCTTAGCCCCCAAGTGCATAACTTTACATTTATCAACATTAAACCTCATCTGCCACTCAGTCGCCCAATTAGACAGAGCATTGAGGTCAGCTTGTAAATTGGAGACATCCTGCAAGGACGTTATTCCACTGCATAGCTTGGTGTCATCTGCAAAGACAGAAATGTTACTTTTGATCCCAGACTAGGATGACCACGTGTCCCGGATTGCCCGGGACAGTCCCTTATTGTGGAGCTCTGTCCCGTGTCCCGGGTACACTCAATGCGGGACAATACATTCTCCCGGCCGGCCGATGCAGCCGTTCATAATTACGTGTGGCCTCTCTTCCTGATTCTCTCCTCTCCCGCCCCACCAACGATTTCATCCTATCAGCAGAGAGCAAGGGGGCGGGAGAGCTGCACAGTCAGCAGGATTGGAGGAGTCTTTTCACAACAGCTCCTCCCGCCCCCTTGCTCTGCTCTGCTGATAGGAAGGAAGGTAATACTGTAGGGATGGTAATTGGTTGTAGGAGCGAGGCAGGCAGTAAGTTATTCAGTGGATGGAGGTGTAGGTTGGGGATTGCGGTGCTGGCTCCCTGCTAGACGTGCAGCTGTGACTGTGATCTGTGTCCTGGCACTGCTCGTCTCTCATGACAGAAATGGGGGCGGAGCGCTGCCTGTGTCTGTGTCTCCGAGTCCCTCCTGTGCTTGCCAGTCCTCATTCCTCAGGTCCCTCCTAGGTGCTCTCTCCCTCCCCCTAGCTCTGATCCAGGTCCTTCCAACTGTTCCAGGATCCCCTCTAACACTGCCCTCTGCTCCTCCATTGAACCCTGTGTGGGAGCTCTCTCCTTCCTGTACCTCTCATCTACCCTGCACCCAGCCACCACCCCTCTACTCTACAGAACCCTGCCCCCAACCCATAGTACCCTGCACCCCAACCCATAGTACCCTGCACCCCTCCACAGAACCCTGCCCCCAACCCATAGTACCCTGCACCCCAACCTATAGAACACTGCACCCCTCCACAGAACCCTGCACCCAACCCATAGTACCCTGCACCCCAACCCATAGTACCCTGCACCCCTCCACAGAACCCTGCACCCAACCCATAGAACCCTGCACCCCAACCCATAGTACCCTGCACCCCTTCACAGAACCATACAGCCCTCCACAGAACCCTGCCCCCAACCCATAGTACCCTGTACCCCTTCACAGAACCATGCAGCCCTCCACAGAACCCTGCCCCCAACCCATAGTACCCTGCACCCCTTCACAGAACCATGCACCCCAACCTATAGTACCCTGCACCCCAACCCATAGTACCCTGCACCCCAACCCATAGTACCCTGCACCCCAACCCATAGTACCCTGCACCCCAACCCATAGTACCCTGCACCCCAACCCATAGTACCCTGCACCCCTCCACAGAACCCTGCACCCCAACCCATAGAACACTGCACCCCAACCTATAGAACACTGCACCCCAACCCATAGTACCCTGCACCCCTCCACAGAACCCTGCCCCCAACCCATAGTACCCTGCGCCCCAACCTATAGAACACTGCACCCCTCCACAGAACCCTGCACCCCTCCACAGAACCCTGCACCCCAACCCATAGTACCCTGCACCCCAACCCATAGTACCCTGCACCCCTCCACAGAACCCTGCCCCCAACCCATAGTACCCTGCACCCCAACCTATAGAACACTGCACCCCTCCACAGAACCCTGCATCCAACCCATAGTACCCTGCACCCCAACCCATAGTACCCTGCACCCCAACCCATAGTACCCTGCACCCCAACCCATAGTACCCTGCACCCCAACCCATAGTACCCTGCACCCCAACCCATAGTACCCTGCACCCCAACCCATAGTACCCTGCACCCCTCCACAGAACCCTGCCCCCAACCCATAGTACCCTGCACCCCAACCCATAGAACACTGCACCCCTCCACAGAACCATGCCCCCAACCCATAGTACCCTGCACCCCAACCCATAGAACACTGCACCCCTCCACAGAAACATGCCCCCAACCCATAGTACCCTGCACCCCAACCCATAGTACCCTGCACCCCTCCACAGAACCCTGCCCCCAACCCATAGTACCCTGCACCCCAACCCATAGAACACTGCACCCCTCCACAGAACCATGCCCCCAACCCATAGTACCCTGCACCCCAACCCATAGAACACTGCACCCCTCCACAGAAACATGCCCCCAACCCATAGTACCCTGCACCCCAACCCATAGTACCCTGCACCCCAACCCATAGAACACTGCACCCCTCCACAGAAACCTGCCCCCAACCCATAGTACCCTGCACCCCAACCCACAGTACCCTGCACCCCAACCCATAGTACCCTGCACCCCAACCCATAGAACACTGCACCCCTCCACAGAAACCTGCCCCCAACCCATAGTACCCTGCACCCCAACCCATAGTACCCTGCCCCCAACCCATAGTACCCTGCACCCCAACCTATAGAACACTGCACCCCTCCACAGAACCCTGCACCCCTCCACAGAACCCTGCACCCCTTCACAGAACCATACAGCCCTCCACAGAACCCTGCCCCCAACCCATAGAACACTGCACCCCTCCACAGAACCCTGCACCCCTCCACAGAACCCTGCACCCCAACCCATAGTACCCTGCACCCCAACCCATAGTACCCTGCACCCCAACCCATAGTACCCTGCACCCCAACCCATAGTACCCTGCACCCCAACCCATAGTACCCTGCACCCCAACCCATAGAACACTGCACCCCTCCACAGAAACCTGCCCCCAACCCATAGTACCCTGCACCCCAACCCATAGTACCCTGCACCCCAACCCATAGTACCCTGCCCCCAACCCATAGTACCCTGCACCCCTCCACAGAACCCTGCCCCCAACCCATAGTACCCTGCGCCCCAACCTATAGAACACTGCACCCCTCCACAGAACCCTGCACCCCTCCACAGAACCCTGCACCCCAACCCATAGTACCCTGCACCCCTTCACAGAACCATGCAGCCCTCCACAGAACCCTGCCCCCAACCCATAGTACCCTGCACCCCTTCACAGAACCATGCAGCCCTCCACAGAACCCTGCCCCTAACCCATAGTACCCTGCACCCCTTCACAGAACCCTGCCCCCAACCCATAGTACCCTCCACATAACCCTGCCCCCAGCCCATAGTACCCTGCACCCCTCCACAGAACCCTGCACCCCAACCTATAGTACCCTCCACATAACCCTGCCCCCAGCCCATAGTACCCTGCACTCCTCCACAGAACCCTGCTCCCCTCCACAGAACCATGCAGCCCTCCACAGAACCCTGCCCCCAACCCATAGTACCCTGCACCCCTTCACAGAACCATACAGCCCTCCACAGAACCCTGCCCCCAACCCATAGTACCCTGTACCCCTTCACAGAACCATACAGCCCTCCACAGAACCCTGCCCCCAACCCATAGTACCCTGCACCCCTTCACAGAACCATGCAGCCCTCCACAGAACCCTGCCCCCAACCCATAGTACCCTGCACCCCAACCTATAGAACACTGCACCCCTCCACAGAACCCTGCACCCCAACCCATAGTACCCTGTACCCCTTCACAGAACCATACAGCCCTCCACAGAACCCTGCCCCCAACCCATAGTACCCTGCACCCCTTCACAGAACCATGCAGCCCTCCACAGAACCCTGCCCCCAACCCATAGTACCCTGCACCCCTTCACAGAACCATGCAGCCCTCCACAGAACCCTGCCCCCAACCCATAGTACCCTGCACCCCTTCACAGAACCATGCAGCCCTCCACAGAACCCTGCCCCCAACCCATAGTACCCTGCACCCCTTCACAGAACCATGCAGCCCTCCACAGAACCCTGCCCCCAACCCATAGTACCCTGCACCCCTTCACAGAACCATGCAGCCCTCCACAGAACCCTGCCCCTAACCCATAGTACCCTGCACCCCTTCACAGAACCCTGCCCCCAACCCATAGTACCCTCCACATAACCCTGCCCCCAGCCCATAGTACCCTGCACCCCTCCACAGAACCCTGCACCCCAACCTATAGTACCCTCCACATAACCCTGCCCCCAGCCCATAGTACCCTGCACTCCTCCACAGAACCCTGCTCCCCTCCACAGAACCATGCAGCCCTCCACAGAACCCTGCCCCCAACCCATAGTACCCTGCACCCCTTCACAGAACCCTGCACCCCTCCACAGAACTCTGCCCCCAACCCATAGTACCCTGCACCCCAACCTATAGAACACTGCACCCCTCCACAGAACCCTGCACCCCAACCCATAGTACCCTGTACCCCTTCACAGAACCATACAGCCCTCCACAGAACCCTGCCCCCAACCCATAGTACCCTGCACCCCTTCACAGAACCATGCAGCCCTCCACAGAACCCTGCCCCCAACCCATAGTACCCTGCACCCCTTCACAGAACCATGCAGCCCTCCACAGAACCCTGCCCCCAACCCATAGTACCCTGCACCCCTTCACAGAACCCTGCACCCCTCCACAGAACCCTGCCCCCAACCCATAGTACCCTGCACCCCTTCACAGAACCATGCAGCCCTCCACAGAACCCTGCCCCCAACCCATAGTACCCTGCACCCCTTCACAGAACCATGCAGCCCTCCACAGAACCCTGCCCCTAACCCATAGTACCCTGCACCCCTTCACAGAACCCTGCCCCCAACCCATAGTACCCTCCACATAACCCTGCCCCCAGCCCATAGTACCCTGCACCCCTCCACAGAACCCTGCACCCCAACCTATAGTACCCTCCACATAACCCTGCCCCCAGCCCATAGTACCCTGCACTCCTCCACAGAACCCTGCTCCCCTCCACAGAACCATGCAGCCCTCCACAGAACCCTGCCCCCAACCCATAGTACCCTGCACCCCTTCACAGAACCCTGCACCCCTCCACAGAACTCTGCCCCCAACCCATAGTACCCTGCACCCCTTCACAGAACCCTGCCCCCAACCCATAGTACCCTGCACCCCAACCCATAGTACCCTCCACATAACCCTGCCCCCAACCCATAGTACCCTGCACCCCTTCACAGAACCATGCACCCCTCCACAGAACCCTGCACCCCAACCCATAGTACCCTCCACATAACCCTGTCCCCAGCCCATAGTACCCTGCACCCCTCCACAGAACCCTGCACCCCAACCTATAGTACCCTCCGCATAACCCTGCCCCCAGCCCATAGTACCCTGCACTCCTCCACAGAACCCTGCTCCCCTCCACAGAACCCTGTACCCCAACCCATAGTACCCTGCACCCCTTTACAGAACCCTGCACCCCTCAATATACATCCTCACTATTGGCTGGCAAGTGACACTGCATCTAGTGGCTGGCTTTGGGTGGCAAGTGGCACACAGCATCTGGTGGAAGGTTACGGGCGGCAAGCGACAAACTGTATCTGGTGGCAAGTGACAAGCTTAGGATTCCCACTGTTTCGGCATTATGGTGAGTTGAACTATTTTATATATTACAATGTAGTAATAGAAATAATTGGATTTCATCATCTTGACACCATATCAAGCATGGTGTCGGATGATTTAAGTGCTGACATCAGCCATTCACCCGACAAATCACCCGCCACTGAATTCCCTGTCAACCCACAGACTACATTCCTTCCCCTTCCACAAAATCATTCCCCCATGCAAAAAAAGGTTGGGGACCGCTGTTCTAAAGCGACATCACTTTCTCCTAGCACTCTATGAAAAAATATTTTTTTTGGGGGGGTGTGTCCCTGAATGGCAGTTTGAAAATGTGGTCACCCTATCCCAGACCCAATATCATTTATAAATATATTGAAAAGTAAGGGTCCCAGCACTGAACCTTGGGGTACACCACTGATAACATTGGACCATTCAGAGTAAGAATCATTAACCACGACTCTCTGAATTCTGTCTTTCAGCCAATTTTCTATCCATTTACAAACTGATATACAGGCATACCCCGGTTTTAAGTACACAATTGGGTTTATTTACTAAAGCTGGAAAGTGCAAAATCAGGCTCACTTCTGCATAGAAACCAATGAGCTTCTATCCCCAGCTTGTTCAATTAAGACCTGGAAGCTCATTGGTTTTTATGCAGAAGTGAGCCTGATTTTTTGCTTTTCAGCTTTAGTAAATAAACCCAATTGTGTACTTAAAACCGGGGTATGCCTGTATCCAATCCTGTAGACCTTACCTTACACATGAGCCGTGTGTGCGGAACTGTATCGAACGCTTTTGCAAAATCCAAATATATCACGTCCACAGCCACGCCTCTGTCCAGGGTTTTACTTACCTCTTCATAAAAGGAAATCAGGTTTGTCTGACAACTTCTGTCTTTCATGAATCCATGTTGTCTGCTGCTTAAATAGTTTTTTTTCTGCAAGAACTCATCCATGTGGTCTTTTATTAAACGTTCCAGTATCTTCCCAACTATAGAAGTTAGACTAACAGGTCTATAGTTACTTGGTAAAGACTTTGTTCCCTTTTTAAATATAGGCACCACATTGGCTCTACGCCAATCCAGTGGTACTATTCCT